>NC_044310.1:27687166-27989183 GCF_007474595.2 Lynx canadensis
TATGGAAACCAATTTGGCAAAAAATTATATTTAATAAAAAAACAATTTGGGTCTTTATGATTAGGCACTATGGTAAATAGGTGTATTTTCTAAAATTTGCATTTCTCTTCCTGTGGTTTCACATGGCTTAAGTTGGCTTCTCTCCTGGATGTAAACTGGCCACAAACCAGGTGCAAGTGGACGCAGGAACGTGCCCTTGTTTAGACCTGGGGATCTCCAGGATCTGGTTCCCATGCTGGGGTTGGAAAAAGTGAGTTTGCCTTTAAGAATTGTTAGATACTCACATGGACCATGTGAGGTGACTTTCCTCTTAGAACTGAGAGCTAAATGCTCTTTCCCACCCCTTTTTACCCCCTTCACTGTTAACTTTTTACGTCTTTCTTCTGGGAGCCATTAAAGACCTTTTGTTCAGAAGACGTTTCTAGAACTTTGCCTTACTAATCTGTAGGGCATTCCGACACTATGTGAACAAGAGTGGAACAGGCTGAAGCTGAGCTGGGAGGAGGTCGGTCACAGAAGGAGCTGGAAGAGTAGATCTACCCCCAAAGCATCGAGTGGGGGGGGGGTGGCATACGTATAGATTCCAGTTTTCAGCTCCCACCTGGGGCGGGGGCAAGGAATCTGTAAACTCAACGCCAGCTTGAAGCCAGTGAACCAGTTCTTTCTCTTTCTTCCAGATGAGGGAACTGAGGCTCAGGGAGAGTGAGTGCCCCAGAGGCCATGGTGAGTTTGAGGCAGGGATGGGGCCACAGCCCAGTGTCCTGACTCTGACCGTGGGACGCCTTCCCCTGACGCACACTGAATACTGTGTTAGGATACCCTCGGACACGGGGCCTGGTTTTAAATGAACACTGATGAAGTGCTAGTGCTTAGTCCACATTCTTGCCGGATCAACCCCCGTCTTCTGTTTTCTTTGCCTCCTCCTGCCTCCCCTGCTTTCTCTGCATGTCCTCAACCACCACGCAAGTGAACTTGTTTTTCTCAATAGCTGTGCGAGTCTAGAGACATGAAACGCAAAGGTTGCCTCATCACAAGGCTGCCCTACCAGAGATCTGTATCTTGTTTATTTATTGAGGAAGCAGACACGTTTGAAATCATCCGCATGGCTCTGGGATAGGTGAAGGGAGGTGGCTGCTTCTCAGCAGCTGGTGGCCCACCTCCAAGGCTCCAGGACAGGCCCGGAGCAGGCCGTGGAGTTTCGGTTTGTGGCAGTGTGGTGGGAGCCTGGCCCAGAACAGGAAAGAGCCTTCCCCTTCATCTGTCCCCCCTTCAGGCCGCCCCAACTGGTAGCCAGAGTGCTTAAAAGAGGCTAAAACAGAAGGCTCTTTGTAAGCTGTTAACAGGTGGCATGATATGCGTCTCCTCCCCAAGGGACCTTCTGGGGGGTTCTGTAGGTAAGGAAGTGTAACTTTCATTCGTAGGAAGCAACTTAAGTTCATTTAGTGATTTATCTTTCTGTACCCAAAAGCTATGCCTTCGGCAGGCTAAAGGCAGCTTCCCTGCCCCTCACATTCCAGAACTATGTCTGCCTCCACTCTTGCCACGGCAGGAGGGGCCCGAGTGGTCCCTGTGGCTGGCTCGATCTCAGGCAGTGATTGGCTCAGCTCCGTTTCTCTCTTGCCTTCTGCCATTCTGGGTATTTCTTCCCTGGGACTGAATGGACCTTGACCTCTGGATGCTGGCTGGCCCTGAGCCTGCCAGTTACTGGGTCCAGGATGAGCCTGTGGTGGTGGGCTAATGCTCCTTCTTTGAAGCAATTAGGGCTGCCCTGGCCTGAGATATTTTACATGGATCTCAATTAGACTTGGCTTCCCGCCAAGGGAAGTAACTCATCTGGTACATGAAAGGGAAAGTGCCACACCACGTGTACCTCCCACATATTCCACTCACTTAAGGCTCTGTCCGGCCACTGATGATGAAGCTGAGATGGGTGTCACAGCACATCGTGCCGGGGGTCTTTAGAAGGCAAGGACACTAAGCGGCAGAGGAAGACCCTGGGGGTGAAGAGTACATACCAAGCAAACTATTTCCTTGGCACACGCTTCCGTATGGGATACGCCCACACCGCATATGGATAGCGAGGTGTGCAGAGGAGGACAGATACCCACATGCTCTGCGCGGGGGCCCAGCTGCGTGTTCCCTGTAGTGGCCTTACTTACTCTGCCTCTGAGGTTACGGTTCCCGGGGTGCCAGGCAGAGGAGGGCTGTCTCAGCTGGGCCCCAACTGCCTTCCCCACCCATTTCAAAGTCGCTTACAAGGCAGAGTACATCCCAGGACGCCCTGAAGTTTTGTGACAATTCACAGGTGCCCGTGAGCCATAGGCATCCACAGGAAAGCCGCAGTGGAGAGCCGCAACAGGTGCGCCCCCTTCCTGGCTCTGGGGCTTGAACCTATGGCCCTATGGCTTTAGATGGTTGCCATAAAACCAGAAGAAAATGGAGAAGGTCCAATTTAAAATGCAGAATATATTTTGGTGAGAACGTGGGTATGTGTGTGCCTTCCAGACACTGTGCTCCTTGAGGGAGACTTGTGTAGTTCAGTTACAACACAAACAGGAACGGGAGGTACCTGCTCACTCCGAAGAAAACCAGCGACATCATGTTGCTCCCCAAGGCGTCTCTGGGGTCCTTATTGGGGAGCCCGCCCCACAGGGGGCCGAGGGTCCCGGGCCAGTACACCTACAGCCCATCCATCATGGCAAGTAGATCATCCCCCTTGCTGGCACTCTGCCTCGGCTGGTCCGTGACCTCCAGCTCCCCCATGATGCGAGCCAGCTCTTCATTCCTTTGCTGGTCCTGTTGGAGAAACACGAGGGGAAGGCAGTGAAAGGGACGTGTCAGCACGACTGCCTCTCTGTGCACCTGGTGTTTAATTTTCATCCCGCCACCGTGATGCAGGTCAGTTCCTCACCTGATTGCCAGGCTAGGGGCTCTAGATACATGCTGATTAGAGAGAAGGGAGGGCCAGTGAAGTTCAAGGGAAGGGAGGGCCAGTGAAGTTCAAGGTTATTAGGAGGTGAGGAGGGGACTAACGTTTGGCTTGTGCAATCGCCCGCACACACCTGAGTAGCTTGTATGTTGATAACTTCGTAGGACAGCTCTTCTGGCCTGGTTAGGGCTGCTTGTCTGCATGAGATAGTAGAGAAATGGGTCAAAGGTTAGGGTTTTCTCCCCGACAGCGTGGCACACCGGCGCTTGATAATTTAGAAGCCTATTTTTTCTGCCTCACCTTCTGCCGTTTCCCTCCAGCTTTCTGGCCGTCCTATCCCCAAGCAGTGTACCCTATGCTCCAGAAAGTCAAGTCCCTGTATGTCTCTGTGCCTTTGCATGTACTGAACTTGGCCAGAATGTTTTTCCCCTTCCTCTGCTTGGCAAACTCCAAGACCAAGCCCAGATGCCAACTCCCTTCATCTGCTGGTGCAAAGTCAATCACTACGTCCTCCATTAGAACATTTATGACTCGGCACCGAACTAACTTGTGTCTGCGTGCATTCTCCTCCTACCCTGCGGGCTACTGAGGACAGGCTCTAGGTCTTATGCTCTATCTTTGTGTCCCCAGCACTCACCAGAGTGACTCTCACACAGAAGTGCACGGAAGAAGTTAGTTCAACAGGAACAGAGGGCAACTCCCATCCCAAATACTTGGGTGCAAGGAGGATCACATGAGATAATGATGCACGCGTGCTCTACAAACTATGAAGCTTTGTATAAATCTGGGTGGATCACTCTCCCTACTGGTTTTGGAGGAGGCTGCCATATCCCAAAGACTCATGCTCTGACTTCCCTCTGGTTTCTTAACAGATTTTTCTTACTATGATTTTCTTGACTTCCGATACTTGTTCAGCTATGCTTTGCTGTGTAAGACATTAGAACTATTTCTTGAATGAATCCAGAAAATGCATGCTATTTAATACTGGTGGATTCTTCTTCTTTTTTTGAAAGTTTATTTACTTATTTTGAGAGAGAGAGAGAGAGAGAGAGAGAGCGAGAGCGCGTGTGTGTTTTCGCAGAGGAGAGGCAGAGAGAGAGGGAGAGACAGAATACTTTCTCTGTGCTGTCAGCACAGAGCTCCACGTCAGGCTCGATCTCATAAACCATGAGACCATGACCTGAGCTGAGATCTCCATCTCACGAACCGTGAGATCATGACCTGAGCCTAGATCAAGAGTCAGACGCTTAACTAACTGAGCCACCCAAGCGTCCCTGGTGGATTCTTCTTTAACTAGGTTATTGAATGTGCTGTTTTTTCCTCTGTGACCTTTACACCTATATTTTAAGTGTTACTGGTTACAATGGTCATTTTTTTTGGTTCTTATCACACTTAGGATTTTTATATATGCCTTGTAAGAAACAGGTTTAAAACGTACTCCTCCTCTTCATCAGTGGTGAAGAGATTCAACCGGAATCCTGGCTCAGGGCCACTGGGTTTCTTAATCTCCATCCCTCCCATCAGCCTGGCCAAGAAATTCAGCTCTTCTTTAGCAAGAGGGTTTGGAGCAATGTTTTCCTGCAGAAACAATTTCATGATTTTTAGTTACATGAAGGTGATCACATTTCCTGCTGAGACCCCAGAGACCCAGGGTGGTATTACAGAACAAGGCAAAACAATGACTCTTTACATTATCTGGGGAAGAAATGTGCCCAAACAAAGCATAGAAAAGAGGCTTAACCAAAACAGAAATAATCCACATGAGAAGAAGAAGGACCCTTAGCAAGGCAGCAAACCAGAGATTCTCACACTTTCAAGATGAGCGGAGGGCCCCCAGGATCCCCGTTCTCCTCAGACGACCTTCCTCCTTGTAGAGGAAGAACATTACCTCCTCTTTCGTCAGTCTAGTTCCCTTGAGTTTACAAGTAGCCTCAGCAAAAGCTCCAGGTCCAAGGGCACTGCTTCCATCGGAGCTACCACACTGCCCTCAGGTGGTGACTGTGGTGAACACACCCGGGATCCCTTCCCTCCTCTTGCTGTCTGGCCCCGCTCAACCCTCACCCCTCCTTCCAACCCCGGCTCCTCTAACCCAGCCGCCCCCTGCTCTGCCTCGTCCGCTACTCTGCCTTTCTTTTGTCGCTCTGCCACCAGCCCATTATCTCAAGTAGACTTCTCTCTCGCTTGAGATAAACCCCTCTGCCTCTTGCCTAAATGACAAGGTCCAAGTTGTTTAAGCCTCTTTGGGATCAGGCCCCAGTGTCCTGGTACGGGCGGCTCTCCGGCCACCTGCCTCAATTGCGTTATGACCCAGCCACGTGGGAGAGACGCTGCCTCCCCGCTCCCCCCAAACACCACTAGGCTCTCTTGTCCCTTGGTGCCTTTGCTTATACTGACACCTTGGTCTGTGGGCCCATTTCTCCTTCTAAGCCAGCTTTGTGTCCCTGGGTTCCCAGCCCACAGAAGTCGTTCAATGTTTGCACATAACTATTTCATGATTTGTCCTATAGCTCACTAGTAGCTAATGCTGTGAAAATTTATAAAGATGGCATTCAGAGAATCTAAAACCCCATTTTGAACGGGGCTACCACATCATTATGTCGGGTAGCACTGCAAAGGGACGGTTTAATGATCAGAACACACGAGCGCTAGACTCAGCAACCACAGACCTAGTGGCACGGGTACAATGCCGTTTCACGTGTCCTGGTGTGTGGTTCCAGCTTAATTATGGTGGTTGAGCCAAGGCTGAAATTACCTAATTAGTCAGATCACTGGAAGTCTTCATGAGAAACTACAATTAAAAACCTTTGTGCTTGCAAGGCTGAACTGAGAAGAGTGTAAACAATGAGGGAAACACTGGCTGGCTTTGAAGTCTAGAGTTTCCACCCTTCTCCCCATCCCGGTTTTTGTGTCTAGAAATAAGCTCTGAAGAGGAATAAGGAGGGCGGAAGCTCACCTGGGTCCGTGGAGCTAAGTTTTTTGATGCCCCAGACATATGGGTTTCCACCGGTCGGTTCATACTGTACCTGGTGTCAACAGAAAACTGTGAAAACACTTTCCAGCCCTTTTACACTGACTTGTTTCTAACTCAGAAATACAGCACGTTAACTTTTATCCTGAGACATTAAAAAGCATCCAGAAATGTGCCAGGATTACAGAATATAACTAAGTGGGTAGCAACCACGCAGATTTCATGGCTTCCCAAAGAAAAATACCTGTGAAGTTAGGTGGAAATGGCTCTTCTCGCAAAGTAATGTAGATTACTGAAAAAAACGTGAACAGTACGTGAAGGCCACGCCATTCTGGATCTCCATGGCAACAAGGGTTTTGGCTAGTGCTCTTCCATGGCTATTTAAAATTATTTATTTTTCAACCTGTTGAGTTACCTGATGTTTGGGCATCTTGGGGGCCCTTGGAAAATGTCAGGGCTCTGCATTCACTGTATCTGAGGGGAAATTATTTCACTTGTCAGCAGGGGTTTTCATAGGGGAAGTCAAGCAGGTTTTTAAAAATGAAGTGACCTCCCTCAGACTTGAATTCATTCGGGGAGGGAGAATGTGCTTACATATTGGTTCCCAGTTTCAGGACTCGGTCTCCATAAAGTTCAAAAGAACCTTCTTTTGGTGCAGTGACATAGTTTCCACCATGCTTGAATTCTACCTTCTTCACTTCTTTGCCTTTGCTGTCGAACATTCTACAATACAAAGTATGACATGATGGGATGTTCTCCAAGCTCGGGTAGTCCTGGAGGCTTCTTTATTCTTTGTACTACAGGACAAAAAGGAGATTCATGCACTCCTTCAAGATAAAGATGCTGGTTGAGGTAATAATAACAATATTTACCAAGGACATGTGAGGTGCCAGGTGCTGTGTAAGCACTTCAGAGCATTATTATCTTATTCATTCTCACAGCAACCATTTCACAGATGAGGAAGTGAATCTTGAAGAACTGGGTGGTTGGCCTCAAGTGTCTGCTAAGTGGCCTAGCTGGGATGAGAACCTGACCTTCTTTTTTTTTTTTTTATGTATCTTTTTTTAAAAAAATTTTTTTTAACGTTTTTATTTATTTTTGAGACAGAGAGAGACAGAGCATGAAGGGGGGAGGGGCAGAGACAGAAGGAGACACAGAATTGGAAGCAGGCTCCAGGCTCTGAGCCGTCAGCCCAGAGCCTGACGCGGGGCTCGAACTCACGGACTGTGAGATTGTGATCTGAGCTGAAGTCAGATGCTTAACCGACTGAGCCACCCAGGCGCCCCGAGAACCTGACCTTCTAACTGCTGTGCTTCACTGACGGAAGGCTGGGGTGGGTAGGAACCCGGCACCTTCTACGTGGTGGCCTGCATGTGGGTTTCCTGGCACCCCAAACGTTGGTCTGACAATTACTGTTGAGAATTCACCTGATGAGTCCAGGAACTTCAGTTCCCCAGGGAACGGGCCCGGACACCGGCAACACGAAGCGACCGTTGGAATTCTGAACTTTGTCCTTTAGAAATAAGGATACCTGGGAAAAAATACACTTCTTGTCATTTTTCTTGGTATATTTTCCTAGACATAAGCATTCTGAGGATGGAAAGTGTGTAATGGCTTGGGGGTGTTACCTAGTGAGCTTCTAACAACGAGAAAGACTCAGCGTAACTAGCTGAGTTACAGTGTTTTTCCAAACAGACCTTCTTTTGAGCCGCACAGCAAGTCTTCCAGGTGAGCTGTATTACCCTCGTTTTAAAGATGAGGAAGCTGAGGTTCCCAGAGTGAGGGGACTTGCCCAAAGAGAACAATAAGGATGAGGAACTGGCAGCTCAGAGGTTGAGACACTTTCTCAAGGCCAGCCAGCTCAGAAGGGGCAGAGCTAAAGATTCAACCCTTGTGTTTCTGTCTCTGGAGCCTGAGCTTTCGGCCATGTGCTAGACCGGTGGAAAGGGGCCCAAGCAGGTGGATCTGGATCCGGTTGGCCTTGGAGTCTGAAGGTCTTTTATGTGACTGCAGACACCACAATACGCTGATTTCTACTTCCTGGTTGGCTTTTTTTTTTTTTTTAAGTAATCTCTACATTCAACGTTGGGCTCAAGTTCACAACCCTGAGATCAAGAGTCACATGCTCTACCAACTGAACCAGCCAGACGCCCCCTGGTTTGCATACTTTGTGTCAAGGTCTGGATCAGATGAAACTCCATCAAGGTTGCAGTAGTTAATCAGTTCTATTGGATCCTGGCTTCCTCATCTGTAAAACGAGATAAATTCGAGGATCCCTTCAAACTCTAAAACTCGACTAGATTTTATTCATAATATCATCAAAAATAAGCATCTGTTGTGTGCAAAGCAGTGAAAATGCAAAGGGGTAAGAGTGTGTAAGATGGCAGTTTGGCACGCTGATGTTAGACCGTCTAGGCTCACACCCCAGCTGGGCCACTCCTTGGCTCTGAGTTTTGGGCAAGTTCTACAACCTTTCCGCATATCAGTTTTCTGTTTGGCAAACTGGGGGTGATAATAGCATATATTCAATGGGTAAGTGTTACCTGCTAAATCAGATAATGAAAAAGCACTTATCGCTGCGTCTGACACACAGTAAGTGCTCGATACGTGGTAGCTAATACTCTTAGGATTACAGTCCAACCGGACCCAGGACCCGGGCGTACAATGGCAACAGGGGACAATACACAGCAGGATATGCTGGATGGTATATGCACAGTAGCCCACTGAGGAGAATGACCACAGGCATGGGAGTGGGCAGGGGTGAGTGTGGGTTTGGAGCTGGGCCCGGAAGAAGGTGGGTGTGAAGACACTTTAGAAGCAGAGATGGGAGGGGCACCTGCGTGGCTCAGTTAGTGAAGCATCTGACTCTTGATTTTGGCTCAGGTCACGATCTCCTGGTTTGTGGGTTTGGCTGGAAGACCTTTAAGGAATTTTTAACCTTAAGATTCTGTGACCAAGAGATGAGAATACAAGCATGGAGAAAGAAAATTTGGAGAGAGAAGTGGGAATATATGCATGTGCTAGACCCTCTGTGAGCCTAATTCTAATAAGGTTGACTGTGTCATAGCAGGTCTGAAATGTATACACTTCAGTCCAGTGTGTGGTTGTGTCTGACCCGACAACCTGCCCTTGGCTGGATGGGACTGTTGGGTCTGTCTGCTTGCCCAGCCCCTCTGCTGGCCCTCAGCTGTTAAGTGTGGCTCTCCTGTCCTTCTCTTCTTCTTTCACCCTTTTTTCCCCCCAAGTGACCTCCTCTACTCTCAGTGTTCACCTCTGTGCTGATGGCGCCCAGATCTCAAGCTGCCACTTGGTCTCCTACCCTGGCCACTTGGTGCATCTATCCCATTGCCTATTAGACGTGTCTACCTATGGGTTCCGTGGGATGTACCTCCAATACACCCTGCTCAGAACAGGGTCATCGTTTGTCTTCCCAAACCTGATTCTCCTCTGGTGTTCCCAGTTGTAGCGACTGACGCCACCAGGGCACCACCTCAGCCGTCTGAGTTCCTCTCCTCGCCACCTTCCCGTGTGCATTCAGTCACCAAGCCCTGCAGACCCAGTAATTACTCCTTGTGTCTGGCCCCTCCTCTCCACCCTGGTCCCCAGTGCAGACCTTCGTCATCTCTGGCCTGGCCGCTGCAGGTGCCTCCTAACTGGCCTCCCTGCCCCCCTCACCTGGTTGTGAGCCATCCTCCATTCTGCGGTGAAGACCCTTCTTTTTTTTTTTTTTTAAAGTTTATTCATTTTTGAGAGAGAGAGAGAGAGAGAGAGAGAGAGAGAGAGAGAGAGAGACTCCCAAGCAGGCTCCATGCTGTCGGTGCAGAGCCTGATGTGGGGTTTGAACCCATGAACCATGAGATCATGACCTGAGTGGAAATCAAGAGTCAGACACTTAACCAACTGAGCCAGCCAGGCACCCGTGAAGAGACACTTCTAAACTTCTATCAGGCTGTGTCCTTTTCCTGCTTTAGTGACTCTCTGCTGCCTGCCAGATAATGTCCAGTTGGCCCGTGTTCTTCTCTGCAGCCATGTTCCTCCTTGAATCCTATGTTCTTGCCATATCCAAATGCTTGCAGCCTTCCGCTGCCTCTGCACCACGAAATACACCAAACAGGTATGTGCCTCATGCCTTTACTGAGATGGTGTTCTCTACTTCGGATGTCCACTTAACCCCGCTCCTATTTTCCCATGGGCCTGGTGAAAATTCATTTTTTAAAAAAGATACCAGATCCTCTATGAAGACTTTTCTTTCTTTCTTTTTTTAAAAGTAATAAGATTACTTTTTTATAAGTAATCTCTACGTCCAATGTGGGGCTTGAACTCACGACCCCAAGATCAAGAGTCACATGCTCCACCGACTAGCCAACCAGACACCCCAACTTTTCTGATTCTCTGAGGTAGAACTGACTGCCTCCACCCCCGTGTCCTCCCTCTTTACGCTCTTCTATTTTAAAACCAAACATCTGTAAGGCACTTAGTGCATTTCCCCCTTCTCTAATGAGTTCCTGGGGGCAGGTAGCATGTTTCCTATGGAAAGAGGAAATGAAAGTCACAGGGCTGTGGGTCTGGAGTGCCGGATGAGGCGTGTCCCTGAGCAGTCACGTTCCCCAGGACGGTGGCTGGACTCTGCTGGCCAGGAGGAGAGCCAGCCAGGGATGTCAATGCTCCGGGAACATGGGTGAGTGACTGGGCAGTCAGTTTCAGTGAGTGATGAGTGCAGGGCTTTGTGTGGTGTTGGGCTTATAGGTCTGTCCTCACTAGGGGAGGGCCAAGCTGGTGAGGGCAGGAGAATAATGATCTGAAAGCAAGGGGGAAGGTGGTGGAATGCTGACCATGCTTTTTACACCCTACCTGTGGACAAGGGAGGATGACCAGCCTCCACCAAGAGACCAGAAGACTTTGAATGCCGTCTCTATGACTTATATATTCAATTGCTTATTTGACTTTGCTACTCAGATGCCTAATAGGCAAATCAAACTTAGATAAAATTAATTAATTTTTCTACTCAAATATACTTCCCTCAGGCTTTCCCCCTCTCAGTTAATGGCACCACCTGCTGCTCAGGCCAAAAATGTAGTCATTCTTCATTCTTCTTTCTCTCCCTCCCCATGTCCAACTTCTCAGTAAGTCTTAACTGCTCTTGCCCAGAAGGGATACCCCAAATGTGAAGACTTCTCACTATCTCCACTGGCAGCAAGAACTGTCATTCTCTTTCTTTCTTTCTTTTAAAAAAATTTTTTTAACGTTTATTTATTTTTTCAGAGACAGAGACAGAGCATGAGCTGGGGAGGGGACAGAGAGATAGGGGGAGTCACAGATTTCGAAGCAGGCTCCAGTCTCTGAGCTGTCAGCACACAGCCCAATGTGGGGCTCGAACTCATGAACCATGAGATCGTGACCTGAGCCGAAGTCAGACACCTAACTGACTGAGCCACCCAGGCGCCCCTCTTTTTTTTTTTTTTTTTAGATTTTATTTTTAAGTAATCTCTACACCCAATGTGGAGCTTGAACTTACAACCATGAGATAGAGTCACATACTCCACCGACTGAGCCAGCCAGGTGCCCCGAGAACTTTCATTGTCTTTAAAAAAAAATGTTTATTTATTTAATTTTTATTTATAAAATAATAATAATTATTATTATTTTAAAAAAAATTTTTAATGTTTATTTGTTATTGAGAGACAGAGAGAGACAGAGCATGAGCATGGGAGGGGCAGAGAGATGGGGGAGACATAGAATCTGAAGCAGGCTCCAGGCTCTGAGCTGTCAGCACAGAGCCCGACGTGGGGCTTGAACTCACAAACTGTGAGACCATGACCTGAGCTGAAGTTGGACGCCCAACGAACTGAGCCACTCAGGTGCCCCTAAAATAATTATTATTTTATTTTTTTGATAGAGGGCATGAGTGAGCAAAGGGCAGAGAGAGAGAGAGAGAGAATCCCATGCATGCTCTGTGCTGTCACTCACGAACAGTGAGATCATGACCTGAGCCAAAATCAAGAGTTGTATTCTTTTTTTTTTTTTTTAATTTTTTTTAATGTTTATTTATTTTTGAGACAGAGACAGAGCATGAGCAGGGAAGGGGCAGAGAGAGAGGGAGACACAGGATGTGAAGCAGGCTCCAGGCTCTGAGCTTTCAGCACAGAGCCCGACGTGGGGCTTGAACTCACGGACTGTGAGATCGTGACCTGAGCTGAAGTCGGACGCTTAACCGACTGAGCCGCCCAGGTGCCTCTAAATGGTTTGTTTTTTTTTTTTGAGAGAGAGAGAGAGAGTGCACAAGGGGCAGATAGAGAGGGAGACAGAGGATCCGAAGCAGGCTCTGTGCTGTCAGCGGAGAGCCTGATGCGGGGCTAGAGCCCACGAACCGTGAGATCACGACCTGAGCCGAAGTTGGACGCTTAACTGACTGAGCCACCCAGGGGCCCCAAGAACTTTCATTTTTTACCCAGATTTCTACAGTAGTGTCCTAACTACAGTCCTATCTCCACCCTTGTCCCATACAGTTCATCTTCCAGAACACAAATCAGATCACATTATTGTTCACCTTAGGATGCCTGAAATGTTTTCTTTACTCTTAAAATAAACTCCTCACTTGGGTACAAAGCTAAGTCAACTGGTAGGTACCAGTTTAGTTATAACCGGCATCTGTTCTGATGAGCCAGTGCCCACGCCACACAGCTTGTTAACTGTATCACTCCTGCCTACATAGGCTTCACTCACACTGGCTTTGTCTCTGTCCAAGGAACACATCATGCTTTTTCCATCTCAGGACCTTTGAACTTGCTGTCCCTTCAATTTAGATGCACTTCCCTGAGATGTCAACTCATGTGTCTGTCCTCAGAAAGGCTGCCCTTGACATGTCTTTAACTCTATCATCTAAGGATGTGCTGTCCAGTACAGTAGCTACTAGTCAAGTGTGGCTATTAAAATTAACTTGAAAATTCAGTTTCTCTGTCACACTAGCCGTATTTTAAGTGTTCCATAACCATATGTGGCTAGTGGCTATCATGGTAGACAGCACAGATATAGAACATCTCTATCGCGACAGAAAGTGCTATGAGACGCTGCTGGTCTAAAGGGACATTCCATCCCAGTTGCTCTCTATAACTTTACCTTATCTTGTCATCTTCCTAAAAGTTATCAGAACCAGAACATGACTTACTTGTCCTCCCCGTCTCTTCCTACTAGTGTAGAACCTCCCCAAGGCAGGGCCTTTGTCTTGTTCACCCATGTATCTCTCACCCTAGTATCTCAGACACTGAGTGAGTATAGAGTAGGCACTCAATAAACATGTGTTGGACTGACTAGTTTTACAGAATGAACAGATTCCAAGGGCGGTGGATAATCGAGGGGAAGTATAGGGAACATTCTATGAAGAGGCAAAGATGGAATGATGTGTCCCAACATCCGAAACAATGGGAAGAACATGAGGGAGGTCCACGAGGGAAGGAAATGGGAATGGGAATGAGAGTCTGGTTGAGGGTAGGTGATCTGAGAAGACTGCCTTTGAGGAGGCAACTCTGCAAGGGTTCTGGAGGGCTGAGGGGGTTGGGGATTGGGATGGTTGTAAAGAACTGCTCAGGATTTCAAGTGGATTCCCACTAACAAATATAAAGACTATCAAGACTGTTTTGAAAACAGAGAAAATCTGTGTAGGCAATCAGACATTGCGGCCGAACAGAAACACCTTTAAAGACCAGCCTCGGAAAACCAGCCAGCAGCGGAATATCGTCAGGATATGAGATTCCTATTTTTCTTCATGGACGTTCAGATGTTTCACTGCCTGCCTACTTGGCAATTAAAGCTTAATATATTTTGTGGTTTAATATATTTTAATGATTTTGTTATAAACTTATTATTAGGAGTGTCTTTTCATTATAATGGATTTTATCTCGTCAGAATTGAGAAATCAGTATGGCTGCTTATATCACTACAATCCATAAAACAATGTCCACACAGGCACCATCCTGAGAAGAATATGATGCAGGGTTTTCAATATTTTAAAGCAATACAAAACTTAATCTTATTTGTACTTTCATATATTTTTTAAAATTTTAATCGATGACTATGAGAGATCATAATTTATGTTGGTGTTATTATTCCTCCCATCTATGCCGAATAAAATTATTCATGAGGGTTAAAAATGAAATTGGCCTCTGCGTTGAAATCTATTTGTCTTCCCTGGTCCACAGAGAACACATTTCCTCTGGAGAAGGGAACAGACCATATTTTAAAGAGAGACATAAGGTAACTGGGCAAGAATGGCGATATCACTGTCTTCCTTGGTCCATTTGAAAACTGCTGAGATTTGTTATCGGCAATTTTATCATCACGGAGCCAAGCGCTGAGGACACCACTACCTGGGCCACCTCAGGCGTCTTCTGCCTGGCCCCTTGGCACCCTGTTTCCCTAGGACAGCAGTGGCAGGGTGCTCCTGGGGCCACCCACTCACTCACCCGGATGTGCAGGTCCTGGAAGAAGGTGAGGAGGGTCTGCCGGATCAGCTGGAACTCCCCCGCAGAGAGGCCCCCGTATGTCTGCCAGAGGCAAAGCAGAAAGAAGCACTTCACTTCCAGAAGTGAGGTGGGAAGGGCAGACAGGCAGGGCTAGGCGGGCACTCAGGGGCTGGAGCCAGAGAGGCCAACAGGGGACTCAGGGAACTCGGCTGCTGGGGGAGGAGGGGCAGCAGGAGAGCCAGCCCGGCTCCCTCCCCAGGGGGAGAGACCCCATTATGGTACCCTTCACTTCTCCCTTCTCCCATTCAGATTTAGCAGAACATCCACCGTGAACTCCTTCTCAGAGGGGTCAGGAGAAAATGGCCGTGCTCGGGCTCTGTGTCATTGCTTTCCCAGCGTTGAAGGCAACGGTGACAGCGCATAAGATGGGAAGGCCTATTATATGACCTTTTAATCTATTTTTAGATACTTGTAGATTTTTAGAATTTTGGGGAGAGTGGCAGGCTTTGCCTATTCTGTCTGTCATAGAATCTAGCTGTTCTTTTTTTTTTTTTTAAGATGTTTATTTTATTTATATTTTGAGAGAAAGAGAGAGAGATAGAAAGAGAGAGGAGGGAGGGGCAGAGAGAGGGGGAGAGAGAGAATCTCAAGCAGGCTCTGCACTGTCAGCACAGAGCCCCAAAGACGTGAGGCTCGAACTCACAACAGTGAGATCATGATGTGAGCCGAAATCAAGAGTCGGACACTTAACTGACTGAGTCACCCAGGAGCCCCAGAATCCAACTGTTCTTATCAGGGGGAATGAGAACAAGAACAGGGCTGAGGGATGATGAACTGGCGGTGACCTCTTACTTCAGTCAGCTGCCGGAAAATCTCCTCCACTTGATGCAGGATGGCTGGGGAGTCTTGGATGAATCCCTTGATGGCATCTAAATGATTGAAAGTGACGAGCAACACATCCTTGGGGCGGGGGCACAGCAACACTTGGTGTTTGAAAGCCATAGTCATCAGGTCATAGAGCTGAGCAAAATAAAGGGGATCAGAGAAGTAGACATCAGCACCTCCACACAATCATTCGGTCAAGCATTTACTGAAAACCAGTTCTCGGCATATCATACAGCTCAGGTGACCACGTCAGTGATCACTCAAACCAAGATACTTTTGAGAGTCAAAGGGGATAACATCAGTAATTAAGTCAGAGCAGCAGGAGGAGCATGAAGCCAGACCAGTGGAGGAGCATTCCTGAGAAAACCAGGATTTCTGGTCAGCTCACATGTGTTGCTAATGGAACACGTTTGCGACAGTATCGGCAGCCACGGGGCCCTGGACTGGTGCTGGCCTCAGAGAGCGAAAACCCAAAAGCCAGCCCTCCACCACTGTGGCTGATGTGCTGGATGGCCCTGGCCAAGTCCCTCCACCTCTCTGAGCCTGAGCTTTCACATGTGTAAAAATTATTCCCTAATTTCCTGTCATTGCGGAACTGCTGAGAGGAGGCAGGGAGATGGTATGTGCACATGTGGCAAATGTAAGGTCCCGCAACCATGTAGGGGCAGTTTTAAACGCTGAATGGTACTTAACGAGATATCAACAAGCCCCCCACGTGGTCTGACCGCCCATGAGCGGGAAGAGGCGAGACACCGGTGAGGACCAAAGTGGTCAGGATAGGTTTTGCGGGAGCAGAAGGCTGCAGTCATAGGTTCACACCGACTGAGGGAGGGGATAGGCATTCTAGCTGAGGGCAACAGCATGTAGGAGGGCCTGAAGGCAGCAAGGAGTATGCTATTTTCCTGGGAGAAGGAGGAGGACAGCCTGATTGGAGAGGGGAATTCGTGTTGGGGTCGGTGGGAAACAAAGTTGGATAAGTATGGCAAGATTAGAATATTAAAGGTTTTATTTTTTTTTTAATTTTTTTTTCAACGTTTATTTATTTTTGGGACAGAGAGAGACAGAGCATGAACGGCGGAGCGGCAGAGAGAGAGGGAGACACAGAATCGGAAACAGGCTCCAGGCTCTGAGCTATCAGCCCAGAGCCCGACGCGGGGCTCGAACTCACGGACCGCGAGATCGTGACCTGGCTGAAGTCGTACGCTCAACCGACTGCGCCACCCAGGCGCCCCTATTAAAGGTTTTAGAAAGACAGGCAAACTTATTTACTTATTTATTTTTAATTTTTTTAATGTTTATTTTTGAGAAACAGAGAGACAGAGCACAAGCAGGGAAAGGGCAGAAAGAGAGACGGAGACACAGAATCCCAAGCAGGCTCCAGGCTCCAGGCTCCGAGCTGTTAGCACAGAACCCGAAGCGGGGCTCAGACTTACGGACCACGAGATCATGACCTGAGCCGAAGTCGGACGCTTAACTGAGTCACCCAAGCGCTCCAAGGCAGGCAAAATAATTTAGACTAGACGTGGTGGGGATTAGAGAGCTACTAAATTTTTCCGAGCTGTCAGGATAGAGGTAGTGGTTAAGCCAGATCAGTGAGTCTGGCAATGATAAAATGAGATGGAGTGGAAGGGAGACTGGAGTTGGGGAGATTGGCTAGGACCTGGCTCCTGATAGGTGTGTAATAACATCTAGTGACTACAAGAATGAAAGAAACTGGGCTCGGTCTGTTACATCCGGCGTCGGGCTTCCGGCTCAGGTCATGAACTTGTGGTTCATGGGTTCAAGCCCGGCATCCGGCTCCGTGCTGATGGTGCGGAGCTTGCTTACGATTCTCCCTCTCTCTCTGCCTCTCCGCTGCTCGCAGTTTCTCTCTCTCTCAAATTAAAAAAATAAAAACTTAAAAAAAAAAAAGAATGAAAGAAACTTTGCTGGAGTAATCCAGATGTAAGGCCTGGTATAAAGATGGTGGGCATGGAAAAGGCAGGGAAAGGAAGTACACGTGACTCTTCAAAGGAAAAGCGTCACATGTGGCGACTGCCTGACTAGGTTTGGGGACGAAGATAAGGGCTGTCTGAAATGCGTTTTCCATCTAGTGCTCAGGAGAAGGCCAATGCTGACAGTGGCAGGGCAGTCTGGGGGACGCGGGGCAGAAGGAAGCAGTCTGGGAGAGAAGCTACCGGCGCGTTTGAGGCAGGGTGGAGACTATAAGCTATGACGATCTAGTGTGGTGCTGAGCACGATCACATACATCACCTAGTTTGGTCCTATTTAATCTTCACACGGACTCTATGATGTAGAGGTTAGCCCAAGTTTAAAAATGAAGAGACTTGCCTAATTTTACATAGCTGGTAGTAAGTGGCAGGGTGAGATTTGAACTCAGGATGGTCAGATCCTAAGGCAAGAGGAGCACCCTGGTGTGTGTGTGTGTGTGTGTGTGTGTGTGTGTGTGTGTGAACATAAAATACTAAAGATATAGATTTGAGACTCTCTGCCGTCATTGCCAGATGTGAAGCACCTGCTGTGGATAGGACACCATGCAAGGAATCAAGGATAAAAACAGGTATAAGATGAAGAAATGAAAATTCAGATTATTCAGTAAATTGAGTCTCATAGCTTGTAACTGGTAGAGCTAGATACTTGAATCCAGGTTAAAAATTTTTTTTATTTATTAACTCTTGAGGGAGTGTGCATACATGTGAGTGGGGGAGGGGCAGAGAGAGAGGGAGAGAGAGGGAGAATCCCAAGCAGGCTCCTTGCTGTCAGCGCAGAGCCTGACGCAGGGCTCGATCCCACGAATTGTGAGATCGTGACCCAAGCCGAAATCAAGGGTTGGATGCTTAACCCACTGAGCCCCCCAGGTACCCCAAGAATCTAGGTTTTTTGATTCCAAATTCTGTGTGCTTTCTTTACGAAAACGTAGACCTTCTTAAAGGCAGAAGAGTGAGCAGAGCGGAGAAGGTGATTAACACTGATTGAACATCTATTACGTGCCAAGTCTAGGTGTGCTATGTTTTCTCATTGAATCCTCCTTGAACTGATACAAACAAGCTATTATTATCCCCATTTTATAGATGAGAAACCGGAGGCCCAGGGAGATCAAGTAACTTTCCAGAAGTAAGTGAGAGGGGGTAAGGGCACAGTTAAAGCCAGTCTGTCTCCCCAAGGTTCCCAGCTTCCAGCATTAAGTGAGCACTGATTTTGCACACTCAGCGCTCACTGTCAGTCCTCAGGATTTTAAAACCTTCACATAACGGAGACACTAAAAAATAAATTACTTAAAAATTATTATTGTTATTGCTATTATTAAAAATAACCAGGGGCGCCTAGGTGGTGCATTTAGTTGAGCGTCCGACTTCAGCCAGGTCACGATCTCGCGGTCCGTGAGTTCGAGCCCCGCGTCAGGCTCTGGGCTGATGGCTCAGAGCCTGGAGCCTGTTTCCAATTCTGTGTCTCCCTCTCTCTCTGCCCCTCCCCCGTTCATGCTCTGTCTCTCTCTGTCCCCCCAAAAATAAATAAATGTTGAAAAAAAAATAAAAAAAAAATAACTGAAACCCATATTTCATTCAGATTCCATTAGTTTCCCCTAACGTCCTGTTTCTGTTCCAGGACCCCATGTTACATTTAGTCATCAGGTCTCTTAGGCCTCTCTTGGCTGTGACAGTTTCTCTAACTTTGCTTGGTTTTGGTGGCCTTGCGAGCTTTGAGTACCGGTTAGGTACTTTGTAACGTGACCTCCAAATGTCATCTGACGTTCTTCTCACGATTAGACCGGGGTTGTGAGTGTTCGGTGGGGGGAGACCACAGGGGTCGAGTGCCATCCTCATCACATCCCATCGGGGCACATACTACCAACATGACTTATCACTGTTGACGTGGACCTTGATCGTCCTGGTGGAGGTAATGTTTGTCATTTCTCCACTGAAAGTTAGCTGTCCCCCTCCCCTTCTGTACTGGCCTCTTTGGAAGGAAGTCACTGAGTGCAGCCCCCACACAGGGAGTGCGGGGTTATGCTCTCCTTCCTTGATGGCAGAGCATGCTCTGAACAGGAGATTCTTCTGAATAGGAGATTTGTCTGTTCTCTGCCATTTATTTATTTGAAATTATCGTTTTAAAAATCAGAGTGCCCCAACAATTTGTTCCCCAAAGGAATAGATATGTTCACGTTCTAAGTAAAGACTGAGCAGTCTCGAATTTGCTTTTAAAAATGTCTGGTTTCCTCATCGCAAAGCTTAGATTTGTTAAGAACGAAGCAGAATTAGTGTTTAGGGTGGGGCACCTGTGTTGGGTTGAGGTTCCTAGGTGTGTTCCTAGTGTTCCCAAATATGGGCACAGATGCCAGCCCTCTCTGGGCAGGTGGAAGGACACGAACATCAGAGGGGTTGGGATGGATGACTTGAGATCCTTTCTAACTCCAAAACTCAATACCAACACCTGATACTTGTGAGTGGCTTTTCTTTTTTCTTTTTGGCAAGGAACCATTGCATACATCATCTCATTTGACCCAGTATGTGCTCATCCACAAAGGGTACAAGAGGTGCAACCAAGGGGACAGAGGCAGCTGTCTGCTCTCACCTTATCCATGCTGGCCTGGTTCAGTCTCATAATGGAGGCATGAGCCAGGCGGTCGTAGACGGTCCTCAGGGCCTTCTTGGAGTAGAGCTCTTGGGGTTTGAACAATTCCTCCATAAACTTTCGATTGAACATGGTTGAGATGATGTCGTGCAGAACTGTAGAGACAAGAGAGAATACAGCTGAGCGAGGTACTGGAGGAAGCTGTATTCGGGAAATGGTCTCTGTGTATGAATGGGATGCAGGGGCCGGTCTAAGCAGAGCTGGGGATGCTGATGTGCTGGCGAGATGTGCTCCCTTGGGATAAACAACACAGGTGTCCCAATAGAAAGAAGGGTCCAGAGTGCCTTATGAGCCTGTCCCAGAGCAAACATAAATGTGACAATGTATAAATGTGTCATGCTTTAGGGGCTATAAGCCACTTTTATACAGGTATTATCTCACTTGATGGGGGAAATGTTTCTTCTTTCTTTTTTTTTTTTTTTTTTTAATTTTTTTTTTTAACGTTTATTTATTTTTGGGACAGAGAGAGACAGAGCATGAATGGGCGAGGGGCAGAGAGAGAGGGAGACACAGAATCGGAAACAGGCTCTAGGCTCCGAGCCATCAGCCCAGAGCCCGACGCGGGGCTCGAACTCACGGACCGCGAGATCGTGACCTGGCTGAAGTCGGACGCTTAACCGACTGCGCCACCCAGGCGCCCCTCTTCTTTCTTTAAAAAAGATTCCTATGAACATTTTCGATCTCTTCCTTGAAATGAAAGGCAGTATTGCTCTTTTTGTTTGTTTAGCTAATCTGTAACTTTTTACTTAAAATTAAATTTCATAAAAATGGGACCAATAATGGTAATTGACTCTGTTTAAAGAAAAAATACTTTATGAAAATAGATAAGTCTACCCACTGGTTAGAGATTTCTAGTGTTTCTACAAGACATGTACTTCATGCACCATTTTAGAATGCCTTGATTTCTACATTTGATCTATAATATTGATATTACACTGTGGTGACATGTCTCAGTGTTGTTCAAATGGAAAGTTTCCATCTGGTGAGAATAAAAGTCCTAAGGCATGTGCAAACCAAAGTGTCTATAATTCTAGTCGTTCATTCACTCATTCAATTAACTATTTTGTGCTGCTCAAATAACATTAGTTGAGGGCTAGGAAAACCATCTGGTACAAGAAATAGGACCAGGTATGTATGAACACAGATTATTCTTAATTAAGCCAGATATATGCTGACCTCAGGGTGAGAGTATATGAATGCTGAGAATATACATTCATAGCAATTAAAACTTGCAAGAAAACTGATTATTTAGAATAATGATACAAAATCAATTACTAAACATGAGTGATTATCACCGAAGGATACAAATGCCCCTTTCTCTTGCCACACAAAGGTGGCACCAGGTGACTGGTTGTGACCATGAATTTTAGAGACTGAAGGCAAGGTAGTATGTTCACGTCATACCTTTAAGTCATGGATAGAAGTACCCTGAGCGCTCAGGCCAGCACTAAAAAGCATCTGGGCGCCTGGCTGGCTCAGTTGGTGGAGTGTGCGACTCTTGATCTTGGGGTTGTGAGTCTGAGCCCACGTTGGGTGTAGAGATTCCTTAAAAAAAATAAAATCTTAAAAAAAAAAAGCATCTTGAAGAACATTTTGGGGGGAAAGGGGAGCTGGGGGCTAGTTTTTTTAAATGTTTATTTATTTATTTTTAAGAGAGAATGTGTGAGCAGGGGAGAGGAGCAGAGAGAGAGAGGGAGACAGAGGATTTGAAGCAGGCTCTGCGCTGACAGCAGAGAGTCTGATGCGGGCCTTGGACTTAGGAACCATGAGATCATGACCTGAGTCAAAGTCAGACGCTTAACCGACTGAGCCACCCAGGCACCCCAAGGCTGTTTTTAAATCTTACATGGAAGGGCTATGGAGAAAGAGCGGAAGCCCCCTCCCCACCTTTTTTTTTTAACAGAAAAGAACTAAATGACTGTGGCTCCTTGCAGAAGTGTTGAACTCACACTTGGCCTTAGGACTTCACTCTAGGCTCTATCTTCTTTGTGAGGAAGAACTCCATTACCAATATAGGGTAGGCGTCACCTCTGACAATTTGAACCCATTGCAGCATGCACCTAATGTGCACTAACATTTCCCCAGTGTGGACAGTTTGGGGACATATGAACTCTTCTGGGTTTGCTTCATGAATGGTCTTTTGTCTTTGGCCAAAACAAGCAAGGGCCTGCAAGGAACTGGGTTTCCTAACCCTGTTCTTACCGTAGCCTAGATCAAGTGCAGAATTTGCAAGGGAATAGGTACAAATGCAAAGCCACATATAAGCCCTCAAAAGAAAGAATTTGAAGAATTTTCCAGATTTATGTAGGGCAAGGAGGAGTGCCAAAGAGGAAGAATTCCAGTTGAAGAATCACATCAGCTCTGGTTATGTCAGTGTTTACAAAAGCTGCCATTTACCTGGGTGCTGGGTCGTTTCTCTAGAGTCTTAGAGTCCCTAGCAGCTTAGCCCCAAATACATCAGTTCTAAAAGAAAGAAAATTGCAGGGCGAGTGTTAGTCACTCTGGCAAAATAAAAAGCAAAGTGAAACCTTTCCCTCTGGGAAGTGAATAGGCCACGTATCACCATGGCTCCTTGTACCAGAACAACCAGAAAGTTTACCTGTCATTAGGAGCACAGCGCACCCTGTCTCTGTGGGCAGGGCGGTGAACACAAATGCCCCCAAAGAAGAAATGACCGTTTTATGATTGGGCTCTGGCACCCAGGGCTCTCGCCTCTCAAATTTAAGTCTTTGGAAAGAGTATGGGGGCACAAATTAACAGGCTTACAGCTCACAATGCGCTTTACCTGGCACTTGGTTGAGGCGGGCCTAAATCTGTACCGGACTCGAGATAAACGCCAGGGCACGAGGAACGGAAGGCTGGCCTTCCCTAGAGAAGCAGTCCATGCTATACTGAAGTTAAACCCGAGAAACGATTTTAAGCAGTCCTGTCGGTCTGTCTTGGTGTTAGCTTTCTGCACTCACATGAGCTCTGCCTAATTTCACGAGGCAGGAATGTGCTAGGAGCTAGGCGACAGCCTGCAGGGACTAAGGGCAGGGAAGGAAGTAATTTTTAACAGGTGCATCAGAGAGGGTTAGTAGCTGAGTTCTTAACATATCAGGCTGCTTGGGTTCTGCTTGTTATCAGGGTCCTGGGTTCTGACTATGAGGTCCGGTTCTGCTTGTTATTTAAAAATGCCTAAGTTGGGGTGCCTGGGTGGCTCAGTCGGTTAAGCGGCCGACCTCGGCTCAGGTCATGATCTCGCGGTCCGTGAGTTCGAGCCCCGAGTCAGGCTCTGTGCTGACAGCTCAGAGCCTGGAGCCTGTTTCAGATTCTGTGTCTCCCTCTCTCTGACCCTCCCCCGTTCATGCTCTGTCTCTCTCTGTCTCAAAAATAAATAAACATTAAAAAAATTTTTTTAAATGCCTAAGTTAAAATAAATTCCAGTGATTCAATTATGTATACTCACAGCCTTCATAATTCACGTCTCACCTGAAATTCCACCATGTGTCAAGAGGTGGGCCAAAAATCGCTCAAGAGAAGTGGTAAAATGCAATAAAAGTGTGTCGAGGACTTTAGGTGTGTTTTTCTTGGATCCTGGCCTAGATTAAATAATTCTCTTGATGAAAGCAATTGGGTTTTTTAAATGTTTGTCTATTTTTGAGAGACAGAGTACAAGCAGGGGAGGAGCAGAAAGAGAGGGACGCAGGATCTGAAGCAGGCTCCAGGCTCTGAGCCGTCAGCACAGAGCCTGACATGGGGCTTGAACCCACGAACAGTGAGATCATGACCTGAGCCAAGGTCAGATGCTTAACCGACTGAGCCACCCACGCACCCCTGAAGACAACTGGGTTTTTACCAACTACCTCTGCTCTACATTTAATTGTTATGGGGAATATGCAATTTGGAACCGAGCTTAAAAGGGAGAAGCTACTACTTCCAGGTGGTTACCATTTTTGAAACCTTACTATGTTCCAGGCACTGGGCTTAGAACTTTCCGTGCATTATCTCATTTAAACCCCGAGACAACACTGAATTACTCTCCTTATTCTATCAAGGAGGACCACTGAATCTTAGACAGGTTAAAGTCCAAGGTCACGTAGCTGGTGGTGGAAATGAAATTAGGATGGGTGTTTGATTTTACCGTCTGTGCTCTTACATATTACGTATGTCATCTCCTCGGCATACTTGGTATGGTGAGAGCATTTAAAATCTTGAGGACGATGGCTGATGGCGTGCATAAACCGCACCCAAATGTCAAGTGATGGAAGGTACTTGTGACATTTAAAGGTGGGGAAGGCTAAGGTTTTATTCTGGGGAACTGGCCAAATTTTCAGGTTTGCTGCTGGTTGTAGGTGAAGGGGAAACTGAAGATTTGGCACGATTAGGTCCTGGTGCATGCATGCTGCAGCCCACAGTCCTGGCGGCTGTGCAGCCACAGGCTCCCATTTTTCTCCGTTGCTCAGTAGAGATCTCTGTGTGCTAAGGAGAACGGCTCGGGGAGGAGCACCGGTGTCGAAGCGCAATTCTTTGGCTGCACAATACTGTCACATAATGGTTTTAAGGACTACCGGATAGGACAGTCTCCCCAGATGTGTAGCTGCTGTCTTGGTGGTCCCTGTCAAACTTGGCACTGATGAGAAGAGACAAATACCTAGGGCGCCATATGGTCCTTTGGCCAAAGTTTGCTTGGTTTTCATCTTACATGCTGCATGTATTTAAGTAAGAGATTCCACCATACAACCAACGTCTTGGCTAAAGAGAAACTCACGCCTGTGTTTTCCCTTAGGAGTATTTAGAGTGGTCCCACAGGAAGCCCAACGATACAGGACCGAGTGAGCCTGTGGATGCAGACTGAACGCATGCAGCCCAGAGATAGCATACCTCGTTTTCTGTCCACCTCTGTCCATTCATCTACATGAAGCATATAAAAAGAAAACACCAGTTCATGAAGCAAGAACATTTTTTTCAAGGAGGCTTTAAAAACACCAATTCCGACGTTGTGGCCTATGAAACTTTAGTTTGCACGTGGGCACTGACGTCTAATGCGGATACCCTGCCTTCCATTTGAGACTTTGGAAAGGATGACAGGTAAATAACAAGTTCCAAAAGAGCCCTGGAGAGGCTATGTCTTTTAGAGGGGGGCCTCGTGGGAGAGGAAACCCAGGAGAAACTAGCTACCTTGGGGTTGATCTTGAAAGGCCTGAGGAGTCATTTTCTCTGATGCTGTGAGAATACACACCATTCAAAGCCTTTTACAAACACTAACTTTCATGAGGAAGACTCCCCAGAGTAGGTAGAGAGAGGATTTTCTTTTTCTACAACCTGATTTTTTTTTGATTAAGATTTCCCTTTCCAGAGTACAGATGGAACTGCTCCAGATAGAAAACTTGAAAGGTGAACCAAAAGGAAAAAATGTCCATTTGTTTCTGATTTACTTTTTACATATAGATGCATGACTCCCATGTAAAAAGAGGGCAATAATGAGGGGACCACTGTAAAGAAAGCCCCTGAGGACAAAAGCGGGTGGGGACATGCCAAGAGGAAACCAAATGAGGAGAAAGGTACTTGGCTGGAGAAATCCGTGAGAATCAAGACCCTTTATAGGTTGAGATCCGGCTCTACCATTTGCTAGCTATGTAACTTCAAGCAATTTATTGAACCTCAGTTTCTTCATCTGTAAAATGGGCATCGGAACGGCACCTACACCATAGGGTTGCTGTGGGGATGAAGCAGATAACACGCATCAAACACTTAGCTGGCTTCTCTTCTGGCTTCGCTTTCTGTACCACACAACTTTGGACACTACCCATAAAGGACGAAATGTGGCTTTTTTCTTTCCTTAATTTTCTGGGGGCAGATTTCAATGTTGAACTCCAATACCACGCCCTCTAAGCAGGGTTCTACGTGCATCCACATTCTTATTTATTTATTTATTTATTTGTTTATTTATTGCATCCACATTTTAAACACGTTTTGTAATTAATGGTCTCTTTTGGAAACATTTGCAAAATAGGTTGTTTCAGAGGTGATTTCTGAAGTTATAATTGAGCATCCATGCGCCTTCAACATACAGCACCAACAGCACCTAAGAAATCAGTTCGAAAGCACAGCCAGTGCTGTGCCCTAACTGGTGGCAAAAGGTTCCCACTGCAAGGTTAGACTCCTCTGGGAAAATTTACCATCTTTTTCCCCACAAGTCACAGGCTTTTGGAGAGAAAATACTGGGGAAGCAGCACCAAGAACCTGGCCTTCTTGGAGCAGATACTGGTTTCTTTGGCATAATGTCCACATCCTCTGTCTTTTAGTGGCATTTATTTTACAGGCGGTCTTGCCTGATGCGTTCGTGGGCAGAGGGGTGGTGCTGCAAGGGGCCCAGTACTCTAAGAGACAGTGGCTCCCTGCTGCTGGCAAAATCGGGTCCTGGGTAAGGGCACTCCTGCAGGCAATGACACTCAGCTCCAGCAGAGGTCGCTCTAGTGCTGTGCGCCCCACGTCCCTGTCCTCCTGAGGACCTCAGGAAGGTAAAAACCACGTCCTGACTTTCTGTTATTTTTCCTGATGACTTGGTTGCAACAATTTCACTTTAGTATTTTGAATGGGAGGAAGGCTCAAGATTATCCAGAGCTGCCTGCTAAACTGGAACTAGAAAAATAAAAACAGTATCTCACCACCATTTGCTGTGATCTGCTTGTCCTGGAAAAATCACTTACTGGCTCTATGTCTCAGTTTCCCCTTCTGTAAAATGAGGAATGTAAACAAAATGTAACAGGGTCTTATTTAGGAGTATTTTTGAGAGGACAGGAGGCAAAGGCAGCTTTTATTATTCTCGCTATTGCTTAAAACGTGGGACATTCATATGCAACACTCAAAAGTTGCCCCACAGAGACGGCACTTCCTTTCTGTTGAATGCTAAACTAGAGGCTGCATTGTGGCGAAAAACTGCAATATGTGCACTGGCCTTGTGGGAGCGGGAGGGCCTCCAGGAGACCAATTAGTTGTGTAAGAAAATGAAAACACCTAGAAGAAATATGATTTCCATTCACGGCATCAACGAGGACTTGTTTACCGTGTCTGGTGTTTTATAGGCCTCCGTGCGCCAGTAATGGCCACAGTGGCTCCTGCAGCTACGCCAACTCTCAATAGGGGGACAGAAGGGTGTTTCTCAGCTTTGTGAATCCTGAGCCCTCTACCCTGTTTTGTCACTGTCTTCTACAAGTCCCCATGAGCCAGCTACCCTCTGTCATTCCTTTCATAAAATCAGTGGGGTATGTTGGATACGTTTTTCAAAGCTCTCCCTCTCTTCCCCACCTTCCATCCCCCCTCCCAAAGATTCTGATACAGTCCCCCGATGTATGGAAGTATAGTGCAGCAGTTGAGGACATATTCATTGAGAGTGTGAGCTCTGGAGCCTGATGACCTGGGTTCAAATCCTTTACTCTTCCTCCTACTGGCTATGTAACCCTGGGCAAATTAGCTTCCCCAACTGTAGAAAGGGGATAGTATTAACTAAAGGATAGTATAGCTGTAGGGATTAAGGTCTTCAGAGAGGTCCTTGGTACACGGTAAGTGCTTAGTAAATGTTTATTGTTGTTGTTAGGAAGATATGTCAGCTCCCCAGCCCCACCCCCCCCCCCCCCGGCCTGCCCCGTTTTAGAATCAGTTGCTGGATGAGACTGATCCAAAGCCCTGAATTCTGTGAATACACAGAACGGCTGGATCAGGCTCCACCCAGCATCTCACAGGATGTCTGACACTCACCCAAACTGTGGAAGGAAGGAACCAGCGAGTGGATGTGAATTGCTAACCATGGCTGAAACTCCCTAGAGCTGCGCTCAGCAAACCCAGAAGGACTATAGCTCCTGAAGACAAAGGAAACCGGTCCCTTCGCATTCAGAGGGTCTTGTCCTGACCCCCCCTCTTGAAAGCCAGCACCTGCTACTCATTGTGCAAAATATGCTGAATACAAGATCTCATTCAATTCTTACAACTTTGCTGTAAGTATGTATGATTCCCATTTTATGGAAAAAGAAACGGTCTTATGGAGGTTACACTCCAAAATCACACAGCTGGTTAAATGGCAGAGCTACAGTTGGAACCTAGTTGTATGACTGCAGTGAGTGTGCTCTTAATTGCTAATTTACACTGTCTTCTGAGATGCAGGCAGCCAGGGCAAGGACTACCTGTCAGCTCACTAGTGCCATCAGGCGCAGTGAAATCACAGAACATATGGGCCAAGGAAGACAGAACCCTCTTGAGGAAGAAATGGCAACATCATATCAAACAGCCAATTTAGATCATCAGTTCAACAAACACTGACTCAACACCAATTTATTCTGGCCTAGGCATTACGCTAGGTGCTAGAGTACAAAGCTGAATAAAACCCTCACGTGTGGGGGAGACACCCAAAGACTGTTTCAGTATAACATGGCCAGTGACAAGGTAGGGAGAGGCATGCATGGAGTGCTATGGGAGGATTCTCAGACCCTTTCCCCATCTTCCCGAAGGAGATGATTCTTAAGCTGAAAATGCAGGATGGAAGGGGAACTATCAGCACAGAAATGGCAGGTTTGGGGTAGAATGGGGATTACTGGCATGGAAATCTGAATGCACATGCTTTAAATGTAGACCTATGATTAAGATACACAGTAGGAGGCAGGTAGTGGTGGAAGGTAGGACTGCAGAGGTGGAGAGAGATCATGTCAGCGAGGGCCCTGAATCATCCTGCCAAAGACTTGGTCTCCATCCAAACAGCAGTGGAAAGCTGACAAAGGGTTTTAAGTGGCGGGGAGTAGGGACAGATTTGCATTTTAGAAAGCTCACAGGCGGCAGTGTGCCGAATGAATGGAGGGGGTATGCTGCAGGGAACTCTTTTTATCTCTTTGTGCATAGACTTGGACTCAATCGCACAGGCACAACAGTGAATATCTGAATATGTATGCTTAACGTCCGAATATGCACGTTTAACATCAATTGAGCATACAGACTGTTGGAGAGAATAAATTTTTAATCTTGGGTCATGTCAGTTACCTTTGTATCAACTCTTCTTTCTCTACCTTCAAATACAGATTTCTTTCATACTTAATCCCAGGAAACTTGGTGAAAGCGGATGTTGGTTGAGAGGAAGGAAAAGAGGGAGAGGATAAGGGTGGCAGAGAGTTCTGGGTGGTCATTTCTCCGGAAATTAGACGTGGTGTATATGGGTGACAGCGTTTGCATTTCAGAAACTCTCATATAATTATCTCCAGAACTGCCTTCTCTTCCAGTAATTGTAAAGAGAATAACTTAAAAGTCACTTGTGTTTTCTTATTTATCTGTTATTCCAGAACCCCATCTTTCTAGAAATAGCTTCTGAAATGAGCAAGACTTGCCTCCAGTTCATGAAGGAGGCTACTACACAGAGGACAGGAGAATCCACACCTCGTTGGAGTAGAGGATTCTTGGACTGGCAAGGAGTTTGTCGCCAGGTGGTGGGCGGCTGGGACTCCTACATTTGGGAGGGATCATTTGTCAAGAGAGATTGGGAGATCATCTCTCCAATTTGAGGGAGGGGGGAGGAAATTGGAGGTGAGGGGGTCAGGTCCCCTAATGATATACCTTAGCGCGGGTATTTAATCCTTCTGCTGCGAAATTTTTTTTTTGGAGAATTTGACTCCTGAGGGGCTCTGACCAGACGGGGCTGTGGCGTTATGGGGCTGGCTATAGGAGCGCGGGGTGCAGCGGTGTTGGTCAGTCTGCAGGGGGGCCTGGCTGGGGGGACGGGGTCCGGCTGCGAGCGCCGGGGCGGCGGGGAGGGGGCCGGGCTGCGGGGCGTGGGGCTGGCTGCGCGGGCCGGGCGCCTCTCACCTTTGCGGGCCTTGTCTCCCGGGATGTTCTGGGCCCGCAGCCGCTGGTCCAGGATGTAAAGCATCTCCCCACCCAAGTTCAAGAAGAGCAGCGGTAGCGTCCGCACCGACATGGTGCCAGATACCAGCGGGGCAGGCGACGAGCCCCGGGGTTGGGTGGCAGGAGGCCTAGATTCACAGCCGCCGCGTCCCCTCGCTTGGTTGCCAGGGTAACGCGGCGGGTGGCCGAGGAAGCCAATCAGCGGGCCGCTTGTTGGGAGGCGCCCGAGGCGGACGCTTATTGGGCAGCCGGCTGCCGCCTCCGTGGTGGATTGGGCCTCGCGGTTCGAGCGCTGCTTTCGTCTCCAGCTGGGGTGGTTGGGCTGCCCCCTGCCGGAGGACGCGGAAAGCCCGAGCAGAACTTCCGAGTGGGCAGCCGGACCTGGGGTGGAATCCCGGCCCCGCCCTTTCCGAGCTCTGCGAGGCTGGCCTTCCCTATACGTGGAGGGGTCACCCGCCACACAAGGTTGCAGAGAGGAATCCCTGAGATCGTGCAAAATGCCCCGAAAGCCCTCAGTAATCTTTTGGATGGGTGAAGGGCCAGAAGGCCTTAACTTGCGTTTCCGTCCTAAAAGAGACTTGGAGTGAAGTCCCACCTAGGTTTCGTGCTCCGTGAAGCAAACAAGGCCTGTTCACGTCTGGCCGCCCCGCGAGCAAGCGTGCTGGGGTTTCTCTGAAGCTCCCTCCTTTCACACTGTCGAGCAGTTGTCTGCTTGGAGAGCAGCGACCACACTTCACTCGCGTCATGAGCTCCAGCATCACGTTCTTGTTTCCTGCTGTACGTTTTTACTTTGATGAGCAACCATTTCTGTAAATTTCAGTACTTCTAAAACCTTTGAATCCTCTTTCCCTCCAGCCACTCAGACTTGAAATCTGAGCCTTGGCTAACAATTCTGGTCTCCTTGGGTCCTATTATCAGTCACCACTTCTGCTTTTACCTCCAAAATCTTTTCCACACTTATCTCTTCGTTTCTTTTTCTGCCTGCATTAGTATGTTTTCTCTCCACCCGCACTGGCTGCTAGGCTAAATTTCAGCAGTTGCCATTTTCCATATGACGCATCCCTTCTGTGCTTTCCAACTGTTTGCCAGATTGTAGTCTAAGTGCCTGGCATGGCATTCAAGACTCTTCACTCTGACTGTAACTACCTTTTTAGAGACATCTTCAGCACTCCCCCATTTCCCCCTAATGCAGCAGAACTCATCTATCTCATTGGCTTTGCCCCCTCGGTGGAACAGCACATCTTCTTCATAACCACACCTACTACTGCAAAGTCTTGCCCTGACAGCTCAAGTCCTTCCCATTCCTTCTCTAGTCCCCTTCCCTTCCCAGCCAAGTTCTCAAAAGTAGTTGAGGGGCACCTGGGTAACTCAGTTGGTTAAGTGTCTGACTTCAGCTCAGGTCATGATATCAGGGTTTGTGTGTTGGAGCCCCACATCTGGCTCTGTACTGACAGTTTGGGGCCAGCTCAGAGCCTGCTTGGGATTCTCTGCCCCTCCCCTGCTTTCTCTCAAAAATAAATAAACATTAAAAAAAAAAGTAGTCAACACTCACAACTTGAATTTCCTTAACATCCTCACTCCGTACCTCACTGCAACTTGGATTCAGTTCTCTCCATCCCACTGAAACTACTTCGCCATGAAGACTGTGGTTCTTAACCAACATTTCAGTATTGGATACTATATGGTCATTGAAAGGTGGCAGCCCAAGGCTTTGATTTGATTTTGCCTATCTGCAGTTTTAAAAGGGGAAATAATTGGGATAGGAATGTATCAAGCAGCTATACCTGGCCTTTCATACATCATGTTAACCTGCCTGATTGCTAAAGGCACTTAAGTTTGCTGTAACATAGACTCCTTCCATGGTGTCTCAGGCCATTTTTTTTTTTTTTTTTTTTTTTGCCCCTAGGCAACGTGGTAAAATGAGCAGAACACAGGCTTGGAATAAAGATGGACGTGGGCTTGAATTCTAGGCCTGCCTCTAACCAGCTGTGTGAACTTGGACAAGTTACTAACCTCTGAGCCTCAGTTCTCACATGCTAAAATAAGGATAATTGTGCCAATATGGGATGGTTGGATAGAGAAGGTGACTTAAAAATTTTTTTTTTTAATGTTTATTTATTTTTGAGACAGAGACAGAGCATGAACGGGGGAGGGTCAGAGAGAGAGGGAGACACAGAATCCGAAGCAGGCTCCAGGCTCTGAGCTGTCAGCACAGAGCCCGACGCAGGGCTCGAACTCACAGACTGCGAGATCATGACCTGAGCCGAAGTCGGACGCTTAACTGACTGAGCCACCCAGGCACCCCAAGAAGGTGACTTTAAAGATTAGATGATACTGTGCCTACAAGCACTTACAACAATGCTTTTCTTGTAGGGTCTGCCCTGTTGTGTCCCTTTTCTCAACTTCTCCACTGGGCCCCTTATATGATGGCACCTGGCCCTCCAGCAAGTATCTCCATGTACTGTGTCCACTCCAAGTCCTGCCCCATAAAGGGCCTTCCCCGCTGTTCCTGGAGGTGTTATCTGAAGAGCTTGTCTGCCGTTCTGGGCCTCTCATCCCACTTCTGATTCTGCAGGACCCCAGCCTCTCTGTTCTACCCTCACTTTACCATCCCCCACCCCTCAGCTGCTCCTGAGTCAGGCTATGCCCTCAGAGATCATCCTTCCCATCCTGACATGGCCCTTTCTTTTTCATTTACACTCCCTCCTTGGGCAATTTCACCCACACCCATGGTTTCACTCACCATCTAAACATAACCTGTAAACTTGTGTCTAGCTTAGGCCTCGCTGCAGTCCTGGATCTAAGTTTCCAACTTCTCCTTGGACGTCACTTTAACACAACTTTCCCCCGTTCTTTCCTCCATGGCTTCCCGTCTCAGAATGAATTCCAGACTCTTTTCCCCGCGGTTGTGGACTGAATGTGTACCTCCCCCAATTCACATATTGAAGCTCTAACACCTAACATGATGGTATTTGGAGGGACCTTTAGGAAGTAATGAGTTAGATGAGGTCGCGAGGGTAGAGTCTTCATGATGAGATTAGTGCTCTTATAAGAGGAAGAGATCTTTCCCCCCTCGCAAGTGAGGACATAGTCTGAAAGCGGCCATCTGTAAGTCAGGAAGATTCCTCAGCAGAAACCAAATTGGCCAGCACCTAGATCTTGGACTTCCTAGCCTCCAGAACTTTGAGAAAATGTTTCCATTGTTTAAGCCAGTTTATGGTTTTTAATGGCAGCCTGAGCAGACTAACACACCCAGAAAGGTCTAGATTATCTGGTGTCTGCTTTTCCCTCTGACCTCATCTCTTCATTCACTCTGTTTTAGACACAGTCTCCCTTGCTTCTGCAAACCTGCCAAGCACGCTCAGACGTCAAGGCCTTGACACTTCACTTGGTATGAATGGGTGAACTTTGCAGGAAAAGGGGTACTCGTAACTCCCCAGAACTTACAAGGAATGTTTTGCGTATGTGCAGTTTCTCATGGATAGGACTTGTAGCTTTTATCAGATTCTTAACCTGAACACCAGCAGCTCTGCCCCCCAAACAATAAAGTGCTCTGATCGCTCCTCCTCTGATCCCCCGCCCTGCACTGCTGCTGCTTAACCATCTAAACAGACCTGGTGCTGTCTTCACTCCTTTGGTTTTAAACCACGACCGTCTCCCCACTCCCCAGAGGGCGGCCAGCATATCAAGCCTCTCACACCCCAGCTTCAACTTCCCTGTCAAGCTCTATTTCCTGTTCCCAGTGTTCTCTGGACACAGCTTGCACCTGCTGACTTCTTTGCCTTTGTACTTGCAATTCCTTCGGCCCAGGACACCTTCCCACCCCATTTCTGTCTGGTGAGCTTCTACTTCAACTTCCAGGGCCCTGTCCAGAAGGCAGCTCTTACAGCCGGCTTTCTCACTCGGCCGCCAGCCAGCCAGCCAGCCGGCCACACTTCCTCTGTGCTGCTGTGTGCTCAGTCTCCCCTCTGCAGGAAGGAGGTGGACAACAGGGCGCTGTTTATGTGAGTGTGTGTGAGGGGTGTTGTGAGAACGTGTCCTCAGGTGTGTGAGGGCAGAGGCTCTGCCTCCTAAAACCCTGGGATCCCAGAGCCGAACGAACAAACAAATTCCTCCTCCTTGTCCTCAGCGCACAGAGCCCCACCTTCTCTATTATCCTTTAAGGCAGAAAGACAGAACTCTAATACAATTTATTGGTTTTCTTTGATTGCCTCTGGTCCGGCTCTGGAAGGGCTCTCCGGGTTCTTCTGGCCTTGTTTCCGGGCTGCCGCTGCTGCAGCTTTTAAGGCCCTCTTTTGCTTCTTCAGCTTCTGTACCTCCTGGAAAACCTGGGGATGAAAGGGAGCAGGAAGAGACTGTAACCCTATGCAAAACCTCAGACTTGGAGCAGCTGGGGTGAGAACGGACTCCCCCAGATGCTCACATCAGCCTTTCTCCACGGGGCTGATGGCCTGGGAGCCTCAAGGCTTTGGGGCCAGTTCCACGCCTCGGTCAGGAACAGACTACCCTCCCTTCTGATCTCTCCACCACAGTCCCAGAGTGGGGCCAACGAAAGCAGCAATTCCGACTCGTACCCGAATGCACAGCGCCTTCTTGGTCGCCCAGCGGTGGTGGGCTTTCCGGTGGTATGGAGGGGGGAAGGTGTACTCAATCCCCAGCTCCTTGCAGATCTTCTCAAAGACACTATAGTTGGTCTTACGGAGGTTTTTGAGCATCTTGTTCCTCTGGTCGATGCTCATCAGCAGATAGCGCTTATGGGTTTTGTCCTGTGAGAGAGTTGGTATATTACTTTTAGTGTCCTATTTAAGTGTGAGCCACTATACAGTAACAAGGGATGGCCATTTCATCATCTCATTGAAACCTCCCAACAATCTTATGCAAATGTCAGTGCAACTCTCAGGTAGGTACTGTCATTGTTATTCCCATTTTACAGATGGGGAAAATAAAGGCTCAAAGATGTCACCTGATTCATAGGAGGTCCTAGAACTGTGCCAGGCAGGGACCTTGTGTGAGGTCAGGTCTTGAATCCACATCTATGGGTCTTACTCCAAATCTCATGCTCTTTCTACTACACCACCTACTCAGCCTCCCCACAGCTCAGCAAAGTGTCAGCTGGGGTGGAGAGGAGGGAAGGTCTGTGCTCCTCTGTGAGGGCTGCTGTTCACACTCCAAATGAGCAAAACTCTCCTCGCCAAGAAGCAAGATCAACCTGCTCCAGGGAACCCTGAGGTGCCGCCCATGCAGAGCCGGACCACTCTGTATTTATTAAAAATATGGGCAGCTGCCTAAATTACAGTAGCTCTGTGCCCACTGCTGTGCTGAGATATGGCATCATGGTTAAGGATATGGGCCCTGGAGGGGCACCTGGGTGGCTCAGTTAGTTAAACATCCAACTCTTGAATCTCGGCTCAGGTCACAATCTCAGTTCATGAGATTGACCCCTCCCCCCCTCGCCCCCGCGGCAGTGTGGAGTTGCTTGGGATTCTCTCCCCACCCCTCCTGCCCTCTCCCACTCGTGTTCTCTGTCTCAAAAAACACAAATTAAAAAATAAACTTAAAAAAAACCCCAGCTACGAGATAATAAACTTGTGTTCTTTGCAAAACAAACAAACAAACAAACAAACAAACAAACAAAAGAATATGGGCCCCAGAGCAAGACCACCTAGTTTCAAGTCCTAGCACATCATTTCTCAGTGGTGTGCTTTGAGGAATAACTTAATCACCCCATGCCCAGATTACGCCTTTGTAAAATGGGATAGAAAGATGGTTCTAAGGGTTAAATGAACTGATGCACGTGAGGTACTCTGCACAAGGCCCAATACTTCCTATGACCATGCTGGTGCTTTATTATTTCACCTAGTCCTTGCAATCCCATCAGCAGGTACTACTACGTTCCCCACTTTACAGACAGGAGAACTGAGGCTTGGGCATGTAAAGTAACTTCCCCAAAGTCACACATCTGGTTAGAGGAAATGGCAAAGCTGAGATTTGAACCGAGTGCCAACCTGACTCCCTTCCTGCATTTTAGAAATACTGAGCACCCACTATGTGCCAGACACTGCGGTCATGCCCTGAAGTCTGCATTCTTGACCATTGGTGACACTCAGCACAGCACCGTAAGGCTCCCATTTTTCCACTGGCGGCAGGAGGGGAATGTTTTTTCCACCGCAGCTGAGGGCCGGGCACCCTGGCGTTGTGGCCATCTGGCTTCTCAAGTTGCTTCTCTGGACCCAGAGCCCTTCACCTCTCAGACTCCTCTCCCCCGGCTGCTGGCGTTTAGCTGGGAGCGATGCCCAAGGTTTACCTTTCGGTGTTTCTGCCTGTGTTCTTCATAATTGCGGATCTTGACGGTCAAAGCAACAACTGAAACCACAAACCACAGAGGATGAGAGCTGGCACAGAGGAAGGAAGGGCCCGGGCCGGGGTTATGTTTTAAGACCTCAAGGAATAACAATCACCAGTGCTCTTGTGTAGCTCTCTACAACTCCCAAAGCACTCTGAATTTCAAGATCTCAAAAGACTTTGAACTCTCTTTCCTTCAGAAAGCAAAGTCTAAGGAAGGCAAGTTCCTTAATCTTATGAACGTATCATCCCCAAACCATAGCACATAGCATTCTTAATGGTAAAACTTTAGAGCGTTCCTGTTGAATTCAGGAATCAGTCTACTGTCCATGCTATCATTGTTAATCATTCAGTGCTGCACTGGTGGTCCTACCCAATGTAGTAAGACTAGATTCCCAAACCATCAAGGGTCTACTCCTTGCCTCCGCCCTTCCAGTGGCTACCTTTCTGTTTTTTGACTAGTGAGTTTTCAAATTCTTTTAATGTTTATTTATTTTTTGAGAGAGAGAGACAGAGTGCAAGCAGGGGAGGGGCAGAGAAAGAGAGAGGGAGACACAGAATCCGAAGCAGGCTCCAGGCTCTGAGCTGTCAGCACAGAGCCTGATGCGGGGATCGAACCCACAAACTGTGAGATCATGATCTGAGCCGAAGTCGGACGCTTAACCGACTGAGCCACACAGGCACCCCTCACTAGTGAGCTTTCAGAATTACCAGCTCTCACTCATCTCCTAAACTCTTGCAATATCCTTCCTTAGGTAGCCTCATATTTGATCCCTGCCTTTATTGCAAAGACGGGGGCAAAGGCAGAAGCGGAAGGTGGCCCCAAGGAGATGCTGTCAGTACAGCAGGCCCTTCCTGGACACACAATAAGTTCTGGCAGCACTGTGGAGTGAGGTGGAATCTTGGCCCTGACCACTTGCCCCTTTACACCACCTTCGCTGCAGAGTGGAGAGAGACACAGAGACAAGCTTTGGTTCCTGAGGAAACTCTCCTGAGCTCACACAGAGGTATGAGGTGGGACCTGGGCGCTGACTCTAGCATCACAGAGTCCAATTTTCATCACTCTGGGTCCTTCTTGTCTCTCCCTTTATCAAGTCACATCTAATACCTAGTGTACTTATAGACAAGAGCCCCGGATCAAGTACCAGCTAGCAGACCCCCCTCCCCTTCCCGCCGCTCTCCCACTCCCCAAGGGTCCCCTGACCAACTTCGAGCCTCCAGGGAGCTGGTGTCCTCAGGGTTTGCCACAATCTTCTTCATCAATTGCTCTTGCTTGACTTTTAGCTTCTCCTTCTGTTGAGGATAGAGACAGAGAATCTGTGTGGTCTGCCAGTCCCTAAGAGCTAGCCTTCATACCACACAGGCCCTGGCTACAGTCATAGAACCTAGGCAATGAAGTTCAGCGCCTGGCTTCACTCTGTTCATCAGGGCAAGGCCTTTGGTCAGCACGTAGCTATTCACATCTAGGTGAGTCCGAGGCCAATGACAGGTGAAATGGTTTGTTGAATGAATGTCTCCAAACCTTGCTCATTCATTCAGGCATTAGATCATTACTGAGTACCTACTGTTTGCCGGGTGCTAGGGATACAGTGAGAGAACAAGACCGTCCCTGCCCTTGAGATGCTCAGTCTGGGGGATGGAAGAGTGGTCACAGAATGACACTGGGATAAATACTGTGACTTGAGAAGCCTGGGGTGGTGTTACCACGGTAGGAGGAAGTCCCAGAGGAGAGGACTAGGAGAGGCCGGGGTTTTGCACAGGTCACTTACCTGGTTGGCCATTTCCAAAGACAAGAGTCTTCTTACAACATCGTCAAACCTGTGCGGAAACCAGAGCAATGAGAGACAGGTGTGGGGGGACGGGGAGGAAGGGGAAACGGTGCTGTTTCCATTTTAGTTTGAAAAGCAATTACGGTTAAAAAAAAATTTTTTTTTTTAATATTTTATTTTTAAGTAATCTCTACATCCAACGTAGATCTCTACGAGATCAAGAGTCTCATGCTCCACCAACTGAGCCAGCCGGGCGCCCCTGAACATTTCTTTTATAACAAAAGAGTCTCTGTGGAAGCGGGGAGCCATTTCTCAGGGATTAACAGCATGAATCTGATGTGCTGCGCTGAGAACATGGAATGATGTGGTAACTACACAAAATTGGGGCTGTCCGTGTGAGTGTTCCAGGCGCATCACAGGGAGGGCAAAGGGAAGATTTTCATTTCAGCAAAAGGTATGGTTCAATCTGTCTTGAGACATTTCAATTCTATAATCGTTTTCTTCTCATGTCACACAGGACAGCTCCTAGGGCATAGGGCAGGGACTGAGCAGAAGGATCCCGGCTTTGGTGTCTTTCAGCTCCGTCCCTTAGGAGCTGTATGACATAGAACAACTTGGTAATGCATAAAAGGGAGACACTGTTTCTTCCCTCAGAGGGCTTTTTTGAGGATCCAGAGATGAGAGATTTCACAAAGACCCATGAGGTATGTTGCCTCCTTGCTAACTAAACCAGAGTACAAAAAAAGGCAAAAAATTGAGCTCCATGAATGCCATTCTGCCCTGCCACTCACCCTCACCAAGCCTGGGCTTCAAGAGTCCTCTGCCTGATTCTATAACCAAGCTTCAGATACAGTGGGCCAGGCCAGACCAGTCACTGTCTTCCCTTCCTCCTCCTCACTCCTCTTAGGGCACCCTACCTCATCAAAGAGATTTCTTTTTGCTTACTTCTCAATTCCGGGAATGTTCTGGTAGTCTTTGAGCAGCATGGAAGGGGGCGGGTCATCTTCTTGGCTGCGCTGGACTGTCAAGTGTAGAGATGGAAAACACCAAGAGTCAACTCTCACTGCCCACCCCCTCAGTTCTGGCTTTTGACACCAACTCCGTGAGGCACCCAGGGTCTCAAGCAAAACACTGGATATCTCTGGGCTCAGCTTCTCCTCTGCAAACGCCACAGGCAGCTGTCTTGATATTTCACACTGGGAGTAGATTGCCTTTCCTAAGATCCCATATTGTGCCTCCACCTCTTACATCTCTGACTCTACAGTTATCGAATCCCCTACCAGGATGGGGCCTTTTGTGGACGGACTGAGTTTGACTCCTTTTGAATCCCCGGTCTGGTCCATGGCCTCATGTAGAACAGGTACTTGACAAACGCTTGCTGGCTGACTGCATGAATGAAATAAGGGGATTAAGGAGGGACCCCTAGCTTTAGGACACCTGAAATGTAAGCACAAATCGGAAACCCTCGACCTCGGGCCTCGGTGTGTGCCTCCCTCGGGGATGAGGGAGAGGTACAAGGGAGATAACTATAGACTGCATTTATTGCGCTCAGTGCTAAGAATGCTTTTCATGTGTTATCACTGAATCCTAACAACAATCCTCTCAAATAGATAACTTCTACAATCATTTTAGAATGTGACTGGAGGAAATAACTTGCCCAATATCATGTGCCCAGGAAGAGAGATCTCTTTAGTAAGAGAGATGCAGACTGCCTTGGAACGGGAAACCAAGCCTTCCACCACGGAAGGATAGACACAAAGTGTCTACCTAGACTCTAGATAGGCCTGGGTACGCCCAACACGCCCTCCCCCTGCTAGCTCACTCTCACTCAAACCCAGTCCGAAAGCTCCCGCTCCGGCTCGCCACCCCCACCCCCCACCCGGTCCCGGGCAGGTTTCAGGTTACAGTCTTTTGACAAGGCGGACGTGGGGGTTTTCTGCTCAGGACCTCTGGCCCACCCCCATCGAGTGGTTCTAAGTAGCCACCTCTGTCCCCTTGGCCACCCGGCGTCCCTCCAGACGTCCCTCTCTCCGCGGAAATCCCACCCCAAGAGCTCCTACCTGGTTTCTGGATGGCATATCCGCGAACGGCCGGAAGGACAACACCTGTGCAGAAGAGAAAGGGCCGAGGCCCATCTCCTTGAACAGTCCAGCCTCGACTCCTTTCTGTGGCCCCTGCATTTACCCTTCCTGTAAGGTCTTGGCGCTTCGGCGCCTAGCAGCCGCCCCATTTCTTCCGCACCCCGCGGCCCCACGCCTCTCCCACCTCGTCTTACTTCTTCCCCACCCAATGGCCTTTCTTCCCCATCCTCGTCCCGCGTGTCCCCCATCTCCGCCCAACACCACCTCCCTGCTCGAGTTGCTTAGGTTCTCAGCTCCTCACCTCCAGGAGGGGAGGGAAGGCCCCATTGGCGGAAGGGAGGCCTGGCGCACGCTCCGCCCGGCAGCCCGCGGACTGGAGCCTGGGCCACTGCCTGGGTCGGAATCGACCTCAGCGCCCTCCACGCTGTTCTCAGCATGCCGACTTGTGACCCCGTGGGGCCGGCGCCACGGCCGCCGCCGTCCCTTTTGCGGCACGGACCGCGTTACAAGGGCGCCGCCATGCTGGCTCAGGCTCGACCAATGGAGTGCAGTTGCGAGACCGGAGCAGATGAAGACCGAGAGAATGGATGGGAAAGGCAAGACCCGGGGTGCGGCGCGATTGGGTCCAGGGGAGAGGTCCGGTTAGCAGCCGTGCGGGGCTGGGGCCTGGGTGATTGCGGGCCTGGTCAGTGGTGTCCGGTGCTGTATAAATTCTAAGATGCCATTTTCCCCCTTGGGCATCCCGCCCTTAATCCCACTCTATGTACTTGGCCTCGGGCCCCGGTCATTTTGGAGGCTCCCGTGGGGCCTGCCGTATTCTTCTCCCCCAACCTAGTGTTTCCACCTCCTCTCCTCCTGTATTCCACGACGAGGCCCCCTAAGAGCTACTGGGTTCCAGCCTCCTCTCAGGCAGCCTGGTAAGCCTCGTGATGAAGGTCGTTGATTTTGGAATGGGACAGTCCTGGGCTGAAATCATAGCTCATTTTACTCATCAGTATTTCCTCACTGTATGATCCTGTGGGCAAGTCACTCCATCTTTCTGGGCCACGGTGTACTCATTCATCACATGGGAATGGTAATAACAGTATCAGTTTTTTACATTGTTGGAGGATTACCTGAGGCAGTTGTGTGCAAGGACCCGCTATATAGTAGGCATTTGATAAATATTTGCTGTGTTAATATTGGTGAAATGAGGGGTGTAAGGACAACTACAAATTAGAAGTAGGGAAAATAAATTTTTGATGACACAAAAATAAAATTTTAATCCTCCCTGGTGCAAAGAGGGAGAAAGCTCTTCTCCCCTTCACTTTGCTTAAAGCATTTACTTTTCAAAACTTGTAATTGTGAATTCTTTCTCTGCCCTTTTGAGGCACTCGTAAATCTTTTTAAAAGCTAAATAAGCCTCTTGCCAGTTTTACAACATGTTTTTCTCAAGGATCTGGGAGCCATCTCTTGAAATGTAATCATTAAGGGAGGCAGTGGCCCTGTCTCCCAGTTTCTGCCTGCCTCTGAGTTGCAAACCTGACTCTTCTCATAAAGATATGAGAAATTTAGTTTTCTTTTGGGTAAAGACAATTAGTAAACTTGCGTGGCTACCCCATTTACTAGGAGAATTTAGGATGAACTCTGTGTGACAAAGACAGATGGTGTCATTGAGGACAAGTTACTGTTTATCTTAAGAAAATGTATGCAATAACCTGTATCCACCTGGCTATATACAAGGGTAAGACTTCTGTCTTTTCAAGCTCATTAGGGGATTGCTGGTGATGCACATGCGTTTCACATTCCGGTTTAATGTTCATTCAATAATAAAACAGATTTCTTTTTCTTCTACCCTTGTGGAGAGGTTTTCTAGGTTGGCAGGATATATATATATATATATATATATATATATATATATATATATATAATATTTTATATTAAATAAAAATATATATATTTAATATTTAATATATGTATATATATATTTAATATTTTATTTTTAAGTAATCTCTACACCCAACATGGGGCTGGAACTCACAACTCTGAGATCAAGAGTCACACATTCCACTGACTGACCCAGCCAGGCAGCCCAGGAGATTTTGTTTTTAATTATATTTTTCCAACAGGGATTGGTCTTTTCTGAAGTGTATTCCCCCTATCCCATAGCATTTTGTGACCCCTCACCCCCACCCTCACAAGATAACTCTGGCCACTGTGCCCTAATGGCCAGTTTTCAAGTCTTCACCACTAGCATGGGAGCCCTCTGAGGGTGGACTGAGCCAAATCATTTTTGAATCCCTGCTGCCAGCACAGGACCTAAATGCTACATGTGGGCTGGTGGAATTAATGAGCGAGGGAAAGAATACACAAACGAACAGTTCTGATAAGTACCCCCATCACTGCTAGGGCCCTGAAAAGAAAAAGAACAGAGACTCAGGCACACTCAAGAGTTTCTCGAAACCAAAACAAACCAAACCTTGAACCGGTTTAAGAGACTAAAATTACAGGAATTAAACACAGAAGGCTAGTGGGCAGGGTTGGATGAAGCATTCTCTGGCCACTAAAGTGAGAGGCAGGGTCAGCCCATGGGGTCTGGGAGGTGGAGGAAGGATGCTGGGGACCAGAGATAGGGAGATACTGGTAGTCTTCCTGCCCTTCTGGGACGAGATGATTTTTTCATGATGGGTTTACTGATATTCTCCTCTCCTCTGGATGGCCCAGGCCTTTCAAGAGGCAGGCCTGGGCGGGGGTCCCAGGAAGCGCTAGATGCCCCCCAGCCCCTCCACCCCATGGACCTGGAGCCCTTGCAGGAGGGGGAAGTCAAGCAGTGGCCCAAAGACACAATCATCCTCCTGGTTTGGGACGAGGGGCTCTGGGGTCCTCAGGGGGCTGTTCTGGAACCAGAGGTTCTCATAAAACTTGGGGCTGGGAGTAAGGCCCCCTAGGAGGGGCTGAGTAGAGTCACAGCGGAGGTAGTGCCCTGGACCTGGGCCTGTGGGGCTGCCCAGCACCTGCCCATAAAAGACCTGGTCATTGGTGCTAGACGGGGGCTGGGGCTGGGTGGAAGGTGTTCTTGGGTCCCCCTGGAGCACATAGGCCTGGACCAGGGTGGGGAGGCCACAGGTCCCTGAGTTGTCGTTGGACTCCCAGGGCCCCGGCTTCTTCTCTTCTTCCTCCAGTACTGTGATCTTGGTGATGGGTGGCATGCCGGGGTCCCGAAGGCTGGGCAGCTGGAAGGCCTCCTGGACACAAGGACGTGGGGGGACGTGGGGTGAGGGCATGATTTATCTCGTAGTCATCCCAGCCACTGTGCCTTCCTGCGGTGGGCCAGTTGTGGGGATATTCCTGCTGCTCTCTGCTGGAGCCCAAAGGGTGACACTTGCAAAGCACCTCATACATTCCTGACGCGTGCTATGGGCTTCAGACTTAGCTCGGTGCATGTCCCCAATGATTCTGTGTGAGATTCACCTCAATTCACAGTGAGATGGCTGAGGCTTTGAAATGGGTAGAGCTGGGATGCAAACTCGGATCTGCTCTACTCCAGAGGGAGGGCACCTTGCTAGGAAGTGATGGGAAGGCCTGAGGACTCATCCTTGGGGGAGGTTCCTTTCACTTTGAGCCTGGGCCAGCGCCCCCGGCCCCATTTCCCTCTCCCATGGGGGTTCTTACCTCAACCATGATGGTGGGCACCCAGGAGCCCAGGCTGCTGTGGGCTGGGTCTGGGACACTTGGCCAGAGGGGATTCTTCCTGCTGGAGAAGAAGGCAGGTGAAGGCTGGGTCAGGCATGCCCCCTCCCATCTTGCCATCCTTTCTCCCACCCGCTCTAGCAGTTGAAGGCTCCCTAGTACAGAGAGAAGGTGGTGCAGGGCTGGACCCAGGCATGGGCCCTGAGGCCTGGGAAGGCAAGGAGGGACCTGGACAGTCCCGCTCCAGCCTGCAGTTCCCTGTGGGCGGGGGTAGCTAGGTGTTAGGAGTCTTGAGAGGACTCACCTGGGTCTGCAGCAGAACCGGGAAGCCCCACAGAGACAGATGAGCAGGACCAGGAGGCCAAAGAGGCCCAGGAGGATATGCAGCTCAGACTCCTCTGGGGTGAGGGGAAAGCCAGAAGAGATTAGAGTGCATGCAAGTGGGGCTGGGCCTCTTCCCTCAGACTGGGCTCTGAGGGCAGGAATGGGCCTCCTCCCTCAGCCTGGGCTTCATGGGTTGGGCTCAGTCTCCTCCCTCAGACTAGCAGATCCAGGCAGGGCCTCAAAATGAGAGATCCGTTGGGTGATGAACCTTCCCAACAGCCTTGGCTGGCCAGCCCCCTGCTCTCCTTACCTAGGGCCAAAGTCATCAGGGTAAGGCTTGTACTATTGGTGGCCCCGGCCTTGCTGGAAGCCATGAGGCGTACGTGGTACAAGCTGGCAGGTTCCAGGCCGTGGAGGACCAAGCCATGGGAGGAGGCATTCAGGGTGGTGACTGGGAGTAGAAGAGAATGGTCAGCCTGGGCCCAGATGCCAAGGCTCCCTCCAAGGCTGCTGGGCGTCCCCTCCCAGGCCTTCTGGGACTGTGAGGTACTGAGCAGAGACTCACAGAAGGACTGGTCCTGAGCGTTGGTCCAGAAGATGGTGTAGTGGGTCAGGGGGCTCTTCCCCAGCTCAGGGGCCTGGGGCTCCCACTCCAGCTGGGCCCAGGTCTTGCCGATGTGCTTTAGATGCAGCTCTGGGGTGTGGGAGGGGGCTGCCAGGAGAGAGAGAGGTGCAGGGGCTGACGGGGAGCAGGGAAGAGTGGAGAGCCTAGCTGGACATCTTGTGGCTCCCCAGAGCCCAGAACTGAGCCACACTATGGCGGGGAGTGGGAGAAGAGAGTCCAAGGGGACCCATGCCCAAGCCTCATGTTGCCAGCACCTTTGACTGAATTCCACAGACTGCTAATAAGTGGCTAAGTCAGGATTTGCACTTGGTTCTCTGACTCCAAAGCCTTGCCTCCTGATTTCTGCCAGGCTTGATTTTGTTGGGCTCACTATCTGATTTCTGCCACTCGCTCTCTGACTTTATGGCGGGCCTTCTGTCTAATTTCTGCCACACAGGACACTTGATTTCTTTCAGGGAAACTGGTTGATTTTTGCCAGACTCGCTTCGTGAATTCTGCCCAACTCACTCCCCAGTTTCTGTCACCCCACCACCTGACTTCTGTCCGGCTGCAGGGGTCCACTGTAAGCCCGGGGTCATCTTAGGGTTGGGAGAGGGTCTCCTGTGGGTCAGAGGTGGGGGAGGAAGGAAATGTTCCCTCATAGTCCTGATTGTGGGGCCCCAGGCAGGCGTTGAGAGGGGAGGATTCTGGGAGGAGCCTGGTGGCTGACGCACCCATCTCTTGGGAGTAGGCATAGATGTGCTGGGAGGGTCCCACGGTGTCCTGGTATAGAGGGGTCACGGTGATCTCGTAGAGCTGAAAGGGCCTGATGTTCTCTGTGGAGAGAAAATGGGGCAGGCCCCCTGGTGAGGGGCTAACCTCTGCAGATGATCAGGAGCTAACCTCAGACCTCCAGTGGGGAATAACCCAGGCCTTGTGCTGCAGGGCTAGCCTCGTCTATCTCTTCTTCAGATCATTTGATGGACGTAAGGGCAGAAAAGGAGGAGAGCTAGGAAGGTGGCAGGGCAGGGCTGTGAAAAGGGAGGATCTGGCTAGACTGGGGGAAGAACTTCCTGATTCTGGGGGTATGAGACGAGACTAAGGAGTCAAGAAAGACTGGGGAGTCTGCTTCTTCTGTAGGGGGGTTCAGCCCGCCCCTTGCTTTCTGCCTGACAAACACTGCCTCCTTGCCTCCCAGGTCCCCAGGCCTGCCTCACCCTGCAGCAGGGTCCCGGAAATGTTCCCGTTGTGTTCCATCTTCCAGGTCATATTGCTGCTGCTGGGGCTGGGGGGACCCAGGCCCCAGGCAATCACATAGCCCCGAGGCCGAGGGCTGGGGGGCTCCCAGCCCACCCAGAGGCTGTGGGGATCTCGAGCTGTGGTGTGGAGCCTGGCCAGGGGCGGGCCTGGAGACAGGGTAGGAGGTGAGAGAGCAAAAGCAAGAAGAATGCGGGTCCCAGAGCCAGAAGCCTGGGTTCAAATCCTGGCTTTGTTACTTACAAGCCGGGTGGCCTTGAGTAAGTCAACATCAGGACCTCAGTTTGCTCCTCTGTAAGGGTCCTGGCGCAGATCAAATGAGATGATGCCTAGAACGAGCCTGGCACAGTGCGTCGTGCCGAGGAGTGTCTGACAAGGATCAGTGCTAACGCTGTGTAGTTCATGGTCTGTGCGGCTATGGGCCTTGGTATGTATGAATTTACTGAGTCCGCTAAGAGTCGTAGGAGGGAGGCGCTACCCTGGCCCCAATTTATCAAGGAGAAAACTGAGACAGGTTACGTAATTTGCCTAAGGTCATGCGGCTCGTAAGTTGGAGTACGAGCTCTTGTTATCGCTGGTGTCACCTTGTGAGGACCCATGTTCAGGGGAACCTGGGGGTGGTGGTGGCCGATCCACTGAGAATGAGCAATTAACTCAGGGACCGTGTTCCAGCCGGAAAAATGTAGGGCTTTCTTCCTATCTTCTTTGGCAGAATGGACTGTGTGTGTGTGCGTGTGTGTGCGCAGGCACGCACGTGCATACACGCACACGCGAATGCGTGTCTATGAGCGTCTGCACTTGTGAGCATGTGAGTGAATGTGAGCCTGTGTGGTACCACCACCAGCTTAACTTGGTTCCGGCTGATGATAACGAGAGTAGCTAACACATACTGAGCGGGAACGTGGTGCCAGGCACATGTCTTAATGGATGTGACCTTCACAACAGGGCTTTGAGGTAGGCACTGGATTGTCCCCCTTTGCTAGGTGAGTAAACCGAGGCCAGGGGTCACTTGCCTGGGTCATACTGTTAGCAAGTGACGGGACTAGTTGTGAACCCAGGCAGTCTAGCCTCTGAACGTTACGTGCTCACCCACTACACTCTACTAGCCGCCAGCGCCCTTTACCTCTGCTCTCCAGGAAGACCACTGGGGTGGGATGAGAGGTCCCCGCTGTGTTATAGGCCACAAGGACCACCTCCCGGGCTTCCGAGGGCAAGTGGAAGGTGCAGCTTAGCTCCGTGGTGTTGCAGAGGGCTGGGACTGCCCCAGTCTGGCCTGGTGGTCTGACCAGGTACCCTTGGATCTGCCCGCTGTATTTGTCCAAGGGCACTGGCTGCGGTGGACACAGGAAGAAGAGGATAAGGGGTGGGGGCGCAAAGCTCATCTTGAGTGGGGAACGGCTTCTAGATGGGGTGGGTGGGTCATAGGAACTGAGCCCCCACAGGCTGGGAGCCAACCTTCCTCCCTCCCTTCCTTCTTCCCTGTTCCCCATGCCAGGTCCTAGGAGGGAGGAAAGGAAGGAGCAGGTTGGCACTTAACCATTCCCTGAGCTGACTCTTTGCCATAGGTGAGTCCTACATTGTAGTCTCTCCAGAAGGGTGCTACCCAGCTTCCTAGGTGCATGCAAAGTGCATGCAAATCACATACAAATGCATCCAAACCTCCCAGAACTGTTGGAGTCCTGAGCCCCAGCCCACAGGGATCTGTCTGGGTTGGGAGAAGTCTCAGGGGTGGAGGGATGGCCTTCAGAAGGGGTCACCTTCCAGAACAGCTGCACATCCACAGTCCTGGGGTCCAGCTGCCTCTGCCGCCACCATGTGTCCAATCTGACGATGGGGGCTGGGGACGGAGCAGGAAGAGGGGCTCAGGGAGGGCCCTGAAGGCTGGACTTTGTCCTGATGGCTGCTCCTGGCCCCTCCCCACCCACTTACCCCGTTGTGCGGTGGTCAGTATCAGGCTAGGGCTCCAGTTGCTCCACTGGCCAGGCAGAGGCCAGCGGACGCAGCGCATTTGCAGGGTGTAGGCTGTGGACGGGAGGAGCCCACAGAGCTCATACTGGAGGGTCTCAGGGAGCAGGGGGCCCACCTGGTGGGATGGCCGTGGCTCTGAGCCTGGATCCTTGTGCCCTTCAGGCCCAGCTCAGCCACCCTCCCCTCAGCCACCCCCACTCCAGGCTCTTGAGGTTGCCTTCCACCTCACCAGGGCCCAGCTGGCTTCTCCGAGCTGTGGCTGGTGGCGCAGCTCGCATTTCTGTTCTATGTAGAGGCTCGGCTTCCATAGCTCCCAGCGCAACAGCAGGCAGCCTGGCTGGGGTGGGGCCACCTCAGGGCTGGGGGCCAGGGCCCACAGTGTGGGGGGCTCCAGCTTCACTGTAAGGAGGAGGGGTTGTCAGAAACCTTCCCTGCCCCATCCTATAGGGCTCTGCCTTATTCCTGCTTCTCTCTTTGCCTGTTGTTCCGTTTTCTGCCCTGGGGTCTCCACCCCTGGGGTCTCTGTCAGCCTGCTTCTTTTTTTCTCCGTCTCTCTGTGTCTCTTCATCTCCATGTCATCATGTTTCTGGAGGTCTGTCTGTATATATGTGTCTGTCTCTCCCTAGGTCTCTGTCTCATCCTTCTGCCCCAGGGCCTTTGCACTCGTCATTCCCTCTGCCTGGAGATCTTACCCTTCAGATATCCAGCAGCCTGCTCCCTCATTTCCTTCAAGGATCTTCTCAAATGTCACCTTCTTAGTGAGGCCACACCTGACCACCTTACTGAAAGAGCAATTGTTCCCCCCCCCCCCGGCTTTCCCCACCTCTCCCTCTGTGTTAACTCCCTCCTCATACTCTGGTTGCCTGACATTCTATTTTATTTATTTTGCCCACTAGAACGTAACATTCCAAGGGCAGGACTTCTGATATTTCGTTCAGGTCTCCAGCACCTAGAACAACGCCTGCCTAGCGTGCCGTGGGCACTTCAAGAAGCTTGCTGAAAGAACGTGTCTCCCTGCCTCGGTGTTTCTCCCACGTCTGTGTGTCTGTGTCTCCGTCCGTAGCTCTGTCCCCATCTGCATTCCACTTCGTCTCCGTCTCTCTCATCTGCCTCTATCTCTAGGCCATCCGGGATCTCCTTGTCTGTCACTGGGTCTGGGAGTCCCTCTCTGTGCCTCTGTGGATCTGCCCGTTGTGGGGGCCTTTCCCCTCCCCCACACCCGGCGTCACCCACCGACATCCATGGGAACGAGGCACAGCTGTGGCGACTTTCCAGTCCCTAGTGCGTTCTCTGCCTGCACCCAGATGCCCATGTGCCGGTACAACTGCAGGTATTTGCGTGGGATAGAGCAGTGGGTGTCTCCGTCCTTAGGCACACAGTCAAGGATGGAGTCCTCTTGGGTCTGGCAGTTGTCCCGGCTCCTGCCAATAGGCCAGGCTTGGGTGTCTAGCAGAAGAAGAAAGCGAGGCTCCCTTCTCCCTCCCGTGTTTGCCTCTGGCTCCCCCAGCCCCACTCCCGCCCATGCCCCACCCCAGGACCCAGAGGAACGCGGCCAGAGACCCCTCCTTACTTGAAGCTCTTCAGGGTGAAGTTGGTGGGCAGGTGGTTGTGGGGTCCTGGCTCCCACTGACAGATGAGGCTGTTAGTTGTGAGGTTCATGAGGCAGGACAGGTTGTGGGGCGCGGCGGGAGGGTCTGCACGAAGGGTGGGGAGAGTGAGGGCTTGGAGTAGGGCCACTCGGAAAGCTCTGACTGGAATCAGTTATTTTCGTTTCCTTGCTCGGGGTTGTTCCCTCTGGGGTCACCTTGTCTACTCGCTCGCCTCCTTCGGGGTGACCCTGGAGGGGCATCGCTGGGGCAAGTCAAATTATAGGCATGTACAGGGCAGGCATCACAGAGCCTCCGACCCCTTCAGCTCGGCCCCCTTTGACCGTGACAGTGTAGGTCTGGGTTTTCATCCTGGGTTTGCCATTTATTAGCCATTGTGATCTTCATGTCATTTAGCCGCTCTGTGCCTCAGTTTCTTCATCTGTAAAACGGGTCGATGGTGATATGCCTACCCCCTGGGTAGGGCTGAGTGACTCACTATGTACAAAGCGCTCAGGGCAATGTCTGGCACATGGCAGGTGCTGTGTAAGTGTTTGCTCTACTCCTAGTGACTCTTAACAAGGAAACCTGGTCTTAGTTCTTTCCTCATGCACTGGCTTGGCATCGTCTCCTTGCTTCTCAGTTTGAGCAGAGGGCTGAGACTGAGTTGCAGAGAAACTGAGAGCAGGCCCAGATGGTAAAGTGTGTCCTCCCTCGGCCCACCCTCCAGTGGCTGGGTAGTTGGGCTTATGTGGCAGCCATATGGAGTAGTGGTTACTACACTCACTTCAGAGCCACGCCGGCTGATATACATCTCGGCCACATCCTTATTCGCCTGTGCCCCTCACCAAACGAGCCTCAGTTTCCTCATCTGCAAAATGGGGCTAAAGAGCACTCCTCGCTGGTAGGGAAGGTTATCTGATACCATGCCCATAATGTGCTTACTGAGCAAGTGCTCGGTGAATCCTAGCTCTTATTCGTGTTGGCAGGAGGGCACGGAGGCGGAGTGGGTAGACGGCCGCAGGGACTTACGGCCTGCCCACAGCTCAGCCTGGTCCAGGATCTGCACGCTGTTGCCCCAGCGCAGGCAGCAGGAGAGAAGGTCCCGCGGGCGGTTGAGCGGGGGCAGCGTGATGGTGGATTCCTGGCTTCCATCTGCCAGACGCTGCTGCCTCTCTCCGAGCTGAAGCTGTGTTCCCAACTTCCACAGAATCTGTGACTCCGGGCCCAGGTGGCTGCAGTTGGGGCTGATGGTGCAGGAGGCTGTGATGGAGTCCCCCAGGCGGACAGTGGAGGTTGGGAGGCTGATGTGCCCGCATTCCTCCAGGCCTGGGGTGGGAGAGAACGGGCCATGAGTCACCCCTGTGCCTGGCAGAGCTGGGCCAAAAAGCTAAGTCTTTGGACTCCTAGACTCAGGGCCCTTACCTTCTTGCCTCCCCGCCAAAGTTATGGGGGCTGGAAAGGGGAGAATGTCTATGGGGACGGTGAGGGGCTCTCAGGGGCAAAAGAGAGAGAGAGAGAGAGAGAGAGAATGATGTGTTGATCAATGCTTATCAACTGACTGTACAAGAAAGCCACATCCTGACTTGTAGTATGGGCTGCTTTCCCTGGTGTAAATATGTCCCACCAAGACTGATTTTCCAGCCACCCGTGTGACATCACTGAATGTGAACTTGGGAGGAAACGTGCGCCCTTAGGTCTCGCAAGCCAGCTCCAGCACACCGCAGGACAGAGACAGGTCCCCCCTGCAGCACCCTCCCCAAAGGTGGTGAAAGCGGTGGTTGGAATGATAGGCAGCCCACAGCCCCAGCTCTCCGAATTCAGATCTGATTGTGTTACTGCCTCCGGATCACGGCGCTTCAGCACTGCAGCCGTGCGGTGGGTAAGAGCACGGATGTTGGAACCAGACCGCCTCGGTTCAGAGCCTGGTTCTATTGCCTATTCGTTGTGTGATCCTGGTATGTTACCGAGGCTTTCTGTGCCTCAATTTTCTCATCTGTAAAATGGGGATGAAAAATAGTCCCTACTTTCATGTTGCTGCAAGGATTAGATGTAATGACATGCCAGGCACCACCAATGTCTTTGCTGCCACGATCAGGATGAAAACCCAGGTCCTTCTCAGGGCCCTCCTGGCCTTGTCCATGCTACGCCTCCCAGTTCTAGCTCAGACCACCCCCTCTCGTCGGCAGTCACTCTGGCCTTCCTATTCCTTGCAAATGCCACGATCTGTCCAATCTCCAGATCCTTGTACCTGCTGTTCCTTTCTCAGGGGCTCTTTTTTTCCTCTCTCTCACCTGCTTAACATTTAGCGTCTTGGGGGAACCAGACCAGGCCCTGATCAACCAGACCAGGCCAAGTGCCCAGAACTTTCCTAAAGCTCTTTTCATCCTTGCTAATTACGGAGCCACGTGGTTAGTTGTTTGTCTGTCTCCCCAGAGATCAGGCCAGAAGTTCCGTGAGGCCAGAGACCTTGGCTGTTTGGCTCACGACTGTATTCCCAGAGCTTAGCACGGAGTAGGCTCTCAGTGAATATTTCTTGTCTAAACAAATAAGGCAGCGCTGCACTTTGCCCCCCCCCCCCCCCCCCAAATGCCTCCTCTCCTCTGTCATGTGTTCCTGGGCCTGTTTTGCCGATGAGGAGGCTGAGGCCCTAAGAGGAGAAGGGATTCTCCCAGGATCACGAAGCAAGTTCATGACTTTCAACGTGGGGCTCCCATCACTTCACAGACTCAGAATTTCAGACTGGAAGGGACCTCGCAAAACTGTGCACTCCAGAACTTCGCCAGGCACTGCATCCTTTTCAGCAGGGCTGAGGGCGGCCTGCTTTGTATGGCTTGCCAGCGAAGAGTGGGTTTTACATTTTTAAAGGGTGAAAACAGAACAGAAAACAGATAACAGCATGCAACAGAGACTGTATGTGGCCTCCATAGTCCTATCAAGCAGAGTACGCTGGGCCCTGCTGCGCAGCCTCCCTGTCAACCCTGGCCTCGGCTTGCATATCCCCAGAGATGGGAAGCTCTCTACCTCTCAAGATAGAGTTTCCATAGTTGGGGAGCTCTGCCTGGGCTTCCCGATTCCAGGATGAATCCTGCCTCCTTGTGGCTCCCACCCTGATCTCTTTGTTGCCCACGAAGCCTGCAGGGGACTCAGAGCTTCCTTCTGACAGCCTGGCAGAGATTTGCAGACAAGGCCTGGGTCACCCAGCCCTTTCCAGGCTGACCAGCCCAGGCCCGCTCACCATTCCTCATGGATGGTGGTTTGCCCGCAGAGGCCTGTGGGTGGGAGCCGGCTACCCCACATCTGTGGCCCAGCCTTGGTTCTCTGGGGACCCCAGGAGCAGTGTGGCAGTGCAGGGAAATGATTCCCGCCTCCACCCACTCTGTCTTTCTCGCTGTGACTCCTCTCCCTCCCCACGGCACCCCTATCCCCGGCCACACTCACTTCTGGGGAGCAGCAGGATAATCAGGGCAGCTCTGGTCAGGCTCCAGGTTCCCAGCTCCACCATAGTGCCAACTTGGTGCTCACCTGGAGGCAGAGGGGGATGGTGAAGGTCATGGGCTTCGGAGTAAGAGCTGAGCTTAACCCTTGCTCTGCCACAGTGTGGCTTTGGCCAGGTGACTTGACCTCTCTGAGCCTCAGTTTCTTTGTCTGCAAAATGGAGGTAACAACAGCCTATACTGCAAAGGGCTTTGGGAGGAAGACAAGAAATGGTGCAAGACGAGGGCTTCGCATAGTGCCTGGCACGTAGGAAATGACTGTGTGAGTGACTGCCACTGTTGTTATTATATTTGCCTTCCAGGAGACAGCGGGGACAGGAGCGTCAAGGAATAGCATTCTTCCCCCTTCCCTTTTATCTGAGCTGGGCTTGCACACAGGTAGTTTAATAGGAAGGATCCCAGGAACACTGAGGGGGTGGGGAGAATGATCACAGGTAAGGAGGGAAAGCCGACATGTGGAGGGAGGGTGGATGGGAACATTCATCTACTGACTTCTATCCCCCATCAGTCAAGGGCTGCTCTTTGGGGTGTTAACTTCCTGGCACGTCCAGGTTGCACACGCGTGAGCACTAGGCATGTTCTCCTGAGTGAGCCGTGCCAGAAAGGTCAGAGGCGCCCCTTGGCGGAAAGTGACAATTGCATGGAGTAGCTGAGGCAAGGGGCTGTCAGGTTACACCTGGGGGAGGCTGGCCTCTGTGGCGATGGTGGGAAAGGGAGGGCACGGGGGTCCATGCACCCCTGCTTCTGGGCATAGACCTCTGGAGGTTTTCTGGGGCCAGGTGCCCTGTGGTCCTGGCGACAGTGCCTGCCTGTTGGAAGCCTCCAGCTTCTGTTTCTGGAAGTATGCCAAAGGTATTCTGCCATGGCGGGCTTCTAGCCTAACCTTCCATTCTGCTCCCATTGGGGTCTTGGGGCCAGGCACCTGCTTCTTCAGCACTAATTGGCACCCTCGGTGGCAGGTCAGTGGGAATCACTGTCTAGCCCGCGTGTACATATAGGAACACATGCATGTAAGTGGTGTCCCAGCAGACCCCCTGTGCTCAGAAGGGGGAAAGCTTCTCTCCTTTTTTCTCTTCCTCCCAGGCAGGGGTATGAATAAGAACTTCCCAGACACCCAAGGCAGGGGCCTTACCCCAACCCCTGGGCTATTTGTATACGCTTCGGTATCAGGATGCCAAGGGACTGCTAGCCCGTAAGTCACTTTTTTGCCAATCAGGAAAAAAGCGCCCCTTCCTCTGGGCAGATGCAGGCTCACACTAAGACCTGGCAACTGAAGAATAGACTGGATTTCAGCTTCTACTTACTCCTTAGCTGGGCAGCTTTGTGCAGTGAGAAACCCGCACCACTGTTCAGAGCACCCCAGTCTACTAATCAGTGGTCGGCAGCTTTCTTACTACATTATACCAGTTTGATTAGCATCAACCCCCCTGCCTCCCTCCCCCCAAACACTTGTTGGGGAAGATTTAGCCTCCTGGGCCCAGATTTGGGGACACTGGTTTCCATTTCTTTGTGCTGTTGATCATACCCCAGCCCTGCTGCTCTAGCAAGGATCAGCATAAGGCCCAGCCTGTGCCCAGTGAGATACCACTTCATCCCTGTCCTCTGACTCCTGTCCAGAATGGGTAGCCAAACCCCACCCTGAGAGGCCGGGCATCCTCTGCCTGGGTTGCTGCTGAGTGTCGGCATGTCTGACATCAGTCTCTGGTCCCCCACTGCAGCCCTGGGTGACCCCTACCCCAGTTGAGAGTGTTGAGAGTGATCTGGGGCCTGTTGGAGCGTGGTCTCACTCTCTAGGGGCCGGTATGTAGACAAGTGGGGAGTCCGGCTCTGAGTTAGACCAGCCTCCAGCCCCGACTCCGCTACTTACCAGCTTTGTGGCCTTGGACAGGTTACTTCACCTTTCTGAACTTCAGCGTCCCCATCTGTGAAAGGGGGAGAACATCAGCACCCCGTTCTCAGGGCTGTAGTGAGGATGCACTGAGATGGTCTGTGATAAACGCGCTCAGCGCAGAGCCTGTGTAGAAGAAGCCCTCGGGGACCGTCGGTTGTTTTCACGTGCCATGAAGCGGGGCACTGCATCATGGAATCCAGAACCCTCCTGGCCTCCTCTCCCGCTTATAGGCTGTGTGGTCACAGCCCCCCAGGACCGCCACCTTGCTTTCATCCGTGTCACACGGCATGGCTTCAGAGCCCCATTTCTGGGTTCCCTACTTGTGGCTCCTTGGGACCCCAGTCTCGCCTTCTCTCCAGCCATCTGCCCGGTTCTCCCGCTCCGTTCCAGTCGAACCCGCTGCCTCCTGGAGGCACTGCTATCACCCACGTCTTCCTGCTCTCCTCTCCTTTCCCTGCACTCAGCCTTCTCCCCTGCTCTCCCTTCCCCAGCTCACACCCTCTCTCTCCTGTTGTGTTTACTCTCCTACATGGAGATTCTTTCTGGGGGGAAGGAATCTGGGACTGATTCTTTCTGAGAAAGAAAGAGCCCAGGAGATAAGGACGCTGACCCAGAGACCCCAGCACTCAAGGCTGAGAAGCAAGAGGTCCCCAAAATAATTTAAGATTCAAGAGGAAAATGTAAGAGAGGGGGGAAGGCACAGCAAGACTCTGAGTCAGACAGAGAGAGACCCGGAGCCCAGGCCAGGGAGGGGCTGGGGAGGAAGACAGAAACAGGGGAGACAGGGACGGGCTGAGACACAGGGTCCGAGACAGGGACGCGGAGAGGGATGGCGATTGTGTCCTTCCCCGAGCCCAACTTGATGTCCCCAAAGAAATATTCGGCTATTTATGACTTCCCCGATGCACACCCCCTACCCCCAAAGAGGAGGCAGCCCTGGTCAAAGACACTCAGTGTCCAGGGCTTCTGGTTCCCAGGGACCAATCCGAAAGGCAGGAGCCCTGGTCCCAGGCCTGCATACGGGCATTTGGCAGAGCTCGGGGGAGAGTGGACCTGGGACTCGTCAAGCCGGAGATGCAGCCCTCCTTGGGGATCCCCTACTCACGCTGGAGCCTGCAGCGGGCACCCGCCTGGAGGACCGCCCTGGAGAACCGTCTCTGCTCTCCTTTTGAGGGCAAGTTCCTGAAAACAGCCGCAGGCCGGCTTCTCTCCCCAGCCCTGTCGTTAATGGCTCAGTCTGTGACAGGCCCAGGAGCTGTGGATTGCAACACCTGCCCGGCCTCCTTCTCTCCCTTGCGCTTTCAGTCGCTGAGGCACAGGAAGGAGCCTGGGAGGGAAGCCGGTGGGGCCGGGCAGCCTTCCTGCCTCGGGGGTCTCAAAGGGGCCGGGGAATGTGGCAACGGTGTCCCTCTCCCCTGCCTCCGGATTTCCTGACCTCAAAGCTTTGAGGCTGGCCAGGGCCCAGGCTTCAACCCGCCTGGGGGCCATTCCCATGGTCCACTCCTGGGGGAACATCAGTCAGAGACAGACCCTGGCTCGAAGGCTCGCTCGGCTCTAAGCCTCTTTGGCTCTAGGCTTGGGGCTCTGATCCTCCCAGTACTCTAGGCGGCAGCTTCCAGGTGACAGGAAATTTTGTGACCCAGCACCTTACTCACAGTGCCCCTCTTTGCTACATTTTCCATCATGGACAGGCGATGGAGAAATGGGGATTCTGGGAACAAAATAAGGGGATGAGCTGGTGAGGCTCAGCCTTCATATGCTCACTTGAAATTGGTTTACTCATCGGGGCGCCTGGGTGGCTCAGTCGGTCCGACTCTTCATTTCGGCTAAAGTCATGATCTCACGGTTTGTGAGTTCGAGTCCCACATTGGGCTCTGTGCTCACAGTGCAGAGCCTGCTTGGGATTCTATCTCCCTCTCTCTCTGCCCCTCCCATGCTCTCTCTCTCTCTCTCTCAATAAATAAAATAAAAAAAAAAAGCTTAAAAAAAAAAAAAGAAATTGGTTTACTCGCAAGGATTCTGCTACCCTGAACATTTTTTGATTGAGTGAAGTAGACTGCATTTAGCGTCTTCCATTGTCTGTATCCATGATTCCCCCGAAACTGTTTACAAATAATTTTCTGTGCATTTTTCCGAGGAGGGCTCAGACTGTTCATAGTTTGTTGGATTTATGACCCAATAAGATTAGGTGCCAACTGACTAGGAGAGTGTCCCTAACATATGATCCTTTTTAGAAAAAAGTGGGCTTCTGAGTCTGGGGTGAGGGACAGACCTGGGCTGCAGTCGAGGCTCCAGATGGAAATACCCAACTGTCTGTGGCAACCTCCCCAAGATGTCCCATAGGCCCCACATGCTCAGCAAATCCTATGGACTGTTCTTTCAAAATATAACCAGAATCCCAGGTAGATGGATATTCCCTATACAGTTCAGCTTGGCTCTGTGTGTCAATATATTCATGATAAAAAGTTGGAAAATATAAATATCACTTAAACCAATACCAGTCAGGACAAACTACCCTTCTCTCCTACTTAGATCCTTCCAATAGTCCCCTTCTTGGTCCCCTATTTCCATTTATCCTTGTCCCCCACCAACCTATTGTACCTTCAGGAACCAGTGTGATACTGACCAAAAAAAGTTGGTTCATGTCAGCCTCTGTCTCAAACCCCCAATGGCCCCCATGTCACTCAGAGTCAAAGTCCAGGTTCTTTCGATGATCTACAAGGCCTCACCCAACCCGGGGGGGGGGGGCCCATTCCTTCCCTGGCTCCTGTCCTATTCTTTCCCTTACTGCTCTGCTCCAGCTACTCTCTTTTTCTTGAACTTGTTAGGCTCCCTCCTGCCTCAGGGCCTTTGCACCTGCTATTTCTTTGCTTGGATTCTTTCCCCCCAAATAATGACAGGAGTCACTTCCTCCCCTTCTTCAGGTCTTTGCTTAGATATCACCTCATTGAGACCTTCTCTGACCACCCTTTTAAAAAATTGACCCCCCTCATTTCCTATCTCTCTTTTCTTCCATATCCCTTTTCACTGTCATTGGCTTTCTCCACCCCCCACCAGAATGGAAGCTCCACGAGGGCAAGGGTTTTAGTCTCTTTTGTTCAAACCTTTTTCTCCACTGTCTTCAACACTGCCTGCTATCTAGTGAGCCCTCAACATATTTTTGTTGAATGAATGACTGAATGGATGAATCTTCCCCCCACTTTGCCAAACCTGTCCCCAATCCTCACGTGCTTCATTTTGGTAGAGTATATCACCATTCCCACTCCTCCCAAGTCACCCACCCCAGGGGCCTAGGAATCCTTCCTCACACCTGCTTCTCCACACTCCCACATCCAACCAGTCCTTGATGAAGGAGAACGGGCCTTCGGTTCATCATTCAGAAAACATGCTCCCAGACCAGGTGCGGGGGTACAATGGTGACTAAAAGCAGCTTTCATTCCTGCCTTTATGGAGCTCTTGGGCTTGTCCACAGCTCTGAAATTCATCTCCTGACCCTGCCTTTGTCAGGTCTCCCCACCCCTCACCTGGGCATGCCCCAGCCTCCCCGCGGGCCCCCTGTTCTGGGCTCTCTCACTCCACCCTTTGTCAGCACCTGGCAGAGTGAGCGTTCCTACACGCAGGCACGGGTGACCATGCCAGTCCCCTTTCTTCAGAGGCCCTATGACGCACCCCAATTCCTTAACGGGACAATCAAGGTACCCCACCAGCTGGCCCCACCTCCCTCTCCTGCCTTATCTGCCTCCACTTCCCCAGACACATTTTTTCCGGCTGTAGTCGTGCAGGATTTGCTTACATCTTCCTGCCTGCCCCGGGCTCTGGAACACCTCTGTGTGTTTGCTTTCGCCGAGCCCCTGGTCACCTCTGGCTGGCTGAGTCCAGCCTCTGACCCCGCTCAGACCTCCAGCCTGCGCTGGGCACCTCTCTGGGCCGGGTCAGGTGCCCTCCCTCGTTGGCGATCCTGTATTATTGCAGTGGGCTGTTGGCTGTCTGCCTCCTCCGTTAGACTGTGAACTCCTTGAGGGCAGAAACCCTCTTCCCATCTCCGCCTCCAGCCTCGGCACAGAGGATTCCCAGTGAGGATCTACTGGACTGCAGAAACTCCCTCTCCAAGCCTCCATTTCCTTATCTGCCACAGAGATAATAACTCCTCCCAGGGGTTTTGGGAGGATTAACTGAGCTATGGGAGGTATGAAACCCAGTGTGCTAACTAGCATGTAGTAGGTGTTCAATAAAGTTCCTTTCCTTTTCCCATCACTGCACAGTTCAGTGTTTCGGAGCAGGATTTTCCTGCTCATGTGTGCTCCATTCTCCACCGGGGACCTGCACCAGGAAACAAAACTGCAGCAGCTGAAATGAAAGTGAGATTTAAGGAAGAACTTTCCTCAGGGCGAGAGACTTTAGAGACATTACGTTAGCATCGAGAGGTCAAGAGAGGGGCTGAGGAGACTGCTCGGGTTTGCCACTTACTAGCTGTGTGACCCCGGGCAAGTTGTGGAACCTCTCTGAGCCTCGGTTTCAGCATCTTTAAAATCGGGATGGTAGCGTTTGCTTTATGGGATTCGTGAGAGAAACTGGCGAAAGAATGCACGTGAGGCCTGTGGCACAGAGCCAGGCACGCGGTAAAGGCTCAATAAATGTGTCCTCTGGTGAGAGCTGGCAAACACGAGACACATGTGGAGTCCACCCCTCCATCACCTAGTGTCTGCTTTGTGGATACTTCCTCCTCCAGCTCTCCTGCTGGGGCCAGGGCCCTCTCCTCCATCAGACAGTGACCTCTGAGGGCTGGAAAGCCCAGTCAGGGAGCCCTGGGGAGGGCGGCCCTCCCGTGGGTCGGATCGGTTCGGTGTGTTATGGCCTGTCGTGCGTGGGGCCAGGGGGTGGGTCAAGGAGCAGCCTGTTCCTGAGGGGCAGGAACCGGTGGGCCAGCCAGGGTGAGTGTCCGGAAGCCGAGGCCGTGCTCATCCGCCGGGGCCTGGTTTGGCTGGAATATAGCAGTCGGCTGAGATTGTGCAAACAGGTCGTTGTGCAAACACGTCCCTGTGTGTGACCTCGATTGTGCAAATAGGTGTTTACTGGAGGCTGCCTGGCTCGGGCTGCCTGCTTACAAAAAGGGCCCGAGCTGTTGACTCAGAAAACAAAAAAACAAAAAAACAAAAAAAACCCCCAGAATCTGGACACTCATTCTTCCTTGGACACACCCTGAATTTTGCGCCTCCCAGCCTTTGCTCGGAACGTTCTCTCTGCCTGGAGGGCCCTCTCCTGCCTCTATCTCCACTTGCTGAAATTGTACCCATTCTTCATGGCTCGGAGAAAATACCACTAAGTCTTTCTCCATAAACTTTTTCCTGCTTTGCGTGCCCAAGGGATTCAGTACACCTCAAATCCCTGGTCTCACGGCGCTTTCTAGACCTTGAGCTTCCTGGGGCAAGGACCTTTCCTTGTTCACCTCTGAAAGGTTAGGGAACAGGTCCAGAGAGGGCAAGGGACTGCCCCATGTCACACAGCCAGCTCGCAGCAGAGCTGGGCTCTGAGTCTGGTCTCTGCGCCTTCTCTTATATTCTCTGCCTCTCTTTTGAACCCCACCCACCTCTGACTGTGGATCTGCGCTCCGGCCCTTAAACTGAGCTGGGACTCCAGTTGGAACTGGAGGGTGGGTGGGATTATGCAGAGGAGGAAGGGGTACTCTGGGCAAGAGCAAAGGCATCAAGCCTGGGAGCAGGAAGAGTGTGGATGGAGGCCATCAGAGAGGTAGGAGGAGGTAACAGGAGGAACCGGCTTGCATTCTAGACCCAGCAGTGACATTGACTGCAGGATGGTCCTGCCTCTCGGATCCCCATCAGCTCCTCGATACTCCAGAGGCCCCCCAGGCTAATCGTGCCCCACACTGGGCCCCTCCACATTTTCCCTGAAAATTTCTGTCCCGGTGGATGGCATCTGGACCTGCCCTCCTTGCTGTCCCTTATGCCCCACATGTAGCCTGTCACCCCTTTGTGTGGGTCCTTTCTCTCCCATCTCACTGCCACTGCTGGAGTCAGGCCACTGTCCTTGCTCTTCGGGATGACTGCGGCAGCCTCCACCTGGTCTCCCCACCTTAGTTCCGGGGACGCCACCCTTGCTATACTCGGCTGGAGAGCTTCTTCCAAAACACAATCCCGGCTGGCCACTGTCCGAGTGAAAACCCTCCATTGGTGCCTCGCTGCCCGTGGGATAAAGTTCCAAGTCTTCCTCACGGCCTTTGAGGCCCTTCAAAACCAGCCCTTAACCCTCCCTGATGCTCGAGCCTCATCCCTTCATGCTCCCTTTCTAAACCTCCTCTTCCCCTTCGTGGGCCCGACAGCCCCACCACTCCATTTATCGTAGCAGTCCTATCGTGTGCTGTTTTTTCACAGTGCCAAGACTTCTCCACACTGTTCCCTCTGCCTGGAATGCCCTTCGCCTTATTTCTGTGTCTGAAGGAATGCCTTTTATCCTTTAAAACCCAGCTGAAATGTCACCTCCTCTGTGAAGCCTCCCTGGATTTCTCAGGCTGGGTTAGGTGCTGCTCACCTGAGCTCCCAGGTGTTCTGTGAAGGCAGGGACTTGATACGTGACTCCAGCACCCAGCGTGGGACTTGGCATAGAGGAGGGGGTGCGTGAAAGGGTGCAGAACAGTTTGACATTGGACCTGGGTCTTCAGGGCCAAGGGGTCCCCGGGTTTCCTGCCAAGATTCTGGAGGAGTCTTTTCTACCTGGTGGCAGCTAGGACTCCACTATCCTGCTTCTCCGGCGCTCAGGTTGGCAGGATTTTCTCCCTTTGATTGCTGCCCCCAAATGAAAAATGAACCAATTAGGATGTAATCAATGCTGGGTGCTAGATCGAAAAGTGCAGGGCCCAAGCTGTGAAGGGGCTGGGCTGGCTGTCCAGATGCTCTCTTGGGGCCTGCCTCTAGGGAAGGAAGCAGAATTCTAACTTTGGGTGGGCAAAAGGGAAGACAGCCCCCATCCTCCCTTGTGGTCTGCTGGCCAGGAGGGCCTTATCTCTGCTCTCCATGGTGTGGCCGGGGAGGGGGTACAGTCTTGGGGGTAGGGGGTGGGGAGATCAGAGGCTGAGGGGAGATAAAGCTCAGATACTTATCTTGGCTTGGAGGAAACCTATTCCCTCTGCAAGCCTGTGGCTGGCAGGAGGGGTGGGGGGTGGCCAGATAAGGGGAGAGTCCCCAGGCCGGGCCAGCATCTGCCCTCATCACGGGGCTTCCTTGGGGGAGGGAGCTGGATCAAGGCAGCTGGTTCACATCCTCACTGGGGTGGGCCCACGGAAGGGATAAGACAGGGGCATTTTTCCTAAAAATCTTGTGAGGAAGGGTATCCAGGAGAAACAAAATGACCTGTTTAAGGCAAGAGAGAGGTGAAGACGGGTCCATAACTCTGTGATGACAACTGGGGTCTGCGTTCTCCCCTGCTTCCTGGGGTGCTTGATCCGGATGCTGAGAGGGAAGAGGGGTCCTCAGTGGTTTCCAGTGCTCCTCTGCCTTACCAGTCTGGGTCCAAGGGCCACAGGTGGGGGCTTCTGTCCACAGATTAGCCTTTGGGCTGGGGGGCACCAGGGAGCAGAGGGATGATGGCTTTTGCAACCTCCTTGTGCTTGTAACTGTCCTATGAGTGGTTTGGACTGCTAGGGTAGGGCTTCCCAAATCATCTCCATCACCTTTTTGGTCTCCCAGGCTGGTCTCTCCTGGAATGCCCAGTTTATTCAGTTCTTGCATTTGTTGACTCACTCACCCCCATCCCCACCTTCTCATCCTTTTTTCTGTTCGTTCCCTCACTCACCCATCCATCCATCCATCCATCCACCCACCCACCCACCTACTCACCCATCTAGCCACCCACCTATTCATCACACTCACCCATCCATCCATCCACCCACTTTAGCCACCCATCCATCCATCACACTCCCATTCCTTCATTCATTTACCACCCAAGTGCACGCACCCAACCACCCATCCATCTATTCAGCAAATATTTTTGAGTATTTGCTACCAACCAGGCCCTGCGCTTGAGCCTGAGGATAGTGTATGAATGGTGTGGTCTTTGACAAACAAACTTCCCATATCCTCAAGCTCTTCGCAGAACCTCTGAGTGCCTCCCATCCCTAAGGACGCCTCCCTACAGCCCTTGCGGATGGAGGCGGCTCCTCCTCTCAAGCTCCAGGTAGACCAGGAGCCAGAAGCATGGTTAAATTTTCTCTTGATCCCAGTGTTGGATCTAGACATGGCTCCTGGGTCCTCATTCGAAGCTCTTGCCTGCGAAGCTGTGACAGTCTCTTCCGCCCCATCACTCTCTTCTACTGATCTCCAGTCACTTGGCCTTATTCTCTTGACCTGGGTGCCTGCCTCATGGTCATCCTCTCCACTACCATCCTGCCACCATCTGGGAGGTCTTCTCAGCCACATGGATGATGCACCCACACCTTGGTTGTTCAGTTCCTTGACCAGTCATCTCCAGGGGCTTTGTCACTTTAGCCACCAATACAGTGGTCACACTGTGGCCCTTACTGGCACCTGGAACTGCTCAACTTCCACGACCTTATACCTCATACCTCCCTCTTTGACCATAGCCCTCATTTGTCTAGCATTCCCCCGTCCACCTCCAAGGTTCCTGCTCTGTGAGCTCAGGGAGGCCTCCAGGCCCCAGTTCTCCTATTTCCTTGCTATCTGCCTTGACCTCATCTCTTTCCTTCTTCCCGCTTTGGGAGACCAGCCTGAACTCATTGGTGATTCTCTTACCTGTATGCTCAATACTTTTGCAGCCCTGTGCTCCCACCTCCCTGGCCGGAAGGGCCCCCCAGATCGGGCTGTGGTCAGCTGTTTCCTCTTCCCCACCCAAGCCGGGCTTGTTGTGGGTCCTGTGAAGACGCTTGTGGAAGATCAGACGGGGGTCTCGTCCAATTTCTCCTGGGCCTTCAAGCCGTCTCTCAAACTCTGTTCTTGTCCTTTGTCCTCAAACTGTCCCTTCAGTACTTTTGAGACCCTTGAGGCCCCTTCTCAAGAGTTTCCCCCACCAACTCTTTAGTTGGCCAGGAAGCGAGACCACTCTTGGTTTTGTGTCATCAAAACATGCCTCTCCGGGCGTTTCCCAAGGATGGGGGTCCTTCTCATGGTCCACCTTCACCCTCCACTCCTCTTCAAAGTTCCTCCATTTCCCCACCACCTTCCCCATGACTTCTCCTCCTGCTTTTGTGCTGACTGTAACCACCATGACTTCCTTGAGGTGCTTTATATTTATTCATTGATTTAATCTTTATGGCTGTTCTATGGGTGGGGTCTATTATCACATGAACCCATATCACAAATGGGAAAACTGAGAGAGCCGGCAAGTGGCAGAGTCAGGATCTGGTTCTGAGCCAGGCAGCTTGATTCCACTGTGTGTATACCATGGGCTTCTAGGCTTTTCCTGCTCTGTGGTTCTGCCAGCACATTTCACCGTGATCCAGCTTCTTCCATTCCTTCTTCCTTTCACATGATTTCCTTTTCGGTATGACTCTTTCTCCTCCCATTCAGGCCAAAATATGGTAAAGAGTTGTCAACATTTGCTATTTCCATCTCCTTACTGCCCAATCTAATCTAGCTTCCACCTCGTAATCCCCAAAGAGTGTCTTTTTTCAGATCATCCACAACCTTCCAGTGACCAGATCCTTCTCAGTCCTCTCCTTACTCAGCTGGGCTGCTGGCTTTGCCAATGTCAACCTCCTATTCCTTTTGACTTCATGGGTTTTTATTGAGGAGTAACATATATGCATCAATGTACAATTGTAATTGTATTTTTGGCTTTGTTTTAAGCGTATTTAACTATATACATATGTGCTTTTAAGCTGTTAATTTTGAGATCATTTCAGGTTTGTAGAAAAGCTCCAAGAATAGTACAGAAAACTTTTATCTACCCTTTGCCCAGATCTTTAACATTTTACCAAATATGCTATCTTCTATCTATCTAATTCTATCTATCTATCTATCTATCTATCTATCTATCTATCCGTCCATCTATCATCTATCCTTTATCTATCATGGACTGAGTTGTGTGCCCTATTCCTTCAATTCGTTGTTGAATCCCAACCCCCAGCAGAATGTGATTGTATTTGGAAATGCGGTCTTGAAGGAGGTGATTAAGTTAATGTGAGGCCATTAATATAGGGCCCTAATTCAATATGACTGATGTCCTTATAAGAAGGGGAAGAGACACTAGAGATGAGCACATACATTGAAAAGACCTCACGGTGAGGACACAATGAGAAGGTGACTGATTGCAAGCTGAGGGGAGAGTCTTCAGAAGGAACCAGCTTTGATGACACCTTGATCTTAGACCTCTGGCCTCCAGAACTATGAGAAAATAAATTTCTGTTGTTTGGGCCATCCAGTCTTTTCCTATGACAGCCCTAGCAAGCAATTTGTGTGTGTGTATACACCTACATCTACATCTACAATCCATTTCTGAACCATTCGAGAGTATGTTGCACATGTGATTCTCTACTATCTTTAAGTGTTTTCACTGTGTACTTCCTAAAAACAAGGACATTCTTTTACATGACCATGGCACAATGCTAAACATCAGAAAATTAATAATCCTATTATCTGATCTATAGATCTTTTTAAAAAAGATTTAATTTAATTTATTTTTATTTTCTTATTTTTGAGAGAGAGAGAGAGAGAGAGAGAGAGCATGAGCAGGGGAGAGGGGCAGAGGGAGAGAGAGAGAATCTTAAGCAGACTCCACATGGGGCCTGACGTGGGGCTTGATCCCATGGGATCATGACCTGGGATCATGACCTGAGCTGAAATCAAGAGTCAGACGCTCAACCAACTCAGCCACCCAGGCGCCCCTGATCTATTGATCTTACTCAGATTTCACCAATTGTCCCTAGACATATTTTTAAAATTTATTGAAAGACTATTTTCTAATGTTTGATATGTAAGGATGCTTGAAAATTATGAAGCATAATCATAAAATGACCATCTGTCAACCAATCACATAACTTAAGATCTAGAATAGGGGTCAACAAACTATGGTTTATAGGCCAAATCTGGCCCATTGCCTGTTTTCCTAAATAAGGATTTATTGGAACACAATCACATCCGTGCATTTACTTGTGGTCTGTAGCTGCTTTTGAGGTACAATAAAAGAATTAGTTGTGACAAAAGACCTCATGTTCCACAAAGCAAAATGGGGTCAAAAGGGCCTTTTACCACGTGACACTTTACAAAAAAGTTTGCCAGCCTCTGGCCTCCAACAGAGCTGTCCAATAGGACTTTCTGCAGTGATGGAAATGTCCTAAAAATTTATGCTGTCCAAGACAGTAGCCACTCGCCACATGCAGCTCTTCAGCACTTGAGATTTGGCTCATGTGACTGATTATATTTTATTTAATTTTAACTGTTTTATTTTTTTTTTAATTTTTTTTTTCAACATTTATTTATTTTTGGGACAGAGAGAGACAGAGCATGAATGGGGGAGGGGCAGAGAGAGAGGGAGACACAGAATCCGAAACAGGCTCCAGGCTCTGAGCCATCAGCCCAGAGCCCGACGCGGGGCTCGAACCCACGGACCGCGAGATCGTGACCTGGCTGAAGTCGGACGCTTAACCGACTGCGCCACCCAGGCGCCCCTTAACTGTTTTAAATATAAATCAGAATAAGCACAGTGTGGCTAACGGTTATTGCATTGGAAGGCACAGCTGTAGACCATGGGCCACACCTTTATATCCACTAGTAAACTGTAAACTCCTTCCTGCTCTACCCCCCACCCCCTGGTCTCCTCAGTCCCCCAGAGGTAACAACGATCTTGAGTGTTATATTGCTTATTCTCTTTCTATTGAAAAACATATACTTAAGGTACAGTCATCACACATTTATGTTTCTGTAAACAACATACTGTTTGGTTTTCTTGTTTTCGGACTTTATAAAAATGACGTCATACTGAATGCAGTCTTCTGTTGCTTGCTTTTGTCTCTCGACGTTGTATTTCTGCCATGTTGGTAGGGGTGATTGGAGCTTTTTCACTTCACCTCTGTAGAGTTCATTGTGTAGCTATACCAAAAATTGGTTTTATCCATTTCTTATCAATAGCAGTTGAGGTGGTTTCCTTTTTTTGTTGTCGTCGTTGCTCCTAGGGACATCCTTACACAATTACCTGGTGCACGCGGTCATGAATTTCTTTGGAGACCTTACTGGGCAAGGAGGATTTGCAAATGTTTAAACTTACAAATGGCACCTTCGTGTCTTCCAACATGCCTCCACTCATTTACATTCCTACCAGCTAAGTGTAAAAGTCCCTACTGATCCAAATCCTTACCAACCCATGGTGGTGTCAGACTTTTTCATTTTTGCCAACATGGTGTAAAATTGTGCCTCATGTCGTCTTAATCTGCGTTTTACTGATTATTAATGAGGTTGATCTTTCCATGTGTTGATTGTCTTTAATGTCCTACTTCTGAGAAATGCCTGCTCCTGTCTTTTGCTCATGTGTTCAACTGGGCTGTCAGTTGTGTGTGTTGCAAATAACTTCTCCCCCAGCTGGTGGCTTGTCTTTTCATTTTCATTGTGATGTCTTGATGAGTAAATGTTCTTAATTTTAACGTAACTGAATTTATGAATATTTTCTTTCATGGTGGGTGCTTTTTATTTTGGGTTTAAAAGTTTTGCCTTTCATATTTAAAGCTTTAATCCACATGGGGCCGGTATCATTTATGGTTCGGGGAAAGGATCCAATTTCATTTTTTTTTTTTTTTTCTGTGTGGATATCCAATGACTCACTGATAACAGCACTTGCTTTTTCCAGTGATATGTATGTAATGCTTCTTTTATCTACCTCATATATCAAATTTCCATATATTTGTGGTTGGAGGCTCTCTGTTCTTTTGGTCAGTTTGAGCATCTCTATGTCAATGCCATATTATCTTTGTTACTTGACCTTTAAAAGTCTTGATATTTGGGAGGGCAAGTCCCCTCACCTTATTTTTCTTTGCCAGCCATGTCTATTTTTGGATGTTTGCTCTGCTAAGGTGATTAGAATTAGCTTGTCTAGATCCCCAAAAATTCTGTTGTAATTTTCATCGGAGGTGCGTTGATTTTACAGACCAATTTAGAAGGAATCGACATCTTTAAATGCTAAGTTTCCACCCAGGTCTTATACATCTTTTGTTAGATTTACTCCTGGTTACCTTATGGTTTTGTTGCAATTGTAAATGATACATATTTTAAAATTACATCTCCTAAATACAATTGGTTTTTTCTCCCCTACAGGGAAAGATAACTTCTTTCTTCCGTCTTATACATTGTTTTAAAAATCTAGCAACTTTGGGGTACCTGTCTGGCTCAGTAGGTAGAGCACGGGAGTCTTGATCTTGGGTTCGTGAGGTCAAGCCCCATGTTGGGCATAGATTTCACTTAGAAAAAAGAAAAAATCTGGCAACTTTGTTACATCTCTTATCCTAACCCTTTGTAGATTTTTGGGTTTTCTATGTAAATAAAGGTATCATCTGTGAATGATGTACATTTTTTCCCTCTGATCTTTACATTTTTTACTTTTTTTTTTTTTTTTTGTCTCACCACACCGGCTAGGACTACCAGTTTGGCTTTGAAGAGAAGTGTGGTAAGAAGTAGCATCTTTGTCTTGTTTATTATCATTATTATCATGATTATTATTACTTTAAAGCTTATTTATTTATTTGGAGAGAGAGAGCAGGCACGCAAGTGGGGTGGGGCAGAGAGAGAAGGAAAGAGAGAGTCCCGAAGCAGTCTCCCCACTGTCAGCATAGCACCCGACTCAGGGCTCAAACCCATGAACTGTGCCCCAAACCCATGAACCATGAGATCATGACCTGAGCCAAGATCAAGAGTCGGATGCTTAACTTGCAGACCCACCCAGGCCACCTCTCTTGTTTTTTATTTTGTTTTGTTTTGTTTTATTTTATTTTATTAAAGTTTTTTTTTAATGTTTGTTTATTTTTGAGAGACAGAGCGCAAGCAGGGGAGGGGCAGAGAGAGAGGGGGACACAGAATCTGAAGCAGGCTCCAGGCTCTGAGCTGTCAGCACAGAGCCCGATGCAGGGCTTGAACCCACGAGCCATGAAATCATGACCTGAGCTGAAGTCAGACACTCAATGGACTGAGCCACCCAGGTGCCCCTCTTGTTTATTATTTTAAAGGAAATTCTAATGTTTCCCATTAAGAATAAAGTTTTCTAAAGGTTTTGGGTAGGTAACATTATTATTTAAGAATTTTCTCTTCTAGTTCCAGTTTGTTAAGCATTAAAAAAAATCACGGATAAGGTTTTAAATCGTATAAAATGCTTCTGCATCTAATGAAAAGATAATGTGTTTTTTTCTCAATTAATTTGTTAATGTGATGAATAACATTTATAGGTTTAAAGTATTAAAACACCCTTGCAATTCGAGGATAAACCCAACCTAGCCAGAATATATTATCATTTTTATGCATGGCCGGGTTCAAGTTGTTATTACCTTGTTTAGGATTTTTTGCATCTATGCTCTTGAGTGAAATTGGCCTATAATTTTCCTTTCTCATATTCTCCCTGTTAGATTTTGGAATCAAGGTTATACTGTCCTCATGAGATGGGCCGGGAAGTGCTCTTTTTCTAGTTTCTATAAGAGTTTGTATAAGTTGGAATGATCTTTTCCTTGACATTGAGTTGTTTATGGTATTCCCTGTCTGTCTTCCTAATCTCTTCTGGATAATATACATATGTTCCTTAAAAATTTTTTTAAATAATTTTTTAAAGTTTATTTATTTTTGAAAGAGAGAGAGAGAGAATGAGTGGGGCAGGGGCAGAGAGAGAGGGAGACACAGAATACGAAGCAGGTTCCAGTCCCTGAGCTGTCAGCACAGAGCCCGACACGGGGCTTGAACCCACACACCGTGAGACCATGACCTGAGCTGAAGTCAGACACTTAACCAACTGAGCCACCCAGGTGCCCCCTAAAATTTTTTTTAATACAAAATTTTGGTGACTTCTCTCTTTAATTTTGGATCAGTCTCACCAGAGGTTTGTCTGTTTATTTTTCTTTTCATGAAGCCAGTGTTTGACTTTGTTGATTGTTTTTGCTTTCCTTTGCATTAATTTGTTTTGCTTTTGCTTTGACTTCATTAATTTCTTAGCTTTATTTAAACATTTCTTTGGGTGCTCTTCTGTGGTTCTTTTTATAAATTCTTAAGTCGGGGGCTTAGTTCATTAATTTTTTTGGCTTTCATCTTTTCTAATAGAAACTTTCAAGGCTCTGTATTTTACAAGAGATACTACTTTGGCTCTGTCCCACATTTTTGACACACACGATTTTCGTTTCATCGTTCTGTTCTAAATGCTTTGAGATTTTCACTTGGATTTCTTCTTTGATTTATGAATTACTTAGAAGAAAACTTGAAAATTTCTGAATGTATGGGGATTTTAAATGTATCTGTTTCTTACTGAGTTCTATTTTAAATGCACTGCAGTCAGAGTCCATGATTTGTGTGATGTTTCTTTGGAACTGAGACCTGCTTTACACCCTAATACATGACGCATTAAAATAACTTAAAAACACTACGTGCTTGAGATGTACAGTCTCTTATCGTTGGATGCAGAATTCCGGAAACTTCCATTAATTAAATCTATTTCTATTATATTGTTCAAGTCTTCTGACTAATTTTCTGTCTGCTTGGCCTACCGATAATGGAGAGATGAGTATTCAAATTTACCCCCGCAAGTGGGTTTTTCTATCTCCCTCTTCACTTCCATCCATTTTTGCTTCCTAATTTTTTAGGCTATTTTACTAGGTACATGTAGACTTAGAATTGCTGTCTTCCAAGGAAACTGAATTTTTTAGTCTTTGTGTCCTGACCTTTTCTCCCCCTAAGAATGCTTATGGTAAACAGCTTTTGCAAACTGTAAACAGCAAAGAGCTTGGTTTTTAAAAATCCAGTCTAACACTCTTTTTGATGGCCCATTTAGTCCTTTTAAGTTGATCATGACTATTGGTATTTTTGATTTACTTTTGTTTTCTTACTTATTGTGTTTTTTCCCTATCCTTTCTCCTCACTTTGGAGTTTTTGTTTGCTTCTTTTCTGTTTTTAAGTTTATTTACTTATTTTGAGAGAAAGAGAGAGCGAGTGGGGGCGGGGCAGAGAGAGGGAGAGAGAGAGAGAATCCCAAGCAGGCTGCAGGCTGTCAGCATAGAACCCAATGTGGGGCTTAATGTCATGAACAGTGAGATCACGATCGGAGCGGATATCAAGAGTTGGTCGCTTAACTGACTGAGCCACCCAGGCGCCCCTGTTTGCTTATTTTAGCCTTCTGTTCCTGTATGTTGTTATTATTTAAAAATATTTTTTCAACGTTTATTTATTTTTGGGACAGAGAGAGACAGAGCATGAACGGGGGAGGGGCAGAGAGAGAGGGAGACACAGAATCGGAAACAGGCTCCAGGCTCTGAGCCATCAGCCCAGAGCCTGACGCGGGGCTCGAACTCACGGACCGCAAGATCATGACCTGGCTGAAGTCGGACGCTTAACCGACTGCGCCACCCAGGCGCCCCTGTTGTTATTATTTTATACAATGTTGTAGACCTAGCTACATGTTTATCAGCGTCTTTACTCGCTGCTCTTTTCTGGCACACCAGATCTTTCTTTTGGGGTAAATTTCCTTTTTCTTACACCACATCCTTCAGAGGCTCCTTCAGTAAAGACTTGCTGGTGGGTCTTTTTGTTTACTGGAAAAAAAAAAAAATCTCCATTTCAGCCTCAGCCTGGAAAGATAGTTTGGCTCAGCTCATAATTCTAGCTTGACGGTTATTTTCTCTCAGTGCTTTGAAGCTGTTCCCTGTCTTCTGGTTTTCACGGCTGCTTTTGAGAGGTGTGTGTTGTCTAATTATCCTTTCTTTGTAGGTGGTGCGGCTTTTCCACGTAGCTGCTTTTAAGATCTTCGTCTCAGGATGCACTTTGCTGTGTGGTTTTGCCATGTATGGCTGGACGCGGATTTCTTCTTATTGGTCTTGTGAGATGTTATGTTTTGCTCTCCGCGTCTATGGAGGCATGCCTTTCAGCAGTTCTGGAAAATGCTCAGCCATTGTCTCTTCAAATATAGCCCTGCTCCCTTTCTCTCTCTCCTCTTGCAGGGGCCTTGGTTCTGACCAGCTTGGCCGTTCACTTCTCTTTCACATTTTCCATCTGCTTTTGCCTGTGCTGCTATCTGTGATTTCTTCGGATCTTTTAACTCACCCTTTGTCTCTTACATCATGTCCAATATACCGTATAGTCCATTGTTGACTTTCAGTTTCAAGTTACCATTTTCATTTCTTTAAAAAAACGAAAAAAAATCTTTATTATTTATTTTTGAGAGAGAGAGAGAGAGAGAGAGAGAGAGAGAGAGAGAGAGAGAGAGATTATGAGCAGGGGAGAGGCAGAGAGAGAGGGAGACACAGAATCCGAAACAGGCTCCAGGCTCTGAGCTGTCAGCACAGAGCCCGACGTGGGGCTCGAACCCACGGACCGTGAGATCATGACCTGAGCCGAAGTCAGATACTCAACTGACTGAGCCACCCAGGCGCCCCTACCATTTTCATTTCTAAAAGTTCTGGTTCTTTTCCAGAGCTGGCTAGTCACTTTTTAAATTGCCTTCTTTTTTTTTTTTTTTTTTTTTTTTTTAATTTTTTTTTTTCAACGTTTATTTATTTTTGGGACAGAGAGAGACAGAGCATGAACGGGGGAGGGGCAGAGAGAGAGGGAGACACAGAATCGGAAGCAGGCTCCAGGCTCTGAGCCATCAGCCCAGAGCCCGACGCGGGGCTCGAACTCACGGACCGCGAGATCGTGACCTGGCTGAAGTCGGACGCTTAACCGACTGCGCCACCCAGGCGCCCCTTAAATTGCCTTCTGTTACTTGATAACTCTCATGATTTCGTCTTTTATTTCTTTGAAAATTTCAATCAGTTATTTCATATACTATAATTATAACAGTTACAATTTCTGACATCCTTGGGGATCTCAATCTATTGTTATACCTGCTCTGGCCTCCTGGGTGTATTTGGTTTTTCAAAAAATTGCGGGTCTATATGTATATTCTTTGGGAACCCCGAGTGCCTAAGTTGGGGATGCTGTCCTCCAGCGAGGGTTCATTTGGTTTTGCTAGGGGTCGAGGGACACCTCTGCCTGGGGTCACTTTAGCCTCTGTTGCATTGTGGGTCCTGGGTTAGTGTTAAGGTGATGGCCCGCACCTTGCTTCTAGCCCCATCTTGGTCTCTCGATGGCAGAATTTGTTCTTACTCTCTTGTTTTCCCACGGCTCCCATTCAGATGTCACCTCTCCGTTTTCCTATCTCTCTGCTGATGGTGCTTGTGCGCTCAGAGCAAACCCTTATGCCTGTACACCTAGCAACATTTTAAAAGGCACTTTCTTTCAAGGATCTGGTTGATCTGTATTGTGAGGGCCCAGAATCTACGCTGTTGCTGGGAGAGGACTCCTCTGTTTTGTGCAACTCCCTACTCCCTCTTCTGTGTCTTGTATGTTCTTCTTACCTCCGGGCTATTAACCATCCTCCATACTGATGCTAGAGAGAATTCTCAAAGCACACATGTGATCAAGTCACTTCCCTGGCTAAAACCTTCCAGCAGTCCCCGCTGCCCACGGGATAAAGTCCAAGTTCCTCAAGGCCTGGCCCTTGCTGGTCTTCCTGGTCTCATCCCCACGGCTTCTAGCCTCAAACTGTATGCTCCAGTAATTCCTAACTTCTCTGTGGCTCCTACCCTCTACCCCGACTTCTTTCCCATGTTATTCGTCTATTTCCCAAGCTTTTTCTACTGCCTGAGATTCCCTTTTCAACTGTCTCAGCCGTCACCCCTTTTTCCCCACCTGGATAAATCTTATTCATTCTTTTTTTTTTTTTAATTTTTTTTTCAACGTTTATTTATTTTTGGGACAGAGAGAGACAGAGCATGAACGGGGGAGGGGCAGAGAGAGAGGGAGACACAGAATCGGAAACAGGCTCCAGGCTCTGAGCCATCAGCCCAGAGCCTGACGCGGGGCTCGAACTCACGGACCGCAAGATCATGACCTGGCTGAAGTCGGACGCTTAACCGACTGCGCCACCCAGGCGCCCCTTCTTTCTTCACTTTTGATCTTCTTTCCCGATCCCCTGTGCCTCACAAGACCCAATCTAATGTGCACAAGAAGCCTCAGACATGCAGATATCTTTATTTTATTTTTTTTTTCAACGTTTATTTATTTTTTTGGGACAGAGAGAGACAGAGCATGAACGGGCGAGGGGCAGAGAGAGAGGGAGACACAGAATCGGCAACAGGCTCCAGGCTCTGAGCCATCAGCCCAGAGCCCGAGGCGGGGCTCGAACTCACGGAGCGCGAGATCGTGACCTGGCTGAAGTCGGACGCTTAACCGACTGCGCCAAGATTTACCTCTTATGCCATCTCTTCCTCCTGGAAGAGCCTCCTGGATCAGCCTTTACTGATCCTCCTTCAGGTTGGAAGACTCCTCTCTCCATTGGATAGACTCCTCTGTCTTCTCAAAGCCCCCTGGGCTTACCTGACTCTCAGCAGCCATCAACTCATGTTGAAAGTTACCATTTATGCATTTGCTTCTCCGCTAAAATGGGGGTGCCTCTTGAGGTCAGGGATGGTTTCTCACTGGGTATTCACACTGCTTGGCACAGTGCTGCCATGGAAAACTTGCTCCGTAAATGCTTGTTGGATCCAACAGAGACCCTCTGTGCCCATCCTGAAATGTCTCTTGCTTGAAATTATTTGTTGATTAGAAGCATTTTTACGTATGAGGACATCATTTGATGTCTTTGATGTGAGGTTCCCTACCAGGGCTCAGGATGAGAAAGTGTCTTTAACTAGATGAGGTCTATTAGATGCACAGAGACTATGAAATGGGTCTCTGGCTTCCTTTTGGGGCATGTACCAATGTGGGGTCTAGTACTCTTGTCAGTTTCTGTCTGGTCCTGTGTTATGGCTAGCAACGATGATACATATTATATAGCTTTGTTAGAAATATTAAATGAAGTGCTATGTGCAAAGCAGCCAACTCAGTGCTTGGCACACAGTAGGTGCTCAAAAAAAATCTAGGTCCTTTTTTTTTTTTCTGTTAATGATTGAATTCCTTGAGGTTGGGAACCCTGTATTACTTCTTCCATCGGTTCCTCCCGCGTGTAGTACAAGACCTGCCACAAAAGGGGCATAATAAATGTCTGATAACTGCATGTGTGAATGAAACCTTGGGGCATCTCTGGTTTCCATAGCTGTGGCTCTGCCCCACCCCCACCTCGTAGTACTTGGGGACCTGTCAAAACCAATTATAGCTTTCTGTTCTCAAAAGACAAAACCCAGCAAGAGTTAAGACACATGGGGGAAAATTCTAGCTTTCCTGAGCTTTAGCCGACAGGCGATCCACATGCTGGGGTCCCTGAACCTTGTTTCCAAAACTGCAGGATGCCCTCTATGCTTATACTGAAATTCTCCATTTCCTCTGTCAAATTGTTAAGAAGGCTGCTTTCTTGTTATGTCACACCGTGTCCCCGACATGAGGCCCTGTATGAGAAGTCTCTTTCAGAATTAGTTCCTGGAAATATTTGTACCTGTGCAGGAACTGATCTGCTTCCTCCTTTCTCATAATCAGTGTCAGAACTTACGGTTTCATTTTTTGCCCTGGCTGCCTGGAAGCTCAAAGCCAAATTTTGGTATCAGTTACAACAACGATGGCAACCCTTAAGATTGCTATTTTTTTTTTTTTCTCTTGAGCAATACGAATCTGTTGAATGAATTAATCTTTCCTGTTGTAAGCCATCTTATGTCCTTTTGGGACCGAGATGCAGCACACGAGGGTTTCAAAACGATGGCAACAGCAGCAGCAGCAACAACACAAGGAGATGGTGGGGGGAGGACAGAGAGGAAGAATAAGCCATCAATCGAGGCACGTGGGATGCTGGTGAAAAGCTGTGGCTTGGGTCGCACTGCCCCTATGCAAACCCCAGCTCTGCCTATCAGGGCTCTCATGCCCATCTCATAACTTTTCTGAGCTTCCTCAGTTGTACATAGGGACCGTCACTGGATCTACTTTATAATGTTTTTTTAAGTTTACTCATTTTGAGAGAGAGAACGTGAGTGAGGGTGAGCGGGGGAGGGGCAGAGCGCAAGGCAGAGAGACAGGATCCCAAGCAGGCCCTGCCCTGTCAGTGCAGAGCCCGAGGTGGGGCTCGAACTCACAAACTGTGAGATCGTGACCTGAGTGGAAACCAAGGGTCGGTCGCTCAACCGACCGAGCCACCCAGGTGCCCCTCACCATGAGGATTAATGAACAGATTTCCTGTACACTACTTAGCCTGGGGTCTGCCACAGAATAAACGTTCAACTGTTCCGAAGGTGCAGTTCTGAACATCTGCCCTGGGTGTCGGGACAATGGGACAAGAAGCAGGGAAGAAGGATACTGTTGTAAGGAAATCGCCATGTTGGGGGTGGCCGGGCACACACGCTTTGTCTAGAGTTTCCCCCAAGGCCCCAGCAGCCCGGGAAATGTACCCGTGGAGTCTCGGTAACAGTCACGACCTGTCCTTGGCTGGCTTCTATCCCCATCTGTTCGCCAGGATTTCCAGAAGCCTGCAGGTCTCGTCCAGTTATTTCTGGGAGCCTCCAGGGGGTTTTGCCTGGTGTTCACGCAAGATCCGACCAGCTTGAGTTGTCTCGTGGCATCGGCCGTGTCCTCTGGCCCCGGCTCCCGCTCCCTGCCCCCTTGGTGCCCGCTGTCTGTGAGGTTGCCTGAGGCTGCCTCACCACCTCGCCACTGCCAGGGCCCTCTGTGGGGCACCTCCGTCCTTGAGATGAGACGGCTTTTCTTAGCAAGGCACACAACTCGGAAGCTCTAAAGGCAAACACTGTCAGGTTTGAACTCATAACAATGAAAATCTAGAAGACAGATGACACCATAAACAAAGCTAAAAAGACAAGCCACAGACTGAGATTTGAAGGGGAAAAGAGAAAATAGTCTCAGCTTTTCCCCAACGTGCCTCGGTATCAGGAGGAGAGGGAGGAGGGGGATTTCTCTGAGGGTGGGTCTCGGTGCCGAGTCTCCCCATTGGGCTGACTTGGAGTTAATCCGACAATGCTTTCTCTGTCAGCCAGAAAGGAGCCTATTAACCAGAGTCCAGCGTGGGCCGGAAGCCTGACACCTCGCATAGAGCCCCACGAATCACCCACTTGCCGTACAGCCTGCTACAAAATCCTCCTGGTTCTAGCTGAGGTTCTGAACCCTCTCTACCCTCTCCTGGCCGTGATCCCAACCAGTGGGTCCCCACCACCAGCACGGCCCGAGCTGTGCCGTCCCCATTCCTTGCCCTAGTTGGCGAGGAGGATGGGGCACTGTGGCGGGTCCCTACTGGGATGCTAGCCGGCAGGCATCCGAGGCCGTCGTTTCTATTCACGTGGCAGATGGGAAGGTGTATTTGTCAGGGGAGCTTGGACAGCAGAGAATTTCTTTCTCTGTCATGTACAAGTCCAGGGCCGGAGGGGCTCGGGAACGTTCAAGGACACAGGCTCCTTGCAAGCTTCCTGTCCCCCATCCCCAGGGTGCGCCTCTCATCCTCGTGGTCCCAGATGGCAGGTTCACATTTTAGGGAACAGGGGGGAGGGTGAATGAAGAAGGAGTGCAAGGCAGGCTCCAGCTTCCTTTAAATAAGGCCCCCCGGGGCTGGTGCGCGACACTTCAGAGCCAGGACATAGCGACGTGCCAGAGCTGGCCGGAAGGGAGGCTGGAGCATGTGCAACCTGGATACGTATGTGGAGGACATCCCAACTCGAACAGAAGTGGAGCCAACTGGCAGCATTTTCATTTTATTTAATGCATTAATTTATCTTGCAAGTAAGCTGTATGCGGGGCTTGAACTCATGACCGCAAGATCAGGAGTCACATGCTCTACCGACTGAGCCAGCCAGGCAGACACCTTGACGCCATTTTTTTTTTTTTTTTTTTTTAGTAATCGCTACACCCAACGTGGGTGGGGCTCGAACTCATGACCCCAAGATCAAGACTGGCACGCTTTACTGACGGAGCCAGCCAGCCTCCCCTGACAGCATTTCTGATTCATGTAATATTCGTGTCTGACTTTTCGTGTGCCATTCGTTATTCCAACTAAGCGTTTTACGTGTATTAACTCATTTAATCCTTAAGAGACTCGACAAGGCAGCTGCGAGCAGCACTCCCACTTTATAGATGAACGAGAGAGGTTCGGTAACCAACGTGAGGTTGCCCAGTAAGTGTCTGAGCCGGGATGGGACCCAGGCACCCTAGCTTTAGAAAGTTTGTGTGCACAGTTCCTGCGCTGTTCTGCTAATCGCCCACATGATACTGCTGCCGTGGGATCCACCTTCTGCTGCCCTTCACCCGGCCGTGGGCTGGCTTTGCGGGGCGCCAACCTCAGGGGTAAGTTAAGGGCCTGAGCCAGCTGGCTGCAAGTGCCCTTTGCTGCAACGTAACAGGACAAGCCCTGGGTGATGCCGGTCACTGCGAGAAGGGGTATGAGTGCTGCCTCAGAACCCAGGGCTGCCCAGGGAGAATAAAGTGCTGTAATTCTGGAAGCTGCCCCTTACTTCTTGGGGGTGGGAGGAGATTGGGGTTTTGCCTGTGTTTAAGGGACAGGTGGAGGGGGACGGGGTGGGTGGGAGGGGAGCCACGGAAAAAGTGACGGGCTGCCTGGAGGATGAACAGGCCCCTGTATAGCTCAGGGTGGGTGGGGATCATCATGGCAGAAAATGGGGGCACCCCTAGACAGAATCTGATGACTGTGACCCCAGTGCTTTAGGGGGTGAGAGGTGAGGACAGGCCAGCGAGGGTCAGGCTCGTGATGTGGGGGCAGTGGCTTCTTGGACGGGGCGCTTAATTCTGTCCCCCTTTGAGAAGTACTCACCTGGGGTGACTGGGGGGATGGGAGCACTTGGGTCTGCCCACACAGCGGGCAAGCTGGGGGCATGAGGAAAGACCACGGCATCAAGCAGGAGGTTAACAAGATCTGGCTCCTTCCCCGATTAACCACACTATGAGGTCCTCTTTTTCAGGGGGCAGTGATTGGGAGCCTCAGCTGTGAACAGGATGTCCCCCTCCTCCCGGGTCCATGCTCTTTTCAGGGCTCAGAGGCTGTAGCCTGCAGATGGTCTAATGGCGGGGGGGGGGGGGGGGGGGGAGCATTTTTTCTTCTTTTCTGAAGCCCTTCCTCCTGTCCTGGCCGGGGAGGCTGAATCAGCAGGGAGAAACGAAAAGACATCACTTCTCTGTGGAGGGCCAGATCCCTTTGTGTTTCCAGGGGCTGGCTCCCCCTCTGAACTCAGGGACTGAGTGTGTGTGTGTGTTTGTGCCCACGCACGCACGCATGTTGGGAGGGCTGGGGCGGTGGGGGTTTCTGCTGGTCCTTTGAGCTCTCTGTCAAGTGCTACTGTGCGAGAAAAGAAGGGGAACCAGATCACTGTGTGGCACACCCCTACAGAGGGAAGGGCCAGCCAGGAAAGTGAAACCATTCAGAGTATTTAAATAGAGGGAATTTGGTGGGGGGCCTGGGTGGCTCAGTTGGTTGGGCGTTTGACTCTTGGTTTCGGCTCTGGTCATGATCTCGCGGTTCATGGGATTGAGCCCTGCAGTGGGCTCTGTGCTGACAGCTCGGAGCCTGCTTGGGGTTCTCTCTCTCCCTTTCTCTGCTCCTCCCCTGCCCATGCGCGCGTGCGTGTGCGCGTGCTCTCTCTAAACAAATTAATTAAAAATAAATAAATAGAGGGAATTTAGTGCAGGGATTTGGCTGCATGGCTTACAGAAGGGCTGAGAAGCCAACAAGGAGGCTGTTAACGGCCGGGAGCCGTTGCCCCTCCTGGGAAGGAGACACAAGGGAAGAGGCAGGGTTCCTGAAACTCAGGGGCTGGGTCAGCCCCATGGAGGGCCTGTCAGGCACAAGCTGGAGCCACAGAAAGGGACAGAGCTGCTGCCAGAGATGGAAGGAGGGCGGCTGAGAAATGTCCCGGCCTCTCCCTTCATCCTGTCCTCTAGTCTCCCACGAATGCTTCTTACTGTCCCCGGGGCCTGGGCCACACGGCCAGCAGGGGCCAGCCCCTGGGAGCAGGGAAGGACTCTGAGGGCAAACAGTTCTGGGACTGACATAGGGAGAAACTGGAAGAGAAGGGGTGGTGGGGAGGGAAGGGGTCAGGGGTGGGCTCCTGGCCTGGGACCCCTGGCAGACTCCTGAGAGTCATTCCGTAGCAGGGCATTGCTCTTGGGCTGCTGGGGCATCCTGCCGACCCCTGGGACCTGAGAACAGACCCCAGCACTGTGTTGGGATGCCTTGTTGGGGTGCCCTGTTCCCTGGTGAGGGGACATTCAGTCTGCGGGTCCTGTGTCCTCCAGGTGGGCCTGGGGGAGGTGACAGAGGAGCTCCTGGGGCTGTCCTTTGCGGTTGGAGAGGGGCACGTGGGTTGGAAGGCACTGATCGTTGTGGTGGTGTGGAGGGAGCCAGGGGGCACCAGCCGAGGCTGCTGTAGGTGGCCAAGGCCATGGGAGTAAGAGAACAGCATGGATTTGCAGGATTTCAAGAGGATTTGAACCCTCTTTGGATGTGATCGGGGGGGCACGTGACATGGGATACATTTTTCCTCCAACTGGAGGAGGAAGTAGAGATGATCCCGGCTGCTTAAGTGTGATGTTGGTGGCCATGCCCTGTGGGGACTTTCCGAGGGCAAGTCCCCATGTCATAAACCATACCTACTTCAGAGAAGGCTTCTGGGAAGAGGCAAAAAAATGAGCAGGCCCTGCGGGAGGTCCAGTGGGGGCTTCGGAGACTGCCTGCCACCCTCCTCCAGGTGGCCAGTACCCCAGGAGTCAGAAGGCTGATGGGACAGGCCGAGGAGCCCCACATTGAGTGGAAGGGTGTGGGGAGTCCCTGGAGCTCTGGGGCCCAAGTCTGAGGACAAAGGCCATAGCGGGCCCCAGACCAGTCCCTCAGGCTGGTCCTCGAAGCTCTCCAGGGTCCTGGGACATCCTGACCTGTGCTCATCAGCCACCGAGCCAGAGTCCATTGGTCTGTAGGCTGTGAGCCTTTGCTTCCTGGGCTGAGGCTATGTGGTCAGTTCTTCTCGGCCCTGCTCAAACCCTGGCCTGGACATCAGTGCCCCCTCCTCCTGCCCAGGCTCCGAGCTCACCGCCGGGCTTGCCTGCCATTCCTGGGAAAGAGGAATTACTAGCAGGTCTCAGAATAGCACGGCTTCCTCCTGGACATGAGAAAGCAGAAATCAGAGGTGGCACTGTTGGGCTGTAAACCCTGGGCTGGGGTCAAAGACCTGGGTCCCCCTCCCTAGTCCCATTTCACAGATGGGGAAACACAGAAGGCTCGGGAAGGAGGTAACACTTACAGTCAGAGATGGGAATAGCCCCGTCCATCGGCCTGGCCCTTGGAGGAACTGAGTCTTGCAGAGTGAGCGACAGTCATGATGGGGTTCCTTTTACTTCCAGAGCCCCTGACTGCACCCTGCACTCCCCCACGGCCCAGGTTCTTTGTCCCCTGCAGGCCTTTGCCTGTGTATTCCCCAGCTGGCTTGCCTTACGTCACCTACCCACAAGAAGCTCTGCTTTCAACCAGACTGTGGCTCCCCTGGGACCGGAACTGAGACCCCCTCCAGTTCACCACAGAGTCTGGCAGACTCGAATTGAAGATGCTCCTTTCACTGTGATGGGCCCAGACTCTGGGGGGCTTGGAGGGAAATGTGACATTTATTTTTTTAAGTTTATTTATTTATTTTGAGAGAGACAGAGTATGAACAGGGGAGGGGTAGAGAGAGAGAGAGAGAGAGAGAGAGAGAGAGAGAGATTGGGAATCCCAAGCAGGCTCTGCAGGGTCAGTGCAGAGCCTGACGTGGGGCTTGAACTCACAAACTGTGAGGTCATGACCTCAGCCGAAACCAAGAGTCGGTTGCTTAATTGACTGAGCCACCCAGGTGTCCCGGGAAATGTGCCATTTAGGTGATAGAGCTGCTGTTGCTCACTCCCAACTTGGAGAGCTGTGACCCGGCCCCACCTTCTCCTGGGCCTGCCCAGGGGAACTGGGTAGGCTCTGAGGCAGGGAGAAGGACCCAGGGACCCAACATGATGCCTTCCTGGGTAGGCCCCCAAAGCTGGTCTTCCTTGCAGGCAGAGAACCCGGCTTCCCTCTCTCGCAGGCCTCTTGTGTCCTCCCCTCAACGGCCAGCAGGTGGTGCTGTGTGCCCAGCTTTGCCCCTTCTTAGCTCTTGTTCTGCAATCCGGCTCTGGAGGTATTGGAGGCTGGGCTGCAGCCCTGGAGGGATCCTGAATCTTGCCTGAATCTTTGTGGCTCTCTCCCTGCCTCTGCTGGTGCTTTCTGGTGGGACAGAGTGTCTCCCAGGGCTGGAAGAGCCAACACAAGTTCATGGCATGCCCTTTACCCCAGCTCCTCTGCTATCCTGAGAGGTTTCTCTGCTGCCCAGGTGGCCGTTCTCTGTGGCCTGGGTGTTTCACTTCCCACCGACGTCTATGTGCTGTGCATTGTGCCGGCGTGCGGCGCACACATCAGTTCAGGTACTCATCGCACAACTGCACGAAGTAGGCACCCATTGTGCAGATGAGAACATCAAGGTCAGGGTACTCAGCTAACAGGTAGCAGAGCTCTTCTCCACCCTGACCCTGGGGCACTCTGACCATCCACACGAGACCCTGAGCTGAGCCTGACGGGACAGCTCGAGAGAGCAGCCTGGGCCTGCCTGGTCACCCTGACTCTCCACACCTGCAGTCAGTGCGGGGGGGTGGGGGGGAGGAGGGCAGAACGAGGGAGTGACAGTGGGCACCCCAGGGCAGCAAGGGTGCCTGTCCTAGCTGCTGCTCGCTCACTCTGCTGCTTCTTCACCCCGCTTCTCCCTTGCTCATCTCCCTTCCTCTTCCTGACCTCATTTCCAGTTCTTGGCTATCTAGATGCCTCTCCCCCCCGCCCCCCACCCGACTCTCTGTCCCCAGTTCTGCCTTTTACTCTGTCTCTGCTGCTCTGCCAGCTCGTCTTTCTCTCTTTTTGTGTCTCTGTCTCTCTCCAACAGAATCGGAGTTAAGTGACAAAAGAAAAATGATGCCCTCCTGCCAGGGTTATTAAAATCATGTTCTACAATTGAGCCGCCAGGAGAGCCCCAGTTAATGACGGATGATGAGGCCACAGCTTCCCCACAGCTGGGAGTGAGGCGATAGGCCCGGCTGCAGGATTACCACCAATTACTCTGGGAAGAGAGTGAGCCCCTCTCCTCGCCTTCCAGATCACCTCCCTCCTGCTCTGGGAAGATAAAGCCTCCCTCCTGCCAGGGAGGCTGGAGCTGGGGTATGAGAGGGGAGGGGACTGCCCCCCTAGGAGCCAGGCATCCCTCAAATTGGCAGGGATTATCTCAGTTTACCCAAGGCTTCCCCATCTCACAGCGGCCTTGGAGGCAGGCAAGGCAGGATTCTGAGCCCCGTGGAGATTAGGGCTCAGAGAAGTTAGGCAACTTGTCCCAGGTCACGTGGCCAGTAAGTGGCAGAGCTGGTACCCGAACTCCCAATTCCAATGTCTTTTTTATTTCTTAGTCAGCCTTGTGGCCACGAAAGGAGCATTGGAAAAGAAAGGTTTGTTTGGCAGAAAATGATAGACCAGGCTTTGGTCCAATTGGGACTCCAACAGGAGTAAGCAAGTACATGATAGCAAGGTGGATTTGAGTTAGACATTGGGAAGGACTTCCCAAAGGAGTGGGCACTAACACAGGTGAACAACAGCCTGTGATTTTGCCTTCTTTGGTGGTCTTTCAGAACAAGAGAGACCACCTGGGCAGTCTTTCTCAGCTAGGTGGGGTGTGGGCGCTATGGAAATCCAACCAATCCAGTGGGGTTTGAGGGTCTAGGGAGGGGATGTGACAGATTCAGGGACACTTGACAGGGTAAACTGCAGAAGAGATAAGGAGGCCCACACAGCCTTGGGTGGGTGACGCCAGGGCCCTCAGGACACAGATACCACCTCTGTGGGTCAGGGGTCACATCTCACGAAGCCCTCCTGTGGGCAGCTCATTTAAGTCTCCCATCATCTTTTCAGGTGGACCACCGAGGACCTATCATCCTGATTTTGCAGATGAGGGAAATGGGTCTCCAAGAGGGGAGTGGGTTAGTTAAGGTCCTAAGACCCCGATGTCCCAGCTCCATACCCTGGCTCTTTCCATGCCACCAGGCAGGGAGGAGGCCATTGGGGGCTGCAGTGCTCCAGGGGGCTGTAAGCCACCTGCTGACCCATCCTGCATCCCGGTCTGGCCTGACTACTTCCCCTATACCCCCCCCCATAACCCCCCGCCCCCAGGGGTTGGGGGGGCTGCTGCTGGTACCACAGTCTGTGCTTAGAATGAATGACTATCCTTTTCCCATCTGGCTTCTATTATTTTTTAGTTTATCCTGGTCAAAAAGCACAAGATGAACGTCTAGAGGAAAAAAAAGAATATAATCTTTGAGAAAATTGAAAATATCTATCATTGTTTGGGGCTGGGGGCTTGGGAGCCCTGCAGGCTGGTTCTCTGTGGCTGATTGCTTGGGGCCTGGCTCAGCTCATCTCTGTACACATGGCTTCTTTGCCCCACTGAGGTCCACAGGGGATCTCGTTCCCACCCTTGGGGCTCTGCTCAGGACCTGGTCTCTGAGTTGATGGGGTGGGGGACTGGGAAGGGAGGAGACGTGGAGCACAGGCCTTCAGTTTCCTTCCCTGGGAACATGGGCCTGTTCTGGATATTTCTGGGACCTCCAGATTGTTCCGTGTAGGAGAAAAACCCACCTCAGTGCTAATAGGTAGGGCAGATGGAAACTTTATTATGGTCCAGGTATCTTCCAACCACCTTTCATGTATTCTAGGGACTTTTCATCTCTTTTTTGTTCCTCACACCAGCCCTCTATGCTAGCACCATTGTCTCCCTCTTACAGACGAGGAGACGTAGGCACGGAGAGCTTAAGGAACTTGGCCAAGTCCACATGGCTAGGAGATGGCAGAACCATTCGAATCCAAGGGGTTGAACTCCAGAGTTCACTGTGCAACCACTAAGCCATAAAATCTCCTTTCTGAGAAAGAGCCAGGGGAGAAGGAAGAGAGAATATGCACCTAAGTGAGTGTGTGATTACATGGCCCAGTGTCCAGAGCATAGCTCTGTGTCCTTGTGTCCTTGACTGTATGTAACTATATTTGTCCCTTCATCCATCAGTCTCCCATCTACCTACCCACTCACACCTACCTATCTATCTATCTATCTATCTATCTATCTATCTATCTATCTATCTATCTTTGTATCTATCAACCCATTATCTATTTATTCAACCAGTATCTACCTATCCATCCATTTATTATCTCTCTCTTCCATCCATTCCTGCATCATTCATCCATTATCTACCCTTCCGTCCGTCCATTTGTCTATGTATCTATCATCTGTTTTTAAGTGTGGGGTCACACGCATGTGGGGACACTCCTAAGTATGTCTGTGCCTAGGCACGCATGCATCTGAATGTACGTGATAGCTGCCAGCGTGTATCTGGTGTCGGGACGTGTGACCGCCTTCACTCCCTCAATGGGGACCCTTCCCCCATGCCTGGGAAGCTACCTGAGGGAGGAGAGAGAGGGAGGCCCAGCCTCAGCAAGCCTGCCCTGGGCCCTGGCTCCCCTCCGAGCCTCAGTGGAGGGTTAATTGAATCCTTTCCCCGACAAGGGTGGTAATTAGCGCTAGTGGCTGGGCCGCGGTGAGGCTGCTGGAGGTCCTGCTGGGGGGTGTGTTTGCGTGTGCGTAGGCGTGTGGGTGTGGGTGTAGCGGGGCCTTAGCGTGAGGGGCTCGTGGGACCCGGGGAGGGGCCTAGGAGAACTCCCCGCTCTCCTCTCCCTCCAGATCTCCTCATCGGAGGGACCCCGGAGGCCTGGGCGGTGGTGGGTCTCCCGCCAGCTTGCCTGGGAAGCGCCTGCTTGTGGAGCCCTTGGCCCGAGGACTCTGGCTCACTGGGCGTCCACGTGCGACTGAGGGTGTGCTTCCGTGTGCGTGTGTGTGCGCGCGGGACACTATCTGTGAGCCTTGCCGCGTGCGCACACAGGGCCCTGTGCGAGAGGGGCAGTGATGTGAGGCCGGGCTCCACGTTTGTGCGTCCGCGACGTGTGCGTGACGGCGCGTTTCCGGGGGTGCTCTGCGTGCCCCGAGGGGCCCCTGGATGTGGGTTTCGGTGAGCGGGTGCCTCTGTGTGTGTGTAACGGAGAGCGAGGAGCCGCAGGGCAGCCGACTTCCGGGGCCTGACTGACACCCTTTGCAAATAAATGTGACAATGAAATATAGTCCCGGAATTGCTTTGGATGCTCCGTCAAGCAGGCGACGCGGAATAGGTGAGGTTGTAAAATGTTCCCCGGGGAGCCGCGGCGGCTGAGTGACAGCCGGGTCCTGGCTCCCGCCTCTCTGCCCGGCTGTCCCCCTGCGAGGCCCTGGGGCTGACGGCGCTCGTCCTGACCCGCAGCCCGGGAGGAACGTGAACCCCACTTCGCGGCCTGCCTGAGGGGTGAAGGGCAGAGTCCGTCTGTCGGGCTTCTTTGCTTGATGTTGGCCTCGCCACCCTCCCCAGAATGGAGAACCCCAGAATAGGGCCATGTCCAGTCCCCCATGTCGTGCACTCCTACTGGGCCCTGTCTCCTCCCCCTCCCTCAGACTGGATGCCTGGAGGACATCAGGCATCGCCTCTTCAGACTGGGCTCCCTGGGGACACGGCCCTATCTCCCCCCGGAGACTGGGATCCCTGAGGACAGGCCCATGCCTCCCCTCCACCTCAGACAGGGTACCTTGAGGACATGACCACGTCACTCCTTCAGACCGGGTTCCCTGAGGACACAGCCCCATCTCCCCCTTCAGCCTGACGTTCCAGGGGGCACAGCTCTGCCTCCTTCTCTGACCGGGGCTGCCCTGAGGTTGAGAGACCCCCGAAGAGAGTGTCAGGAGGTGTCCCTAGGCACACCCCAGCACCCTCCAGCTTGCACACTGTGAGTGCGTGTCTGGTGGTGGGCACATTTGGAAGCCAAAGAGCGATGTTTGCATGAGCCTCGGCTTTGGAGACCCGGGTTCAAACCCCACATCTGCTAACTTCTGGCTGTGACCTCACTGAGGCCAGGGGTGGAGTGGAGGGAGGAACAGCTTCCACGAAGCCATGATGCTGCTCACGGCTCTGGCTGCGGGGCCGAAGGGGGTGCTTTTTTCCCACAAGGATGCCTTCGTTCAGTAGAGCCATGCGCCCCCCCCCCCAGGCTGCACCTGTTCTAGTCTGTTAGCCCAGGGGGCCCATGTTAAAATCCCCCCCAAACAGCAGCACAGGCTGCGGTGGCCGTGTGCGGAGGACAAATGAGACTGGCCACATGAAACGCTTGCTCAGCGCCTGGTCTGTGGTGAACGCCACGGGGGCCGAGCCCTCTGGCGAGGTCTTCTGTTGGTTGGCGGTGAGGGTCAGAGTCATCTCTGGGCCTGAAGACTGTGTGGGGGACACTTTGGCTTCTTTGTTTTACCTCTTTACTTGTGCAGTGGCCATTTGTTCTGAGAGCCAGTGTGTGTGTGTGCGTGTGTGTGTGCGTGTGTGTGTGTGTGTGTGTCAGAGAGAGAGAGAGAAAGGGGGAGGGGAAGGAAAGAGGGAGAGAGAGTAGTGGGGAGAGGGGGAGAGAAAGTGAGTGTGTGTGTGAGAGAGTTGGGGTGAAAGGAGAGAGGGTAAGAGGGGGAGAGAGAGAGTAGGAGGGGGAGAAAGAGCAGGAGAGGGAGGGAGAGTAGAGGGGAGGGGGAAGAGAGAGAGAGAGAAGGAGAGGGAGGGAGAGACAGGGAGAGATACCGAAAGAGAGGAAGAGAGGGAGAGGAAGGGAGGGTAGGAAGGAGAGAGAGAGAGAGAGAGAGAGAGAGAGAGAGGAGAGGCGAGGCACTGGTAAAAGAAGACGGGTGGGGTCGGGAGCGGGGACGGGGGATGACAGGGTGACTGGTCGTTTTCCCTCAAGCTGGGCCCTCTCAGTCATCTGTCAGGAACATCACTGGGGTTTCCACTGCCCTTTCTGGGAATGTCCCTTCATCTCTCTGTGCACAAGGCATTCTGGGCCACGTGTCGGGACAGCACACGGGGGAAGCTCTTGCCATCTGCCCTGCCCCTCCCACAGCAAGTCCTAGGAGGGTACGTGGCCTGGGACAGAACCCATCCCTGCCCCTAAGCAGGCCATGGCTTGTCACTGGGCAGTGAAATGTCTCCTGTTCAGAGCCTACAACACTGTGAACCCCCATGAGGGCCTGGACTATGGTTTCTTTACAGTCAGACATCCTCAGCTCCTGGCACGTAATAGCTGCTCAATAAATACCAGTCTCACAAGTGTGTTTCAATATCAGGATCCACCCCTCCACAGCTATGGCTTCTGGCATTGTGCATGGCGTGACAAAAATTAAGACCAAGATCACTTGGCTGGCAGAATGTTCTGGAGGTTTTACGGACAGGTAGTGAATTCCACAGGATGAAGGTCAGCGACGTCTTGGGTCCAGCCTGACTCTGAGAGAAAGATTCCCTCGCAGCCTTTATAAGCCCTAAAGGGACAATAACTTCCGTGTCTCCTTCTACCAATTTCACCTCCATTTCCATCTGACACCCGGGCCTTGGCAAGAGAGGAGATTTGTGGCTGTGACTTTTGCTGTTCGTCCTGGAGGCTCTCCGCCCAACCTTTAATCTTCCGCACGGGCCATCAGCCGACCTCTCGGTGCCCTCCGCCAGACTTGAAAAATCCCGGAATTCTAGGCTGCATACCAGACGGACGGGAAGAGACATTTCCACCTTTTCCACCCGAACACTTGTTGACAGGTGGCCGTGATCAGACCCGGATGCCTCTGGGTTTAACAGAGGTGTGCGTTCTGGCCAATTTAGTCCGGAAGAAAAAGAACAAAGGGAAAGCCATTATGTACGTCTGATCGTTTAGAACCACTCTGGCTTTTCCCTGCGCAGCGCATGGGGGAGGGAGCCAAGTTTCAAAGCGTCTGCCCACGCGTGGGTCGCTGCTAATTTCATTTTGATATTAGACCATTGTATGACGAATAATTACATACCTGCGCGCAGCGAAAGAAGGATGGAAAGAAGGTGCGTGCCGGGAGGCATGGAGCGGATGGGTCAAAAGCGGGGGTTTGGCTCTTCTGCTTAACAGCCGGGGTGGGGGGCCGTGGATAGGTTACTTAGCAACCCCGTGCCTCAGTTTCCTCACCTGTAAGACAAGAATGGCACTTACTTTACAGGGTATTTGTGAGTATGAAATGAGATCACGCACACACGAAGTCTGTGGTCAGGCAGAATGTTGGCCATTACCATGTTGTTGCATTTAGGTATCTGCATGCGAGCGCACGTGTGGGTTGTCCCGGAAACCCTTGTACGTGTCCACGTGATGGGCACTGAGGACGTGCGTGTAGGATGGACACCTGCGCATGTTGGACCGCACACGAAAGACAACGCGTAGGAGAAAAAAGCTTGGCTGGGGAATTCAGCTCTGTGAGTTCTGTTTCTATTTCTACCATGTATGTATTATGTATGATGTCGAACAGGCCGTTTACCTGTTTCCTCGTCTGTAAAGTGATAAAGACGATGGTGATAATCACACGGCACATGTTTAACCAGTGCTTCCTCTGTGTGAGGATAGTAAACCCGGTCCTGGCTACCCCACAGGGTTGGCATTAGATTCAGATTCAGAAGTGCGTTACCAACCAACATGATCTGGGCTCCTAGGATGGAAGTCGTTGTGGATGTGCATACGTGAGTGTGCGTGCACAGCCCAGTGTCTTTCTCGGTTTCCAGGCTGGGCTGCATGAACACGCACCTGTGTACCGACCACCCCACCCGCCTGAGTGCACACCCAGCCCACCCACGTGGCCATGCCCGTGTTTCCACACATGTGCTCACGCGTGTACAACCAAGTCAATGCATACTCCCCCACGTCCCCCCCCCCCCCCGGTGCAGGTAGATGTACACACACGTGCATTCTGGCATTGCCCTGTGCACGCGCACCTGCCCACTAGCACGAGCACACCCCCCCAAAGACGGCTGAACAACGTGCTATTCCCCAGACAGCCATTTGTAACTGACCGGTGTGTTAATTTCTAAGGGTGTCATAACAAAGTACCACAGACAGGGTGGCTTCAACAGCAGACAGGTCTTCTCTCACCGCTCTAGGGGCTAGAAGTCTGAGATCAGAGGGCCAGCAGGATTGGCTTCTTCTGAGGCTGCTCTCCTTGGTTTATGGGTGACCGTCTCCTCCCAGTGGCTTCCTGGTCCGCCTCTGTGTGTGTCTGTGTCCTAATCTTTTCTTCTAAGGACACTAGTCATACTGGATGAGGGCCCACCCTAAAGACCTCATTTTACCTTAATTACCTCTTCATTTATTAATTTTTTGATGTTTTATTTATTTTTGAGAGAGAGAGAGAAAGAGCGTGAGTGGGGGAGGGAGAGGGGCAGAGAGAGAGGGAGACACAGAATGCGAAGCAGGCTCCAGGCTCTGAGCTGTCAGCACAGACCCCGGGGCGGGGCTTGAACTCACGGACCTCGAGATCATGACCTGAGCCACCCAGGCACCCCCTTAATTACCTCTTCAAAGATCCCATCTCCAAACGCAGTCATAGTCTGAAGGTACTGGGGGCTAGGACTTCAGTATGTGAATTCTGGGGGGACACAGTTCAGCCCATAACACTGGGGGAGAGAAATTCTCTAGCACAGTTTTCTCTGTACAGAACACCTTGACTTTGGCCTTGCTTCAATGTCCTCGTCTGTAAAATGGGGATAACGACTGTACCCACCTCGTAGAGTTGTTTTGAAAATTAAATCAATTAATCTATGGAGGTGCTTAGGGTGATGCCTGCCTGGTACACAGTATGTGCTCAATAAACATTAGCTGTTTTTATGATCATTTATTATCATAAACAGTTTTATATTTGTTGCATCACAGGTGACACTGCACCTGTAATGAATGGTAGCAAGGTCCACACCTCTGAGGTGGGCTTCCTGCTTAGCATCCCTGGGCTTAGAAAACTGTATCCCTGAGATCTGACCTTGAACCCCAGAGCTCCTAGACTGTCTGTGTCCTTTGGTGAACAGGAATTCTCACTGGAACGCCCTGACAAGCACATCAGGGTTTGTTTGTTTGTTTGTTTGTTTGTTTGTCTTTTCATTTGCATACCTCCAGTGATGGGGAGCTCATTTCCTCTCAGAGCAACATTGATAGAAAGTTCTTTCTGGCTACTGCCTTGAGCAGCGACATGTCATTCTGTCCATGATTCCTCCTTCTGCCCTCTGCAGCTATGCAGCAAGCCTCGTCCCATTTCTAAATGGATTCCCTTGAACTGTGGCCTCCGATATTGCTTCTGACGCATGAGTTGTGGCCCAGTGAAGTCCTCAGCCTCTACAAGTGAGGCAGACTTTTAAAGAAAATGTTAATAGTCCTATTATTTTTCTTGATTTAAAAATGTAATACATGGTCACTAAGAAAATTCAGACAATACAGGAAAATAGGAGGAAGAAAGTAAAACCACCTATCACCCCAGCAACGAGAGATAACCAGTGTTAACATTCTTTAATTTAATTTTTGAATAGGCAATACATTCACAGGGTTCAAAATTAAAAATCATAAAAGGGTATTATTCAGGGGAAAATTTCCCTCCCACACCTCTGTCTGGTAGCCTTAGTTTTCCTCCCCACAGACTAAAAAAGTTATTAATTTCTTACGGATATTTCCAGAGATATATTAAGATATATGAGGCTATTTTAAGATCTTTTAAGATACTGTTGGGCTATTTTAAAGGGTTTTTTAAGCCATGTGAGGACACACACACACACACACACACACACACACACACACACACACGTTTTCCTCCCCACCCCCCATTTTTGTTCACTGCTTTGTTTGCTAAACAGCATGTGGAACTCTCTGTTGGTTTTCAAAGATCGGATCTTTCAACACTTCCTGTTACACTTTGTCTTCTTGGCCTGAAGGCACTGTTTTGGACTTTCAGGGTCATATGACATTCTTCTGTCGGCCCTTCCAGCTTTCTGACATCTTGTCATTTTCAGGTGTGTTTGCGGTGACCCTCTCCAATGACACGGCCTCCACGCCATTTAATCAACGCTCAGCACAGCTTCCATCAACGTAGGACAGTATTTCGCCCAGCCCACATTTTACAGAAACCAGTGTGGCTCTTTTAGGAGAGCCTCACCTGTGGTTCTGAAGTATCCCCACTGCTCTTTGACTCGTCGTTCCAGAAACGCCGTTCAGTGTGGACGTTAGCAGGATGTAACTTTTTCAAGTGAACCATTGTTGGCTCCTGGCGACTTCTCTTTTCTTCCTGAAGAGCTAACAAATGAGCACAGAACGGCTAACACAGTGAGGACTCTCCCCCTGCCAGGCATGGTTACCTCACGTACCTTATGTCATTTATTCCTCCAAAGACCCTTACAAGAAAGGGACCGTTACTACCCCTATTAAAAATTTTTTTTTGGGGGGGTGCAGAAAGGTGATTTTATTAAAGCATGGGGACAGGACCTGTGGGCAGAAAGAGCTGCCATTTTTTCTTTAATGTTTGCTTATTTTTGAGAAAGAGAGAGACTGAGTACGAGTGGGGGAAGGGGGGCAGAGAGCGGGTGGAGGGGCAGAGAGAGAGGGGGGAGGGGCAGAGAGAGGGGGGAGGGGCAGAGAGGCAGAGAGGGAGGGAGACGCAGAATCTGAAACAGGCTCCAGGCTCTGAGCTGTCAGCACAGAGCCGGGCGGAGGGCTCGAACTTACAAACCGTGAGATCATGACATGAACTGAAGTCGGACACTTAACTGAGCCACCCAGGCGCCCCTGTTACCACCCTGTTTAAAGGTTAGGAACCAGTCTCAGAGAGGTGAAGTAACTTGCCTGAGGCCACACAGCTTGTAGGAGGCCACCCTCTGGCTTCCCCAGCTCTGCCGCTAGGTGTTGTCTCTGTCATCCCATCGGTTGGCAAATGTGTTGCAGAGCTTTGTCAGGCATCTGCACTGAGTTGCCGCCCCCGGATTGCCACCATCCTGATGGGCCCCCTGGGCACGGTGGTCCAGGCTTCTTCATGGGGTCTCCTCTTCACGGGGCGGCGGAGGGGCCTTCCCTCATTGGCTGACCCCTGCTCTGCCGTTGTGGGTGTCCTGAGTGCAGTTTTGTGGACAGGGCTTTCGTTCGCAGGAACTGTGGCAGCAGGTGTGAGCCTGCCATCCCCCGGGGCCAGCAGAAGGGCACGGTGCAGGGAAGGGTAACGATCAAGACCACCGCGTTTCGGCCAGGTTCCACTCCTCGCTCCTGTGTGACTTTGGACAAGTTACTTAACCTCTCTGGACCCCAGTCTCCTCCACAGCTGGGGAGAATAGCTGAGATGATGTGTGGAAAATGCTCAGTGGCAAGGAGGCAGCCAGGAGATCCCCCATCGTTGTTATGGTGGTCATCCCAATCTTATTTGTCAGACCTGGGCCTCCCTTTTACTCCTCAGTTTCCTCAGTTAGCCCTTCTTCAATGGTGCAGTACAGGTCCTAGCTGGGCAGGGTGGGGCTGGAGACGTGAATAATCTTGGTCCCGACCTTGAGGTTTCCTGTGTGTGGATAGAGCAGCCGGGCCTGGGCGGGGAAACCTGGGATTGGCTCTGTCTGTCCTTTCCCCTACTCCGCCCATCCCTTCCCCACCAGCCTCTGAGGAAATGTCCACTCCCTGGTCTCTTCTGAGGGAAGGACGTTCCAGACACCCCCTCCCTCACCCCATGACTGCTCGGTCTTTCTGGGCTGTGGCTTTCTCTGATGGAGATGTTCTGGCCTTGTGCCCTGTCTCCCTTCCTGGATAAGGGTCTCTCCTGGGAAGGGACGATGTGTCCTCAGATTGGACTTCCCACGGCCCTGGCTATGTGTCTCCCTTCAGACTGGGGCCTCCAGTGATGCGTGTGTCTTTCCACCAAGGCCTTCCAGAACAGGGGTGAGGCTGCCCCCTCTGATTGCTCTCCTGTCCATCTCAGAATGGGGGTACCCAAAGAAAGAGTCTGTGTCTCCCCAGGTCGGGGCCCCCAGGGCCCTCCAGGGACATGAATTAGGTCTTCCCCCTCAGGAAACTCCTTGGGGGTGAGAAATTTCTCCTGTCACACTTGGAGATGGTCAAAGATAGAGGCCGTATCCTCCCCCTCAGTTTGGGGCTTTCCGGGGACAAGGGTTGTGACTTCCTGCTCAGATCTGGGCTCCCTGGGGTCAACTTGTGTCTCCTCCCTCACGCTTGGGCTTTTCTGGAATAGTCCTATTTATCCCTTCAGACTGGGGCTCTCAGGCTGGGCATTTGTAGCCTGCTCCACCGCCCCCCCCCCCCCATGCCCTGGCCAGGAGTTCGGTGCCAGGCAAGTAATTGAATTCCTGTACGTTAACAAGTCAATCATGGAGTCTTAATGAGTCCTGAGTAATCTCAGACATGCGTGTTAATTAAATAGCTGTCCTGGTTCTAATCCGCTGGAAGTTAATCATTGGGGAATTAGGAGGTGTCAGCTGGGGAACTTCATGAAGGTGGTGAGGGTGGGGTCTAGCCGGGGGAGGGAGAGAGCCAGGGGTGGAGTCAGGGAGGTGGGGGCACGACCTGTCCCGGGGGGCTCCTCAGAGGGTGGGGGTGGAGGGGTCCCAACCACCTCTGGGCATCAGGGTCGGGAGCATCCCCACCCTCAGTCTTCCCCAGCCCCTTGTGCCTGGGCAGAGCCCCTCCGCTCCCAGCCCGGTTCAGCGCAGCCCCTGCCCTGCCTTGGTCTCCAGTCCAGGAAAGCTCAGGAAGAGGTACAACATACAGAAAGTGCCAGGCACACAGTGGGGGTGAGCACAGGCGCGCTCTGCAGATACAGGTTCTCTCCATCCTTCTGGTGTTTGCCCACTCACTCCCTCACCCTGCCTTCAACGCCCTCCACCCTCTTCTGTACCCGGGAGGCAGAACCTCTAGGGAGGTTCTGGCAAGGCCAGATCTAAAGAGATTTGTAACTTCCACTTTTGTTGCTTATAACACGCCCTCTTGGAAGCCAGGCGCTGTGTAAGAGGTCTGACTACCCCGAGGCCACCACGTTGTGAGGAAGCCCAAGCCAGGCGCACAGAACCGCGTTGGGGCACCAGACAGGTGAGCAAGATGTTGGGCTTTCCAGCCTGAGCCACTTGTCAGCTGGATGGAGCCAGCATGTGACCTCGGCTGAACGCATACAGGGCAGAAAAACCACCTAGGTGACTCCTGTCTGAATTCCCAGCCCACCGAGTTACAGACGTGATAGATGGTTGTTGTCTTAAACCATGACCTTTTGGGGTAGTTTGCTACGTGGCAAAACCGAAATGGTCACCAAATGTGTTAGTTTCTTAGGTCTGTCCTTACAAATGACCGCAAGCTTGGCGGCTGAAAACCACAGAAACTTATTCTCTCGTGATTCCGGAGGCCAGAAGTCCAAAATCAAGGCGTTGGCCGGATCGGTGCCCTCTGGAGGCTCCGAGGGAGAGTCCGTTCTGCACCCCTTATTTGTGCCTTGCAGCTGCCAGCAACCCCCCGGTGCTCCTTGGTTTGGGCTCACACGGCTTCAAGCGTCACTCCATCTCTACGTGCTGCCTTCTCTCCGTGAGTCTGTTTTCTCTTTTCTGTTCCTTCTGAGGGTAGTTGTTATTGGGGTTTAGGGCCCACCTCATCCAAGATGATCGTATCTTGAGATCCTCACCTTAATTAAGGTAATTAAGACCCTTATTTTAAGTGAGGTCACATGCTGAGGGTTTAGGTGGACATACTTTTGGGGGCTACAGTTCAACCCCCTACACTGGATAGCGTGGCCCACTGGGACTTCCACGAGGCCCATGCTGGTGGTCCCATCTGGGACATGCCAGCTGTAGCCAACAGTGATTCTCAGACCACTGCCAGCCTGCATTGTTGTCCTTGGCATTTTTCTTTCTTTTTTCTTTTTAGAAGAGGCTTTACGTTTATTTATTTTTGAGAGAGAGGGACAAGAGAATCCCGAGCAGGCTCTGTGCTGACAGCACACAGCCCGGTGCGGGGCTCGAACCCGCGAACTTGCGGGATCACGACCCGAGCTGAAACCAAGAGTCAGACGCTCAACCAACCGAACCACCCAGGTGCCCCTGTTCTTGGCATTTTTCTTCTCCCCCTTGGAGAGTGAGTCAGGGTGCCTTCTCTGGCTGTATCCACGCCATGGCCACACATGCTGACCCAAGCATAGGGCACTTCATTTCACAGGTAGTCACCAACGGTCCCCTTTCCCCACCGCCCACCTCTCCTTTGTGTTCCCATAGGACAGCATGAGGTTTTGTGGGAAAAGCTGTCTGCAATTCATATACCTGGAGATGGTGGCCTTCCCTGATGGCTGGGTTGCTCCAGAACGGCAAATGGGGGTCGTGGGATGAGATATAATCGCGACTTCTCTGAGTCCTCACAGTCCAGCTCTTTGAAGTCCGCCCCGGAGTCTGCTTGAGCTTTGCAGGATTAACCTCTCTCTCTTCCGGGCTCTCGCAGGGCTCTGGGGGAGCACCTATTACTGCTTATTTATTCTCTGCTCTTCTCCCATCAACTCTGAAGTCCTACCCCAGCCCTGAGCTGGGAGGCGACAGCTGGCTCGCTTCAGTTGGGAATTTCTTTTGCTGACTTCTGGTGTCTAGATGTTGGGAGGGACCCTTCCTTACTCCCAGCCAGATGGCAGAAGTGGCTATTTTGCCGGACCAGCTCACTATCTCAGAAGCTTCTAAAGCTGAGCCCTCATTCCGTAGGGCTTCCCCACTGGGTCTGGTCTACAGGCTTGACTGTATCTTTGTTTGGATTCGGTTTGTCCTGGTTGGTGGCCTCCGGGGCCATCAGCACTGTCTCTGGGTCCCGATCGCAGTCTGAGGTCTCCTTTCCCAAAGCCCTGGCATGCTCTGGATCTGTGAGAGGTCTGGGTCTACGTGAGGCGACAAATGTCTGAGGGGCTTTAGTGATGCCGATGGAGCTGAGGACTGTAAGCCCCTGGCCCCCGGTTTCTCGTGTCTTCCATCCCCCTCCTCCTCGCCACGTTTGCTCTGCCCTGTCTGCCCGCCTGTAGATCAGTGATAGGACAGCTGCCAGCCAGACACGTGGAGTGGCTTTTACTCTGACGTGGACAGTGGACATGCGGGCCCAGAGCACAGCCGCCTTCCTGGGCCTGGTGGGGGCGACAGCCCCTTTGTCTGCTCCTCCCTGTTCCTGCCCCTCGCTCACCAGGGGAGTCCTTTTCCAGGAGCATCCCTCTGGGTGGCCAGCTCAGCCCAGAGCGGCTCCCCAGTGAACTTACCTGCTTGCTGTCCGTGGGGCAAGGAGATTCAGTCCTCTGATCTTTGTAGAAGAAATCTGCCTTTCAAGAGGCAGTCTAGGACAATGATAAAAGCCCAGACTTATCAGTGCCCGAAAAGCTGTGTTATTTGTTGCTTGTCCCCTTCAGATAATATAAACTCCCAGATGGAAGGGTCTTTGTTTTGTTCGCCTCTGCATCCTGTAAGGGTGTCTGTTGCCTGGCTGTTAAGGGAAGGAATGAATAGCGTCTTATTTAAGCTTCACAATCACCCTTGAAAGTAGCCACTCTTTTTTTTTTTTTTTTAAAGGGTTGTTCCCTTTTGAGAGAGTGCAAGTAGGGGAGCGGCAGAGGGAGAGGGGAACAGAGGATCCGAAGTAGGCTCTGCGCTGACAGCAGCAAGCCTGACGTGGGGCTCGAACTCATGAACTGCGAGATCATGACCGGGGCTGAATTCGGACGCTCAACTGACTGAGCCACCCAGGCACTCCTGGAAGTGGTTATGCTTAATGAACCCCATGTAGAAATAGGGAGACAGAGGCACAGGGATAGTAAGTAACTTGCTCATCAAGGTCACAGAAATGGTAAGTGGCTTAGCTGGTTCACAAACGCAGTAGTCTCACTCCAGAACCCTCGTTTTTACCACTTTTGTCCCCCAGTTTCCTGTTTGTACCTGACACAAGGGGGTGGGCTGGCCTCCTGCTGCTCTCTGCTGATAGGTCAGGGGCTGGCTGAGTGGCTACAAAGGGCAGAGTTTCTCATGGACGCCACTCCTGTGCCTCCCATGGACTTTGCAGGAAGAACCCACCTGGCTTCCAGCCTTCCTGGGGTCCACACGGCTCCAGGCGAGGAGCCCAGGATAAGTAAGCACTGGGGGTGGGTTGCCCTGCAGGCAAGAGGAGAGCTGTCACCAGCCCACTGCTCAACTCACTTGCCTGGCCTATCCCCTTGTCTTCATTATCCTGAGACATAATTCTTTCCTAAGAAAAGCCACACCTAGTGCAAATCATAGGATTCAATTCAGATTTCTCTGTTTATTTATTTATTAAAAAAATTTTTTTTAATGTTTATTTATTTTTGAGAAAGAGAGAGACAGAGCGTGAGCAGGGCAGGGGCAGAGAGAGACGGAGACACGGAATCCGAAGCAGGCTCCAGGCTCCGAGCTGTCAGCACAGAGCCTGACGCGGGGCTCGAACTCACAAACCATGACATCATGACCTGAGCCGAAGTTGGAGGCTTAACCGACTGAGCCACCCAGGTGCTCCAGATTTCTCTCTTTTTTAAAAAGTTTTTTGTTTAGAGAGAGAGAGAGAAAGAGAGAGAGAGAACTGGGAAGGGGCAGAGAGGGAGGGAGAAAGAGAGAATCCCGAGCAGGCTCCACTCCACAGTGCAGAGCCTGATGCGGGGCTCGATCTCATGACCCTGAGATCGTGACCTGAGCCGAGATCAAGAATCAGACACTTAACCGACTGAACCACCCAGTTGCTTCCAATTTAGATTTCTCTTGCCAAAGGAAAGCCTTGTGACTTTTACCCCTTCCTACCTGTAGCTGACTTGACTAGTGTTTATGCAAATCGGGTTTGGACACACGGAAGACCACAGTTTCCAGCCTCCGTGCAGTGTGACATTTCTAGCCGATGCAGTGAGTGCAGGTAGCATGTGTCACTTCTGAGCTGAGGCATTTCAGAACCTGGGTGCTCACTCTTCTAATTCTGGGGTGACCCTGGAGGTCCTGTATTCCAGCTGGTGTAACTACAAGATGGCCGGGCCTCTCTCTGTCAGCCTGGGTCCCTGAAGTTCACTGTGCGAGGCAGAGACCCTTGTTTTGCTGACCCAGGTTGAGCCTGCAGTGTGGCCTGAAATAAATCTTTGTTGTCTTATATACCACTGTGATTTGGGGTTAATTTGTTACTGCAGCTTGGTCTAGCCTTTCCTGACTAATGCGCCGTTTCGGACCTATTTTGTATACCTTCAGAAATGGTGGCTCATAGCTCATTCTCTGCCCATGGGAGCGTGAATCGGTACAGCCTTTCTGGGAGACAATTTGGTAGTACACGTATATGAAAAGCCCTAAATAAATGTATTGTCTTTGACTCAGAAATTTTACTTCTAGGAATTTATCCTAAGGAAATAATTGGACAAGTTCAGAAAGTTGCGTGGATGAGAAGGATATTCATCACATAAAATGGTGAGAATTGGATCAGACTAAATATCCCACAACAGCAAATTGGTTAAATAAATTTTGATTCAGCTCTACAATAGAATACTATAGCTGCTGCCCGTGGCACAGATTTATTGGCACAGAAAGAGAGAGCCCCAGTCTATTATAGTGCAGTGTATGCATAATGTGAGCCCATCTTTGTAGAAAAAAAAAAATATATATATATATATGTGCATGAAGAAAGTCTCCATGATAGTCAGCAAAAACTTAATGGAAATTTCTGGGCGTGGAATCCCAGGTGGTTTTATCTTTATTGTTTTTATTTTGCCTCTCTCTATTTGAATTTTTTCCTCAGTGATTTTGTATCGTGGGTACAATTAAAAATGAGAGGGGAGGAAAAAACGACTATGTGCTGTTGGACACGTTAGCCTCTAAGGGTCACGATTTCCTTATCTGTGAAACAGGCGCGACCATACTCACTTCGCTAGATTTGGGGAAGTTTCCGTGAGATCACGTGTTACGAAGCATCTGGCACCTGCTAGGCGTTCAAAATCATAGCCGTTGTTCTCGGTTATCAGTGAACTAAGGAATCTTAGAGGTTGGTTTGTTTATTAATTAACCCTCCCGTCTATTTATTAATTCAATAAGCGTGGTCTGGAACATACTGTGTGCGTGGCTGTGTGTGGATGAAGACAGTAGGGATGATGAGAATAGCGAACCCTTCTACGTGGTGCCGGGCACTATTGTAAGTACTTGGAGTTTATTCACTGTTTAAATCTACACCATAACTCTGTGAAGGGACACTATTCTTAGCCGTTTTATAGATTCTGAAACCGAGGCACAGAAAAGTCAAGTGACCTGCCTCACGTCACAGGCCCAGGAAGAGGCAGAGCCAGGCTGCAGAGTCATTGCTCAGCCTCCAGACTACATGCCTGAGGGACACAGGGAGTCCGCTGTGGGTTCCACCCTGCTCCCCAACTGGGAGCGCAGGGGCGAGGTGGGAGGTGCCTGCTGGGGGAGGAGCAGATCTCTCAGGGCTAATCCAGACACTAGAGGGTGGTTAGCAGGGTTAGGGGATTCCTGTTATTCTGAAGCCCCTGGCCGAGCTGTGGCTCTCTGAACCCAAGCTCCCAGGAGACCCAGACTGAGGGCGACACCAATCTCCTGGTGAGCAAACAAGGCTCCCCACGGGCTGGATACTGGGCAAAGCACATTCACGCAGTATCTCATTTAATCCTCATGTCAACTCTGAAGGAGATGCTGTTTTGTAGAAGTGTATGCATAATGTGAGCCCATCCAAAGCTCGGCCAGGTGGAGGGACCTGCCAGGGCCTCACGGCTAGCAAGTGAGGAGACCAGCTTCACACTAGGGTCCTGAGCTACTGTCTTAACCGCTTTGCTTAATATCCCCTTGTGTGGGGCTCCCCTGTCTCCTCTCCACCTGCAGTGGGGGTCCTGGGGACCCACAGGGGAGCTGGGAGACTTCCTCTATCAGGCACACCATTTGAAGATAATTGCTACTCCTCAGCTGCCATGGTTTTGCTGGGCCAAGGGACAACATCGTCACATCAGGGCAGAAGCAGGGGAGAGCTGGCAACGCCCAGGGCCAAATAGGCACACAGATGGGAGTAAGCTAGGGGAGGAAACTGGGAGGCTGGGGTAATCCCCCTCTACCCCCTTCATTTTACGGCTGAGGAAATGGGGACAGGGGGTACTTGTCCGGGGTCCTGCATGAGTACTTGAGCCCAGGCTTTCCTAAAGTAGGATCTACCGTTCCACCGCAGGGGGAATGAACTGAGGCTGTGGGTGAGGTGGGGGACCGTGGCCCCTCGGCCGAGACTGGAGGTCTGGGACTCCTCTGGGGAAGGAGAACCATCTAACATTCCTAGGAATCTCAAGCCCCAGGTGATCACTCCAGCCCTACAAGTGGGGGCTTTGTAAAAAAAAAAACAAATCCCCTGACAGGTGTTCTGTGTGTGTCTGTCTTCCCTGCTTCACAGCAGGATCTCTGAAAGGCAGCGTGTGTCCTCACCGTCACCACCTCCTCCCTCCCCTCTTCTCTCCAACCCACCCAGTCTGTCCTTGTCTCCCACCAGCCTAGTGAAACAGCTCTTGTCAAGGTCCCAGGGGTCCCTACAGTGGCGATTCAGCAGTCACTTCTCAGGCCTCAGTGGCCCATTCTGTCTTCTCCTTGAAAGAAACACTCTCTGCATTCGGCTTCTGCCCCCAGGCACGGCACACCCAGGCTCTCCTTCCACCTCCCTGGCCCCCTGCTCTTCCCCATCTCCGGCCATTAGGAAGACGAAAGTCAGATTCTTCTATTTGGGGGGATTAGGTACACGTTTTCTTGGGTGTAGGAGGCTGGACCAAGTGATGGTTCATCCATATAGATACTCACTGAACAAACAAACAAAAATTAATTCCATCTTAAAAAGAACATCTTGACAGCCGCTGCCCTCAACCTCCAGGAGTCCTTCCCTCCCATGATGATATGCTGCTGGCAGCTTTGGAGAGGGAGGAGGAAGCCAAAACCCAAGAAGCCTCTAGGAAGCCACAGGAAGCCTCTAGAAGCCAGAAAAGACAGGGAAACATCTTTTCCCCTCAGAGCCTCCAGGAAAAATGCAATCCCGCTGTCACCTTGATTTTAGCCTAGTGAATTGAAACCCCTTTGGACTTCTGCCCTTCACGACTCTACGATAGTAAGTTTGCATTGTATTAAGCCACTAAGATTGTGGTAATTTGTTATAGCAGCCGTGGGACATTAATAATTTCTGTTGATATGATGAATTACACTGGTTTATTTTTGAATGTTAAACCAACTTTGTATTCCCGGGATAACCCTCACTTGGTCATTATATATAATCCATTTTATATATTGTCAGATTCAAGTTGCTACAATTTTGTTTAGCATTTTACTTCTATGTTCATGAGGGATATTGGTTTGTAGTTTTCTTATAATGTCTTTGGCTTTGTTATCAGAGTAATGCTGGCCTCACAGAATGAGTTGGAAAATATTCTTTCCTCTTTAATTTTCTGGAAGAGTTTTTGTTGAATTGGCATTATGGCTTCCTTAAATGTCTGCTAGAATTCTCCACTGAAATCATCTGGTCCTGTAGCGGTTTTTTTTTGTTGGAAGGTTTTTATATACAAATTCAATTTATTTAATGGATACAGGCTATTTAGGTTATGTTTCTTTTTGAGTGAACTTTGATCGTTTATGTCTCAAAGAATTTGCCTATTTCATCTAAGTTGTCAAATTTATTTTAAGAAAGCTGTTCATAATGTTCCCTTATTCCTTTTAATATTTGTGAAATATTATGGTGTCATCTCTCTCATTCCTGATACTGATAATTTGCATTTTCTCTCTTTTTTCCCTACTTGTCTATCTAGAGGTTTATCAATTTTACTGATTTCTTCAAAGAACCATGTTTTGGCTTCAATGGCTTTCTCTATTATTTTTCTGTTTTCTGTTTCATTGATTTCTGCTCTAATTTTTAGTATTTCTTTTCTTCTGTTTACTTTGGGCTTAATTTGCTTTTCCCACCCTAATTTCTTTTCTTCTTTTTCAAATTGAGGTATAATTGATGTATAACGTTATGTTAGTTTCAGGTATACAATAACATGATTAGTTATTTATATATATTGCAAAATGATTACCACAGTAAGTCTAGTTAACATCAGTCACCACAAATTGTTGTAAATTTATTCTTGGGATGAGAGCTTTTAAGATTCACTCTTAGCAACCTTCAAATATACAGTATTAGTAACATAACCAGGCTGTACATTACATCTCCAGGATTAATTTGTTTCATAGCTATAAGTTTATATCTTTTGTCCCCTATCACCCCATCCCCTTTCCTAGTTTCTTTAGGTGGAAGTTGAAGTCAGTGATTTGGGACCTTTTTTTCCTTAAAAATTTTTTTTAACATTTATTTATTTTTTGAGAGAGAGAGACAGAGATAGTGCGAGTGGGGAAGTGGCAGAGAGAGAGGGAGACACGGAATCCAAAGCAGGCTTCCTGATAGCTGATAGCTATCTGTGCTGATAGCTCAGAGCCTGACCTGAGGCTCGAACTCATGAACCGTGAGATCATGTCCAGAGCTGAAGTCGGACACTTAACCAACTGAGCCACCCAGGGGCCCCAAGACCTTTCTTCTTTTTTAATATTGGTATTTAGTGCTATATATTCCCTCCTAAGTACTGTCATAGAAGCATACCATGAATTTTGTGTTTTTATTTTGTGTTGTGTTTTCCTTTTCATTCGGTTCAAAATACTTTGTAATTTCCCTTTTGATTTCTTCTTTGGACCATGGGTTAGTAAGTATATTTTTGTTTGTTTTTGTTTTTAGCTTCCAAGTATTTGGTGATTTTCCTCATATCTCTCTGTTATAGATTTCTAATTTAGTTCCATTGTGGTCAGAGACCATTCTTTGTATGACTTGAATCTTTTAAAATTTATTCAGACTTGATTTATGGCTCTATCTTTTAAAATATTCCATGAGTGCTTAAAAATCATGTATATTCTGATGTTGAAGAGAGTGTTCTATAAATGTCAACTAGGTCAAGTTGTTTTAGAGTGTTGTTCAAATCTTCTATATCATAAATACTTTCTGTCTACTTGTTCTATCAACTTTTGAGGGAAGAGTATGGAGGTCTTCAACAATAATTGTGGATTTGTCTATTAATCCTTACCATTATGTTTGTGCATCCCGTATTTTGAAACTCTGTTATTAGATGCACAAAGATTTTAGATTGTTATGTCTTCTGTATTAAGTGATATCTTTATCATTATGAAATGAATTTCTTTAAGATTTACTTTACCTGGTGATAGTTTTTGCTCTGATATCACTCTGGTATCTCTTAAAAAAAATTTTTTTTTTAATGTTTGTTTTTGAGAGATAGAGAGAGAGAGAGGGAGAGGGAGAGAGAGAGTAGGGTAGGGGCAGAGAGAGAGGGAGACAGAATCTGAAGCAGGCTCCAGGCTCTGGGCCGTCAGCACAGAGCCTGACATGGGGCTCAAACTCCTGAACCATGAGATCATGACCTGAGCCGAAGTCAGATGCTTAACTGACTGAGCCACCCAGGTGTCCCTACTTTGATATTTCTTTTGTTTAGTGTTAGCATGGCATAGCTTTTTTGGCATCCTTTTAACCCCTATGTGTCTTTATATTTAATGTGTCTTTTTTGAGACACATGGTTGGTTCTTGCTTTTCTATCCTGTCTGACAATCTCTGTCTTTTAATTGGGATGTTCGGATCATTTACATTTAATGTGATTATTGATATGGTTAGGTTTCAGTCTATCATCTTGTTATTTGTTTTATGTTTGTCTCATCTGTTCTTTGTTTCCTTTTTTATATTGTTTGGTTCTTTTGGGTTTTTTTAATGGTTCCAATTTATGTCTATTGTTGGTTTATTAGCTATAACTTGTAGACATTATTTTAGGGTGTATAGTATGTATCTTTAACTTACAATCGTCTACAAATGGTATTGTGCTATTCAGGTGTGATATAAGACTTTTATGATAGCATGCTTCCATTTCCCATCTCTTAGCCATTTTTCTATTGCTGTCATACATTTTACTTATAGATGTTATAAACCTCATAGTATACATTGTTGTTTTGTTTAAATAGTCAATTACTTTAAAAATTAGTTTAAATAATAATAAAACTAATATATTTACCTGTGTAGTTATCATTTCTGGTGTTTTTCATTCCTTGAATCCATATATCTATCTGGTATCATTTTCTTTCTGATGGAAGGGCTTTCTTTAACATTTATTATAGTGAAAGTCTGTTGTTGATGAGTTCTTTAAGCTTTTGTATGTCTGAAATAGTCTTAAATTTGTCTTTGTTTTGAAAGATATTTTTGCTGGGTTTGGACTTACAGATTAACTGCTGTTTCTGGAAAATGCCAAGGATGTCCCTGCATCAGGGAATACTTTCTCTTTCCATTGCCCGGAATGCTTCCCCCCCCCCCCACCCCAGACATTTCTCTGTCTCTTCATTGTGTCTCAGCTCAAATGTCCCCTCCTCATAGAGCCCTTCCATGACTATCTGATCTAAGATAGCAACTCTGTTGCTTCTCTTCTTACCATATTTTATTTTTCATTGTAAAAGTTATCCTTACCTGACATTCTGCATTTTTATTTGTTTACGTGCTTATCATCCTTTCCTCAGTGGAATACAGGCTTCACGAGGGCAAGGACTTTGTTTTGGTCACTCTTGAGTTATCTACGCTTAGAACAGTGCCAGACATATTGTAGATGCTTAATGAAGCAGATTGAATGAATGAATGAATGCTCTTTTTGGTCATTAGGTGCAATCTACTTGCTGTGTGACTGTAGACAAGTCCTGTTCCACCTCAGGGCATGTCCTTTTCTAGTGGGCAGTGGCTGAATGTCAGCTAACCCTCCCCGCTAACCTCCCGCACTGGGCACTGTGCCAAATGTGCCCTGGGTTTCGCCGCTCCCACCCTACCAGAGGGAGTAGGGCCAGATGTTTTCTATCCAGGGCTTGAGGGCACCAAGCTTTGTATTGTCATGATCACCACCAGGGGGCACTGGATGCTTAGATTCTGGACCATTGGGCTCTGTGCCCTCGCTCCTCTTTGGGTTGGTAGAAGTCACTGTGAGTGACTGTCGATTAGGATCTCTGATGCAGGTGGTGTAAATGGACGTGGGGAATGGGAAGGCATTTCTAGGATCCCTGACTCCCAGGCTCAAGGTGTGGGGTTTCAGCTCTCGCTGTTCACCCTCCCATGGCTCCCCACCCATCAACCGACCCCTTGAAATGATTCACCTGTGTCTTCCTGGAGACGGGAAGAAGTGGGCCCGCTAGGATGGAAACCATGCAGGGTGCTTGGTGGCATCTTACATGTCCTGGACCCCCAAATCAACTTGCGGCTTTGGACAAGTAAACCCTTTGGCATCACTGAGTAGGGTGACCCTGTTATCCTTGGGGTCCCTCAAAGAAGCTAGAAACCTGGCAAACCTGTTCCAGCTCTTTGGCTTCCTTTCTGGTGTTTTCCTTTGGCTGAGCTCTTCACTGCCCCTCCTCAGGTCATGGAAGAGCCCCGGCCTGCAGATTGTCCCTCAGACTCTGAGGCTCCCATTGTCTGTTCCCCCTCTCCCACTAGACTGGAGCCCCTTGTGGGCGGGACTGCAGATTGTCCCTCAGACTCTGAGAGCCAGGAGGAGTGGCGAGTTGCCTTCCGCGTGGAGAGGTTCACATGTACAGAGGCTCATTTAGTTCTCTTAAGAAGTGGGAATGTTTTTGCTACTGACCCATCGATGGGTGGGGAGACTGAGCCCCAGAGAGTAGGACGATCAGTCTGCGGTCGCATATCGGCATGTTGTATGCGTGGTTCTACTCACCTTCTGTGTTGGGTGTGTCCAGTGCCCCCTTGGGCCATTCCCTTTCCAGAGAGCTAGCTCCTTTAGCTGACGTAGCCTCTGAGCCTTTGCACTGCTGACTTTCCTCTGCCTGGAGTATCTTTCCCTCACCCCTTCACGTGGCTGGTTCCTTCCCGTCATTTGGATGACAGGCCAGATGTCACCTCCTCAGAGAGACCTTCCCTGGCCACACCTTGTCCCTCATTATCTCGGCAGCTTGCTTTATTTCTTCTAGAGCACTCGTCACCATCTGAAATCAGCTGATACCCCGGTTTATGGTTCATGCTCCGTCTCCCCTGTCAGAATGCGGTTGTCAGCAGAGCAGGGACCTTGCCTGCCTTGTTCCCTGATGGGCCACGTCTCACACATGGCACACAGTCAGAGGCATCCCATGGGTGTTATTGAAGGAGTGAGTGAGGACGATGGAGAGTGGTCTGTCACCCATGCAGGTCTCCAGACAGTAGTGCAGAGTCACGCCGACCCTTCCCGGGAGGCCCCAGGCTCTGGAATCCTCTGCGGCCATTGTGTCCGTTCCTCTCTGGGCTTCTTACTCCTTCATCGTCTCCCCCATGAGTAGCATACTCCTCAGACAGGAAGCGTGTTTGATTCACAAACCAAAGCCAAGATACGAGAGGAGGAAGGAGGGGAGCCATTGGCCTCGAGGGTGGGGTGTTCTAGAGCGGAGACCAAGGATTGCAGACATGCTCCATGCCTTTGATTTTCCAAACTCAGGCTAAGTGTGCAGATGGGGTTTCTGGCCGTGATGACAGCCCTGTGTGAGAACGCAAGTTCCCTGTTAGAGGACCAGTCTTGTCAGGAGGCTGCACAGGGCACCCTTCTCACCCTGTGTGTTCCTGGGATCCCTCCCAGAGCCTTGAGTACTTACCTGCATGACGGCCTGGTGACCGGATGGAGAGCAGACAATGCAACAGGAGAGGAGTCATGCTTTGGGCCAAGGAGACCTGACTTAGATAGGGTCCTGGCTCAGTGGCTTCCATGCTGTGTGACCTTGAGCAAGTGACTTTCTCTCTCTGAGCCAAGAAGAAATGAGCTCTGCTTTCTGGGATCAGTCATCCAGGCCCCGCCTTTTCTGTTGAGGTTCCTAGCCATCTTTTAATGTTCAGCATCAAGGATACCTCTGGGAAAGCCACCCCACCCCCATCTGGGGAGTCAGGTTCTCTCCTTCCCCTGGACTTATCCTGTTCTGCCTATGTCAATAGCACGATGACATTGTCTGTTTAGATGTCTGTCCCCCTCTCCCACTAGACTGGAGCCCCTTGTGGGCGGGACTGAAACTTTGTTCATTTCTGCATCTGTCACGTGCAGCATGAGGACAGGCGCACCACAGGTACGGTAGTGATATCGAGTGAGTTGGGTCGAGACTCGGTTGATTTCTCCTCTCAAGGATCTCTGGGGCAAACTTGCCATCCACTGAGTTCAGAGAGCCCTGAACTCGTCCAGCACTCCCGGCCCTCCCCTTCCTCTTCAACGATGCTGTCCAGAGTGGAACAGTATCATCAGCGGTGACCCCTAACTTACCACGCGCCAGGCACGGTGCTGAACACTCACCTGAGTTATCTTATCTAATCCTCAAGGCCACACCGTGATTCGATTTTAAGCCTACTTTAGACACAAACGTACTGAGGCTCAGAGAAGTCCAGTGACTTGCCTGAGGTCACACAACTCATAAGGGGCAAAACCCAGTGGTATGCTGGTCCATGCTTAACAACTGGCTCTCAGAAAGCCTGGATTTGAGGTGTTTGCCTCTTTCTGTGGTGCTCATACTCCCACAGAATTTCAAGCCCCCAACATGACATCCCTGAACTTGAACTTGGGAAGACATGCTCACAATTGGCTCTTGTGGGTGGGGACGAGCCAGCTTCAGCACACCGTGGGGCAAAGCTGAGATTCAAACCCAGGCCTCTTTGGTGCTGACCAATTAGCATTCGAGATTCACCCTGTGTGTTCCTGGGATCCCTCCCAGAGCCTTGAGTACTTACCTGCATGACGGCCTGGTGACCGGATGATCACCGGATGAAGATTTGGTATTCAGTGAAAAAAAGCAAGGTGTATATATACATCCACACAAAAGAATATACATGTACGTATATATGCATTATGTATGTGCGGGTGTGTTTGCTTGTGTGTGTGGATCTTGAAGGATTTGCTAGAAACTGATAACACCCCTGTGTGTTTTTTTTTTTTTTCAGGGAGGGGAACCGTGTGGCTGGGAGATGGCGGGGGCGGGGGCTGGGGAGAGGTTTACTCGGGGTGTCCTTTCTACTTTTTGAATTTTGAACCATGCGAGTGTATTAACTATTAAAAAAAATGAACAGGGGCGCCTGGGTGGCTCAGTCGGTTAAGCGGCCGGCTTCGGCTCAGGTCATGATCTCGCGGTCCGTGAGGGCTGTGAGTTCGAGCCCCGCGTCGGGCTCTGTGCTGACAGCTCAGAGCCTGGAGCCTGTTTCACATTCTGTGTCTCCCTCTCTCTGACCCTCCCCCGTTCATGCTCTGTCTCTCTCTGTCTCAAAAATAAATAAATGTTAAAAAAAAAAATGAACAAACAAGCAACAAATCCCGACAGCCAACCTACTGCGGACAGATGCTGGGCCTGTAGCTCTTTGCGAGGCCGGTGGCCGGTCTGCGGGCCAGGAGCTGGGCGGGGCGTGCTGAGTGGCTTGGTTGGGGCTGGTGTTTTGGCAGAGGGGGACAGATAGGGAGGCCCCGTCTTCCCACAGCATGAGGAACAGGTGTACTTGTTTCAATTCTCATCCATGCGGTTTGGTCACTGAGACTATGGCACTGCACTGTAAACTCAATTAGAAATTTAACAAACCTTATAAATCCTCCCCAGCCTGAGCCTTGTAAATCTCCAGAGCAGGGCCAGCTTAGCACTTATCCATCTCTGGCTTAATGACCTCCCCAGCCCGGCCTGAGAGTGATTCAGGGCCAGTGACAGGTCTAATTAGTGAGCACAAAGTGTAGCTGCGGGCAGGCCGGCAAGGTGAGGAGGAAGAGGGAGCCTGGTCCTTGCCCAGGGGCATTAGGAAAGTGAGTCCTGACCCTCCCTTGTCCAGTCTGGACCTCGTGGCTCTGGCACACAGGAGGAGAGGCAGGGAGGGGTGGCAGGTGCCTGACTGACTTTCCTAGTTCATGTCGCCCTGCTGGTGGTGAGTCTCACTCGGGGATGGCTGTTGAAGGCACGCCATTGGTACCGAGATTGCGTCGAGGGCCACGTGGGAGCCAAGAAGTCTCCTAGCCAGGCAAATCTGTGGGCAGATTTGAGGCTGTGTTGATAGCCAGTGTGGTGGGTGTGGGAGAGTTTCGAGGGTGGGTTCTGATCTTCCAGTGCCTCGGGGAATTATACTCCAGAGCAATTCATGTGAGATCACAGGGAGTCCAGACAGCCCCATTTTTAAGAGTGAAGGGTTCAGCTTTAGTGAGAAGATAGCTGACTATCCTTGTGAGGTAGTGAGCTCCTCGTCAGTGGATAGACAGCCCAGGATCCTCTGCTACTTTTTTTTTTTTAAGAGTTCAGCTTTTTATTGAACAGGTTACGGGAGAGGTGTGGTCCAAAAGACCAAAACGTGTGTCATCACCAGACTCGTCCGATTCTTCTTTCTTTGCTTCCACTTTCTTCTCCGCAGGGGCAGCCCCGGAGGGGGGAGCGGGATCTCCTGCTGGGGTGGCTCCTCCAGCCCCTACCTCGCAGATGAGGCTCCAGATGTTGACACTGGCCAGGGCCTTTGCAAACAAGTTCCTCCAGAAAGGTCCCACATTTACACCCGCTGCTTTAAGGAGGGCATTGGTCTTATCCTCTGTGACTGTGACCTCATCGTTGTGCAGGATGAGGGCTGGGCCTGAGTAGATGCAGGCAGGCGAGCTCTGAGCCGGAGACCTTGGTGCCGGGGAGTGCTGAGTGGGCTCTCCTGGGCGGGTGCTCCTCACTGGTGGATAAAGCGAGGGCCCCACCCCAACGCGACCTTAGCATCCTTGGAAGGACCGAGCACCTCAGCGGCAGCTGGGAAGAAGGGCCAGGATCCTCTACTATTAACCCCAGCTGTGTGTCGGGCCTTTTATACATCATCTGATGTGATCTGCAGGCCCCCATCTTACAGGTGAGGAAACTGATGTTCAGGGAGGTTATGCGACATGTGCCAGGTCATTCCGAACGAGGATTTGGATGCTGGCCTGCCTGTCTTCAGAACCCGTGGCCCCTGGCTCCCCCTCCACACTTCTCTCTATCTCTGCTGAAGATGCGCCCTTCAGGCTGGGCACAAAATGATTAAAGGCCCCACAGCCAAGAGCCACGATCTCCTGGCCACAGGGGCTGCCTTCGACAGGCTGTTGCACCGTGTTCCGCGCCGGGGTGGGAAGACATGGGTCCTCTCTCTCTGCAGTCTTTCCCTCCTCTCCTGCACTCATTCTGAGGCCTCATTTTCCTGTCTTCTCCCAGCCTCCCTCTGGCCTCTCTCTGACCCTGATCCCAGCTCCCACTGGGTTATTCACCAGGAATTTGGGGGTGGGGTAGGTCTCAGCTCCCCCTCCTACCAGTCACCTCCACTGCTTGGATGTAGGAGGCAGAGCTGATAAGGCTGCCTGGGGAGATGGATGCCGGCTCTGGTCCCCGCCGGCCCTCTGACCCCCTCCCTGCCCTCGACCCCCCCGGAGCAGTCACCAGGAGGAGGCCCGGGTAATTGGTTCCATCCAAGACTCATCCTCAGTGGCGCGAAAGGGAAAGTTATAAATATTTTTACCTATAACTCATGACGAATAAAAATTTAATTACACTGAAAAATTTAAATTTCATAAGAAATAAATATTAATTCTGAAGAGTGACTTCTGTGGGAAGTTAACTTTCAAATGTCGTCAATCTGCAGGTGCCTGGGGTCTGGGGGGGGAGGAGGAGGCCCCCAGTTCTGGCTCCTGGTTTGGAGTGGGGGTCTCCCCTCCTGAGACTGAGGGTTCAAAGACTCAGATCTCCACCCAGGGAAGAGTCCGCCCTCAGCTCGCTCCCTCTCTCCGACAATAATTGCTTACCTACCACGTCGAGAGATTTTTCTAGGTGCAGCGAAACTGCGGGAAAGGACACACATTGTTCTTGCCCCGGGTCACGTGGAGGCAGACGTTAAATGAATAATCACCAGCTACAGCCCCGTCGGTAGCCCTCTGCTGGGCACAAATCCCTGCTTGGTTTTATTATTATTGTTATTTTACTTTTGAAAAATTCAAGGCTAACACACACCTAGAAAGATGCATAACAAACACATAAGCATGCAGGGCAGGGAGGAATGACAGCGTAGGGGAAGGCACGTGGCCCGGGTCAAGGAAGCTAGCGTGGGCTCCCACGCTAGACGCTTGAGGGAGGGAGAGGCCCTGCCTTGAGGACCTTCACAGACCATTTGATGGATGGCTCCGGCTGCCTGGCCAGGGAGAAGGCGATTGGGGGTAAGGTGGCCTAATATTAGTAACAACATCTCAATACATACTGGCGGTTTATCATGTGCCAGGCGTGATTCTAGGCCCTTGATGGGTATTAGCTCATTTCACCCTGACAGAACCCCACAAGGAGAAAACAGAAACACAGAGAGGTTAATTAACAAGTCCAAAGTCATAGCTGGTGGAAGGCATGGCCAGGTTATGCTTGAGTCCCCTGGCTTAGAGACTTCTCTGAGTTTCTCTGAAGTGGGACAGCCCAGGTCTTGGCCACAGGTGCCTGGCTTCCAGTGCCCTCTGGAACCTCTACAAATGCGCTCGTGTTTCACATCTGCTGTGTGGCCTCAGTCAAGCCTCTCAGCCTCTCTGAGTTTCAGGTTCCTCTTTCGCGACCCAAGGATTAAAAATCCCCACTCTGTGCCTCCGCGGGTTTGTACGGGGCTGGAAAGTGGTGTTGTAATTCTGGTCACAGTGACAAAGCTGATTCTAGCCGCGAGCCACTCTGGCCCATGTGCTGGTGGGGATACTGCAAACCACCTCGCTGTGAGGCAGGCCTTATTCCCATCTGATGCTGGGGACACTGACATCTCAGGAGGAGCCTGAGGAGGGCGAGGTGATTAGAGAAGCTGCCTGTGGGCAGTGGTGGGGGTGGTGGGGTATTGTTCCAGGCAAGGGAGTTGAGGGCAGGATTTGGGACCTGCTCCAGGAGGGCTCTGACATGAGCAGAGGCAAGGAGAACGATGTGTGCATGTTGTGTTGGGGGAAGGGGAGGGCAGGCCGGGTTCTGAGCTGCCCACCTCAGCTGCTTCCCCATTCCACAGATGCTAAAGTTGAGGCCACCCTGAGCTGGGGCTACGGAGCTGGGTCTGGGTCTGGGTTGCACCTGGGTAGAGGAGGGGGGCAGTGGGGGTAGGATCTTGGACTTGGGCCTGGCAAACAAAGTCCTTGGCTCTTGAGCCCGAGACCAAGGCTGAAGGGGGTGGCTGGGCCTGGTGCCAGCTTGGGGCGGTGCAGTGGGGCCCTGAGGGCCTTGTCCTGCAGCCGTCAGTGATATGGTGGGCTGGAACCGCCATGGCTCACATGTGAGAGAGCCCAGAGGAGGCTGGGGCCCCGAGTCTAATTTGCCCCTTTATGACCCTCCATGGAGATAGGTGACAGACACTTACAGCTCTCCAGGGACTAAACAGACCAGGTCCCCCTTAGTATTGGGAAATACTCTGAGTCCTTATTTGGCTGGCCCGGGACCCCGAATGGGGGTACTTTAGGAGGGAGGTGGGGAATCCACCCTGTGTGGCAAAAACTCAGGAATGCTTCACCCTTTCCCCCAGGCCCAGACACACGTGTACAGATATTCACATATTCAGACATGGACGTGCACGCTGACACGCGTGTGCACATAGCTGTGTGTGCTCGTGCAGACTCGCATACACACGGGTGCTGGTACACAGGCGCCCACACAACCACAGATAGATTCCCGGGTATCCGTGGATCTCCGGGTGCCCCCTCCCGACAGCATTCCGCTGATGGAATGCTGTAATATTTTTCTATTAAATGTTGCATTTGTTGTGCCTTTTAGTAGCTCCCCTCATTAAAAATGATATTATCCCCATAAATAAGCCGGCTCCTGAGAAGAGTGCCCGACTCCATTTCTCTTCCTAATTGAGACACTTAGCTTTGATTTGCTCGTTGGCACGTACCGAGCGGATTAATTTTCAATTAATGCTCGTGGGCGGGTGGCTGCAGGCAGTGTGGGCTTGCAGCCCAGTGGCCTGGGAGCAGGGGCAGGTGGGAAGGAGCAGGGGCAGGAGGACCCAGAGAGGGTGTCTTTATGTTTCCTGGCCGTGTGAAAGAGAGCACTGGGGACTCCTGGAGCTTCGTGGTTTTGTTCTTTGTGGGAGAGTGGGCCCTGGAAGGACCCTCTCTGGTGGGAAGCACCCTCTTCCCTTACTAAGCGCTATGGGCTCAAAGTTTATGTCTCCTCCCCCCAACCCCCTTCCACCCATTCCTATGTTGAAGCCCTAACTCCCCATGTGATGGCATTTGGAGATGGGTCCTGCTCATCCTCAGAGACCTACCCCTGGTCATTGACTTTCTAGGCAAACGCTGGGGAGGTGTTAGGGCTCCAAGGGTAAGTGGGTAGATAGGCCAGCTGACCTGGGTTCAAATCCTGGTTCTTCTGGTTAGCTCATGACCCGATCAGGTTATTCTATCTCCCTAGGCCTCAGTTTCCTCTGTAAACAAGGGTGATAATAAGAGTACTTATTTCTTTTTTTTATTAAAAAAATTATTTATTTTTGAGAGAGACAGAGGCAGGGCATGAGCGGGAGAGGGGCAGAGAGAGAGGGAGACACAGAATCTGAAACAGGCTCCGGGCTCTGAGCTGTCAGCACAGAGCCTGATGCGGGGCTCAAACTCATGATCTGCGGGATCGTGACCCGAGCGGAAGTTGGCCGCTCAACTGACTGAGCCACCGGGGCGCCCCAAGAGTACTTACTTCATAGGGGTTGTTAAAAAAAAAAATTCGACCGAGTAAATTTGAGCATCTCATCGGCTCTGTTAAGTGATTCATGAATTAGGAAAGGATTGTTTCAGGCAAGGTCACCTGCACTTAGGTGGAAGAAGGGCAAGGGGTCTCATTAAGTGGATTACTTCATCTTTGGGGGGTGGAGAGGGCCTATGTATGTGGAGATTGCCTCCTTGGTGCTGATCACAAAATTCCCAACTGACTGGTTAAGCCCTTACATTTCTGGGGGAGGCTGAAACCGCGATTATGTTAGATATTAAGCGCCAGGTTTGATGGCTTGGCCTATGTGATGCCATTTTAAGCCTGTGGTTTTCTTTTCCTCTTTTTTTTTTTTTTTAATTAAAGATTTTATTTTTAAGCAATCTCTACACCCAACATGGGGCTCGAACTCACAACCCCGAGATCAAGAGTCACATGCTCCACCGACTGAGCCAGCCAGGCGCCCCAAGCCTGTGGCTTTCTTTTCAACAGGGTGTTGTGCCAATTAGATGAGAGAAAGCATTTATACTTGGCACTCAAAGTATGGTGCCTAGACTGGAAGCATCGGCATCTCCTGGGTGCTTATTAGAAATGCAGAATCTCAGGCCCCACCCCAGACCCGCTGCACTCGAATCGGCATTTCAACACGATGCCCAGAGGTCCCTTGGTGCCCAGCCAAGTTTGAGAGGCTCCGATTTAGCATGACTCTTGGCACAAAGTAAGCACTTCCAAGTGGCAGTCGTCATGATTATTAGTCTAATAAGAATCCCTTACACGAAGGCAGATTCTGGTGCCGGAGAGAAGCCCTGGGGCTCACATTCTGGCTCTGTGGATGCGCAGTGGGTGCCCACTTCAGCTTTGGCACTGGCCTCACGGGTCTCCACCTGTAAACGCGGAGACCAGGACGCCACCTCCCGGAACAGATCGGAGAGCTCAATGAGATTAAGCAGAAGGTAGCTCCGGGAGTTGTGCAAGGTGATTCTGAGATTGCGAAGCTCCAAAAGCATTTTTGCGCATGTTTTATTTACTCTTCCTTTGCCCTTTAATTTACTCTTCCATTGTTCGCATTTTAAACGTGAGCCATGGAGGCATTTCAAACCAAGTGATGAGTCGAAGCTCATTTGGTGAGTCAGCCGCACAACTGGGTCTGGTCCCAGGACTGGTGGCCGTGAGCAGCGCCAGACCTCAGGGAGCTCCTAGAGCAGTGGGATCAGGCCACGGCCCCTCCCTCCAGCCACTGAAACCCTCCGGGTGCCTATCTCTCCCTGGATTGTGCTGTTGGCCGGTTTCTCCTTTTTTGTGTGTGTTGGGAGTGGAGGTGGCTGCAGATCGGGGAGGGTGGGTGACAGGAAAGATGGGGCAGCTCTGGGATCTGACGGTTAATTAAAATGTCCTCATGGGTGATCAATCCACAGTCAATGGCTTGAATCCACAATGACCCAGCTTCTTTCTGGCTGAGCACGTGGCCTTCCTGGTGGTGCTGGCAGGAGGCCCTGCTGTCTTCCTCCTGGTCCTTGGAGGCCCGGGACGGGATGTGCTGTCGATGCTGCCTCCAAAATATTCCCATCTTGTTTCCATAATAGCTTCTGTCACTGCTCTTGACAGGCCAGCCATTAAGTCTTTGGCAAAATTGTAAGAATTATTAACATATGAGGTTTTATATTATTTGACAGCTGTCGGCTCCTTTGGAATCCACATCACCCTGTCCCCTCTCTCCCCTCCCACCCTCTCCCTTGGCGTCACCCCTCTTGGCCCAGAAGGATGGGAGGGGCCTCCCAATCACTGGGGAGCCAGGGGGAGACAAGCCCATGTCAAACTTCACTCACAATCGCTCCTGCGCATCTGTGGGATGTTCCCTGGGGTCTCGCACACCACATCTCTCGCCCTAACCTGGATCATTCCTCAGCATGGACCCTCCTCATCCACACCCCTGGCTTCGATGGCTTCAGTGACGACTCACCACCCTCTACTTACCTCCCAACTGTGCCCCAGACCCAAGTGCCCATCTGTTTCCTGGACATCTCCCTGACGCTTCAAAGACTCCATCCTGGCTCTGCCCCTTGACTTTTCCATTTAGGTTCTTCCTCCACCATCCACCTGTCTTCTAGGCCAGAAATCTGAGGGTCACCCCAGTCTCTTCTGCCTCCCACACCCTCACAAGTTTCAGATCTCCAAGCCCTGTCCATTCTGCTTCCTAAAGTCCTCTTGACTCTCCCCTCCCCTCCCTTTGCCCTTGTCTGGGTCTTGGCCTCTGCTCCTGGGCCACCATACCTGCTTCCTCGCTGGTCGGTGCCCAGACCCCTCGGGCTTTCCGGGTAGCGCATGCCTGCCCTGCTTCCAAAAGCTCGCAGTGTTTCCCTGGAGCCCTCCCTGCTTTTCAGGTCCCCTCTTGGTCGGTTGCTGAGGGGAGTTGCTGCATAAATGCCCCCGCTCCTTCCCCTGTGGGTGGGATAATTGAGGTCCAGGGTCTACGCAGGTCCCCGAGGTCACCAGAATGAAGCTCCACTGTAGTAACTGGCTTGCTGAAGGCACACGTCTCATCTTCCTCCCTCCCCTGCCTCCCTCCCCAACTCCCCTGCTGGGTTTCTGGGATGCCTCCCAAAGAAACTGCTTGCACTCAAATCCTTGTCTCAGAGTTGGCTTCTAGGGAGCCCAAACCAAGACGGGACTCATGATTTGTCCATCCTGCACATCCCAGGGTGACCCTTGGGCTATGCACATCTGATTCTTTCTCTCCCTCCTTAGGATTATGCGCTGTGGCTTTTATTCCTCCACACTGCTGCAGCGAAAGGAGGTCTTTGGAAACCTGAATGTATACAGCATTTGGGGACTGCTGCTTACGTTTCCAAAGCAGTTGCCACAGGCTTCAGATAGTATGCTTTTTTGGTGCCATCATTAGATAAAGTTATGCTTTTACACAGCTATTAAATAATACAGATAGAGGGCCATCAGTGTTAAAGAGAACCACGTTCTCAAATATCGAAATAACATCACGAAGCTATCCTTACTAAAACTTGAGTTGGTTAGCACAAGAATTAACCAGGTAACGGAGATGGGCAAAGTCGGTTCCTCCTAAATGCTAAACGTGGCATTTCAAATTAGTGTAGACACGGAGGCAGAGAATTAGTTAATCGTGGGGGGAAAACGCAGACACCTACTTCATGCAAATTCCCGATAGATAGAAATGTGAATATAAAAAAAATGAAATCATGAGAGATCTAGAGGAAACAAAGGCGATCATCTCCAGATGCGGTGGGCCTTCCCAGGGAGACAAGGGAAGAAGCCACAGGCAGGATGGTGAGAACCGCTGGGATGAACAAAGAATCCCGAAGTCAAAAAGCAGACCGGGTGGGAAACTCTACTGGCAGCATGCACTATAGAAGGAAAAGAAGAAATTGAGTAGGGTTTGGTCGAATCAATCTCCATTTTTGTTTGCTCCTGACACCTAGTTTAAAAAAAAAAAAAAGTCAGCCAGAGCTGGAACAAATCCTGGAAAGGTGAACCTTTGGTCGTCCGCTCATGAAAGCGCTTACCCTGGCGATCAGGAAGTTCTTCCTGGTGTTCACCCTGCATCCTTCTTGCTTCGGTGGGAGCTTTTCTATGCTTTAGGCCTCAGGGGAGAGGGAGGGCCTTTTCTTGAAGTGACTCCAGATACTATGTGTGGTTCCCAGGGCGTCCAGGCCAAGAGGCTTCGGGAATTCATGCCGTGCCACATACCAGGTCTGGGAGGTTCCGGCTTCTTAGAGCTTCTCCTGGGTCTTCATCCTGGATCCAGAGCTGGCCTTCCCCTCATGCTGGCTTCCTCCCTGTCCCCAGCTCCTTCCGGAGCCCACTGGGATCCTACCTGGAGCTCGTCCCGAGACCCATTCTGAACCGCATCTGGATTCCGGTCTTGAGCCATCTCTGACCCCCAGCGCACCCATCCGGGGCTGTGGCTGGAGCCCCCGTGGCCAGATCCTGTCGGGCTGAGCTGCTGCTCTGAGCCAGGCCGGCCGTGCAGGGAACAGATGGGCTCCCCGTGGACGTGGCAGCGGCACAGAAGTTAATCCACTTTTATCTCGTTATGGTGACAGCCACCCTGTTAAATGGAATGGACTATCGATTCGGGGCTCACTTCCAGCCCGAGGATTTTCCATCACAGGCCTGAGTAGAATAGGAGAAAAGCAACACTTATTAACTCGGATGCCAGTCAGGGGAGCTGGGGGTGGGGGTGGGGGGGTAGGGGCTGGGCAGGCGCAGGCGCGAGGGGCGCCGGGGATCGGGGCTCAGACCTGGGGTGTGGGGGAGCCCCTCCTCGCCTCCTCCCTCAAGGAGGACGGGGAGACGAGGGACGGGTGTGTGCATGCACACGTGCAATGCTGATACGTACACGCACGCTCGTGCAACACTGACACACATATGCACCCGCCGTGGACACATGCCTGCACACGTACCCATCATCGACACACATATAGTCCAAGTGTTGACACACAGAAATGCACAGTCCTGACTTACATAAATAAACACTCCCTGCCGACACACATATGCACAACCCTGGCACAGGCTTCCGCGATGCTGGTAGATACACATCCTTATGCATGCTGACACATATTCTGATACATTCTTTTTTTTTTAATTTTTTTTAAACATTTATTTATTTTTGAGACAGAGAGAGACAAAGCATGAACAGGGGAGGGTCAGAGAGACAGGGAGACACAGAATCTGAAGCAGGCTCCAGGCTCCGAGCGGTCAGCACAGAGCCCGACGCGGGGCTCGAACTCACAGACCGCGAGATCATGACCTGAGCTGAAGTCGGCCGCTTTACCGACTGAGCCACCCAGGTGCCCCGATACATTCTTTTAAAAGAAAATTTTTTTTTTTTAAATTTTTTTTTTTCAACGTTTTTATTTATTTTTGGGACAGAGAGAGACAGAGCATGAACGGGGGAGGGGCAGAGAGAGAGGGAGACACAGAATCGGAAACAGGCTCCAGGCTCCGAGCCATCAGCCCAGAGCCTGACGCGGGGCTCGAACTCACGGACGGCGAGATCGTGACCTGGCTGAAGTCGGACGCTTAACCGACTGCGCCACCCAGGCGCCCCATAAAAGAAAATTTTTTTAATGTTTATTTATTTTTTTTGAGAGAGACAGAGACAGAGCTTGAGTGGGGGAGGGGCAGAGAGCGAGGGAGACACGGAATCTGAAGCAGGCTCCAGGTCCTGAGCTGTCAGCCCAGAGCCCGACACGGGGCTTGAACCATGAACAGAAGCAAGTGGCTTCCCATGAACGCGGGGCTTGAACCCACGAACGGAAGTGAGATCGTGACCTGAACGGAAGTCAGTGGCTTAACCGACTGAGCCCCCCCAAGTGCCCCTATACTGATACATTCTTGCTCATGGTGTTGACACACGCCCAACACTGATACACACACAAACGCTGGCTCGCTGACCCACATTCTACAGACACACCCACTACCAACCAGCAGTCACATCCAAGGGACACATACGTGCCCTGCTGGTAGCCTGATACAGACAGAAACACAGTGGCGGTGCTGGCGTAAATATCGTCTCCCACTGACACACAAATTAACGACACACATGTATATGACACGTATACACCTATACACAATATTCACACATACACACACTCACACTCATGAGTTCGCTGACGGTTCTCTTTGTTGAGGCCCCTGGTCATTATGGAACACTTTTCCAGCTATTGTTTTGATCAGGTGCTGGGCTGAATGGTAGAGTGAGACCTGGTGCCTGCCCTCAGGCAGCTTTGCCTGGAGCAGGGAGATGTACACACAAACAGACCACACAACACCCATAGTAATTACAGCTGCCTCATATATAGTACTTGTATATGGCCCTTACCGTGGTAAGCACTTTACATATATAAACTTAAAGTGTTTATAACAGCCTTTGGAGGTAGGACTGTTATTAGCCTCAGGTTTATGAGGGACTTGGGCACAGAGAGGCTAAGTGACATGCCTGAGGTCACACAGCTCTGGAGCAGTAGAGCTGGGATTTGAACTCAGGCCATCAGGCTCTCAAGCATGTGTAACCTGTGTGTGTGTATTGTTTCCTTGCATCCGAATCTGACCAGAAAAAAGCCCCCCAAACCGAAACATGGGCCACCCCCATCGTAGACCCAGACCTATCTGCAGACAGTCACACACCCACGGTACCATCATGGCCCATTTGGAATGACCCGCACGCACCTCCTGGGAAGGCTGCGTGCAGGGAGGGTGCAGGCCAAGGACCTCACAGTGGCCTGCCTCTGCGGGGAGGGGCAGTTCATGTTGGAAAAGGCCCTGGAGAGGAGGGGTGTGGGGCTGTGGGGTGGCGTGGTTTTTTTTTTTTTTTTTTTTCCAGCTTTTCCAGCTGTCTTGTCTCCGGTCTGTTGTCCCGGGGCCTCTTCCTCTACCCGTTTCCTAATTCCCTTTGCTGGCACTAGCCGTGGCTGTTTTATGCAGCTGGGATCTCTCAGGACCAGGGCTGGAGCGGTGTGGGGTGGGGGTGGGGGCGGGGGCAGGGGCTGGAGCGGTGTGGGGTGGGGGTGGGGGCGGGGGCAGGGGCTGGAGCGGTGTGGGGTGGGGGCGGGGGCGGGGGTGGGGGCGGGGATGCTGCTAGGCGGCAGAACCGGTTTTCTCAAACGGGATGGGGAAGGTGTGTCACTAAGCAGGACAGCTGTGAGCTGGGCCTGGAGGCCTTGCTCCTGGGGACAAGTTCTGGAAAGGTATTTTGGGCTGCAGCCAAGTGACCAGGAGCCTGGAGCTGCGCTGACCACGTGCAGTCCCTGTTTAGGACCGACTACTCTGGTTTGAGCCACCCCTGTGGGCAGGTCCCTTAGTCCTCAGTTTCCTCGTCTGAACCTAAGATTCACATGTCGAAGCCTTCTGGTGTGATGGTATTTGGAGGAGGGGGATTAGGTTCAGATGAGCTCATGAGGCCAGGAGCCCCATGATGGGGTCAGAGCTGTAAGGAGTCTTTTGCTCTTTTGGTGTCCCCCTCCCCCGTCCCCTCCCAGCATGCAGAGGAGGTCGTGTTAGCACACAGACAGATGGTGGCCGTCTACCAGCCAGGAAGAGGACTGTCACCAGTACCCCACCATGCTGGCCTCCAGCCACCAGACATGTGGGAAGATAAATTTCTATTGCTTCAGCCCCCTCAGTCTGTGATAGTTTGTTATGGAAGCCTGAGCTGACTATGACAGGGCTTCAGGGAGGTCTGCTGGCGAAGGCTGGTCTGAGGCCGCACCGAGAGCTGGCTCTCTCAAGGACCACACTGCAGCTGGGGCTTGCCTTGTGTCTCCTTTCTTGCCCAACTGTCCCACCTCAGCCCAGCTGTCCCCCCACCTCAGCCCAGCTGTCCCTCTACCTCAACCCAGCTGTCTGTCCCCCCACTTCAGGCCAGCTGTCCCTCCCGACCTCAGGTCAGCTGTCCCCTCATCTCGGTCTAGCTGTTCCAACTGCTCTCCCAGTATAGGCCTAGCGATTCCCCAACGTTAGTCAAGATGACCTTCCCAGGTCAACCCAGCTGCTTCCCAACACGACCTTAGTTGTTCTTTCGCATCTGCTGTCTGTTCCCTTAGATCAGTCCAGATGTTTCCCATGTCACCCAGCTGTTGTACCTTATCAGACCAGTGGCTCTGCCCTCACATCAGGCCAGGTGCCCCACCCCATCTGCTCGGCTGTTCTCCCCCAACATCATCCCAGCTATTTCTCCTCGGGTCAGCCCAACTGTCCCCTTCCACTTCTGTGCCCCCCACCTTTCCCTCGTCACATCGGCCCAGCCGTCCCCCTCCCCTCGCCCTCGCATCAACTGGTTCTCTCCTTATATCAGTTCAGTGGTTCTCTTTTCTGGGCACCTTCTCAGGGAGTGGAAGGGATATGTTGAGTTTCCCCAGGGCAGCTTCTCTGGTCTTGCTAGAGGGGTTCCCTACTGGGCTCCAACTTCCCTCACCCCATGGGAAGCAGGGGCATGGCATGAGGCGTCTAATCCTGGGCTCATACCTACTCTTCCATGAGAATGGAAAGGGAAGTAGAATTCATGTATTCCCTACCTCCCCCCCATTGACAGGAGGGACCCCTACATCATCGCCAACCCCTCCCAGAGACGGGTGGGGTACCTGGCCTTACACCACCTCCAGAGAGGCAGGGGGAACCCCAGGCATTCCACGGTCACCCCGGCTCCAGATAGGAGAGACACCCCCTCAATCATCCCCTTCCCCAGAGATGAGAACAACCTCTGGAATCATCTTCCCCACCCTAATCTGAACCCCTGGAGGAGAGAAGACAGATCCTGATTAAATATGCAAATTCAAACAGATGGTGGAGCAGTGATGGGCGGGCTGTCAGGGGAGCATGTCACCATGTGATGTGTGTGCCTTTGTGTAAATGTGTGTCTGTGCAATGAGTGTGGAGGACACTGCATGGGGGAGGGGGGAGTCTGGGAGGGCGGCGCCGCCTCTGGCCAAGGGGGCTGGATTGCGTGGGGTGGGGATTCGCGTGAGGGGAAGAGAGTGCAATGACTTTCCACCGTGGGCCAGCCTGGGACCTCCCTGTCTCCAGCTCTCCAGGCCTCTCCAAACCAGGATGCTAATTCCACCAGGCCCAGGCTGGGACGGGAGGGGATTCGTTGGTATAATCTGTACCTGTATCTCTGCTCTTGCCATCGGCCAAACAATAAAAGACACAATATTTACACAACTTACTGGGGGAAGCAATATTGGGCCATTGATTTTGTGTCCCTCTGATTTTCACGGTCTAAACCTTAATGGTTTTTAATCATAAAATATTAGCGCCGCAGGGTACTTAGCACTGGTGCCTTGCTGGTGAGGGATGGCACCCTGCCCCCTCCCCAGCTCCAAGGAGAGCGTCCCTTGGAGGAGGGGCCAATACCTCACATACACACACACACACACACACACACACACACATGCAGGGCAGCGGAGCCTTCAGGAACCTGCTGTGGAATTGGTCCAGGTCCAGGAACAGTCGGGGAGCCCCTGAGAACAGGGCACTCTAGGATCTGTCCCCCCATTTCTGGAGACAGAGCAGGCTTGAGGAAATCAACGGATTCTCAACAAGTGGAGATTTGCCTTCATCAAGAGTGTTTAAAATACAATCTTTTATTCTTGCCTTTTCCTTCCCCCAATATACCCTCACCCTCGCTCAGTCTGGGGACTCCTATCCACCCATTAAAATCTCCTAAGTGGAGTGGGACCAGTTTGCATTCATTTCTGTATCTTCAGCTCTTGGCCCAGGGCTCAGTATTGGTTGAATGAATGAATGAGTGAGTGAATGTAACTCATTTATTCATTCAATAAATATTTACTGATTATCTACTCTGTGTCTGGTCTCAGAGATGCCTCTGAGTCGGGGCCTGCCCTCACCATGGCAAATACTACCATGTGGTGCTGGGAGGCCCCAGGTGCTGGGGGGGGTGGGCTCAGAAAAGAGAGCCTGGGGAGTGAGACGGAATGCGTTTTTCAGCAGGGGGGTTGACACGCATCAATAACGTTCAGCCTCCCAACAAAGATGCAGACTCTGAGCCCATCTCAGCTCAGCCCTGTCTTGTCCCATCAGGGAGGACTTCTAGGTGGGGCTTCCCCGGAGAGTGAGGTTTGACTGTTGTGTGTGATGTGTGCACGTGCACGTGCGTGTGCACGCGTGTGTGAGTGTGCATATGTGTGCAGGAAGCCCTGCCGGGGAGAGGCCAGTGCAGAGGAAGAGGCGGGTGGGTGTGGCTGTTGCTGTTGTTTATTTTTTCAGAAAGTGAGCACACTGTCCACCCCACCCTGCAACTCCCCTCCTCAGTGCCTGCGGGGAAGTCGATAGCAATGGATTAAACAGCAAGGAGAAGGCTGAGAGCACAATTGGAAGAAAGATAAAGATAATTAAAACTAATTCCAACTGCTCCCAGAGAAATCAATTTCATAACTTCGGTGCGTCCCTAAACTTGTTCCTGAGGTGCAGCAGGACGTCTGAGAGCACAGAGCAGGCGCCGGGTATGTGGTGTGAGGACACAAGTGTGCATGGATGTGCAGGTGTATGCATGTGGCTTCCTGTGGGTGTGTCCATGTGGCTTCATGCACAGGTGTGCACGCTTGCACGTACACCTGTGTGTGCTTTGTGTATGTGGGGGCACACGCAAGTGTATGAAGCAGCAATTCCTTTGCGTCTCCGTGGGACACCAGCTCATGGCCTCACCCAATCCAGTGTGCAAGGGGCAAGAGAGTAGGGTGGCCGAGTGGGCTTAGGCCGCCTCTCCTGCACCCAAATCCTTCCTCTTGCTTGCTGCAGAGGTCTCCTAGCTAGTCCAACTCCCCTATATACATACAGGGAAACTGAGGCCCAGAGAGTGGAGCCTTGCGCTGGTTCACACAGTAAGGAGGAAGCTTAACCGGGTCCAGGATTATTCTGGTCTCCCAGGTTTCCTCTACTCTAGGGACTTCACTGGCCACTTGGGTGAGGACAGCGAGGGATGGAGGGGGAGGTACATCTGACCTCATATGGCTGGAGCTCCCGTGTGAACAGCCCTTAAGTTACTCACTTATTCTTCGTCCACGAACTGAGCACCTACTGTATGTCAGGCCCTGGGGGTTCTCTAGCTTGGCTGAGGGCCGGGGGTTGGTCACAGGTGCCTCTGGGAGAGGCTGGGTCCTCTGGAGGAGAGGAGTGCCGGATGGTGGCCTCTCTATGCCCCTCACCAGGCAGCCTCTGAAGCAGAGCCCAGGACAGAGCACTCCTAGGAACCATGGGCTGCCAAAGTGCCCACCTTTGGCTCTGTTGGCATCACTGTCACAGCCGGTGACTTCTCACAGAGACCTCATGGCTCGTCCCTCATGTGACCGCCTGGTGAGTGGGTCAGGCTAGGGCTCCCCGCCCCCCCCCAACCCCCGGGCTCCCCGCCCCCCCCAACCCCCGCCCTGTGGTGAGCTTGCCAGGGGGAGGGCAAGGGGGAGGACAGGTCTGTTATGTCTCTGGGCTGCCCAGGACCTGGCACAGACCCTGGCACACAGCGGGCGCCCCTCCAGCACAGGACTGGAACATTAGTGAACGTCTGAGATATTGAAGTGAGCCAGAAAAAATGAAGCCAAGAAGACTGTTCACATCCAGGTGTGGGTATCAGTTACTCTACATGAATGGTTCCCTCTACCTGCCTGTCCTCGTGTCCTCGTTAGTAAAATGGAGCATATTATCCACATGGCAGCTGCTGTGAGTCTCGGAGGAGGTGATGTACAACAAGTGTCCAGCACATAGCTTGTGGGTCCACACCTTGTGGGTCCTGGGTTTCCTAGAGGGGTTTGCCCAGTGAGCAAGGAGCCAGGAAATAGCTCATGGCCACATAGATGCCTGGAAGCAGGGGAGTGGATGAGATCTCTTGCAGCGCCTCCAGGGCAAGGAGTCTGGGCACATTTATCCATCCTTCCGTGGTGGGCTTGGGAGTAAAGGACCCCTGGGGCTCCCAGGTCAGGCACCAGTTCCTGCAGTTCCCCATCTCACCTGTAGATGGCAGCATTGGCGAGCAGGAGCCGAGTGGGAGAGGACGGGAGGGGGCTGGGCCAGGCGGGATGGGCTAAGGTAGGCTACCCGGCTCTCTAGTCCCCAGGCCCCCGCACCTCCCCACTGTCTGTGAGCGGAACACGGAGGGGTGCGGGGTAGGGGAGGCGATCTCTTGAGAATTCTTGGACTGGGGAGGAAGACTTGTCCCTTCTCTTCTTGAGACAGCCCCTCTGGGAGTTTAAGATTTCCAGCTCTGGGGTCTGGGCATCCAGGCAGGACAGGAATGGCTGCAACCTCTTTTCTCAAAGATCCTTCTACCCTTAGGAGTGGGGCCTTCAGAGGTGTAGGTGGGAGGAGGTCTCTGGCAGAAGGGCAGGGGCACCCATGCAAGCGGGAGATGCCTAGCAGCTCCCGCATGTGCCATAATGGGACCAGGGCTGAGCGCTGGAAACCCATCCTTTCTGCCCCACGTTTCTTGGCGTCCCCTCCTCACTCTCTCCCTTTACCCAGGAAGCCTGCGAGGAGCAGATGGGAACTGTCAGCAGCTCATTAGGGTTACAGATGGGGAGCTGGGAGTGAAAGAGGGAGGAAGGGAGTTGGAGGGGTAGACTTGTTGGCCAGGCCCCTTGCGGAGCCCCAGGCCTGGCCCAGTAGGGGTGGCCATGGCCCCATATTCCCTTCTCAGCCCCTCCCAGCCCCAGGGGAAGTCCGGGGGTTCTCCAGGCAGCTGTATCTGGAAGTAACATGGATGTGAGGGTGGGGGCTGAGGAGCCACAGGCCTCCTGGCCTGGAGAGAGCTGGATGGAAGTGTCCCTCCTCACTCCTGCCATCCCACCACGTCTCTGGACTTCCCAGGGTTGGGGGCCGGAGGCACCCCCAGATCACAGGGGAGAGGGGACCGAGGGCCATCCTCAGCCAGTGGGTGCTCTGGGGAGACAGCAGTGGGTGAGTCTAGACTATGGGGCTCTGAGTTGCTTGTGAGCTCCAATATGCTGGGGTGGGGGGCAATTACACTCACGCTTGGCACACCCACACAGATAGGGAGCTTCTCGATTCACCTCCTCTCCACTGTTTGCCTGGGGTTCTCCCTTTGGTCTGTGCACCGTGCTTCCTGGGCACCCACTGCACACCCACCCTGCCTGTCCTGGGATCCTGGTGCCACAGGCTGGGTTACAGGCTTGCATGGGACCACTTGAATTTGGTCTCCAAATTCATTTACACCCGTGGCACTCATTGTGCAACTTAAGTAATCAGTAAGCCAAAATATTGTGAATGCACAAAAAGTTGATTGTAGAAAAAGTTGATTGTAGAAAAAAATGGAAGTTTTCAGAAAGACTCTATCAAGGTGAATTGCTAAAAAAAAAAAAAAAAATTTGCCATCCCATTAGGTGCGGATAAGCAACTGTAAGATAAGATTGGAAACGAAATTGTAAAAATCTAGAAGATTCAGCACTGACATCACTTCACAAGTGTCTTTTACGCTCATGTGCCACTTTAGAGAAATCGAAATTGGAAATTGAGGATGATGTGTTGGGGGTTTAGTTTACCCAACAAATATGACGCCTCTCCCATCAGCAGACCCGCAGGCAAAGGCAAGACTTTGGTCCTGCGCTAAAGAGAATGAAAAAGGCAAAAAACTTACATGCCGTGAGTTGAAATAAAATGTTGGAGCTCCAAAGGTGAGTATTTTTAAAATGATTTCCCCCAGAACCATTGTTTTTGGATTAACCCACCACCCCAAACGAATGGTCTTAGTTTAATCGGAAGGCTTGTATAAAAGGACACATCTGGACACATTCACTGCCATACGCGCTTCTAAGCAAATCCACGTGTACACATCCCAACCCCTGCACACGCACACATCCTTGCACACACGCAGATACGCAAAGGCACGTACACTCAGCCAAACAGTATACTTGTGCCCAGACCCATGTGTGCACACGCTCTCACACCTCCAGGCTCCAGTGGACACACGGATGCTCACACATAGTGAGTCACAGGCACACTCCCTCAGTTGGTAGCTCACGCACACCTGGGCACACGCGTGCATACGCACACAAGCTGAACCTTTTTTTTTTTTTTTCCTTTTGCAGAACGGTCAAGGCAATAAGCAGAGGTTGGTTTTTTAATCAGAAATTCACACTTGTGAGTTTTTCTCCACTTGGCCCAGTGGGAGGTTGTGGAGGAAGGTGGAGGGAGCGTGGGGAGGGAACTGGTGGGAGGAGGCAGGCCTCCAGGCTAGATTCTTTAAGCTGGCACCCGGCTGGGGAGACATGTGGCCATGCAGGTGAGCTAGACTCCAGCTGCATTATCCAGTGCCCTGCTCCGCTTTTATGTAAAATATAGCCAGGACCACCTCAGAAGGTGGCCCTTCTGGAGCCCCAGGAGGGAGGTGGGGGCAGCGACTCCAAATGAAAAAGGGCAGTGGGCTTCCTGGGGATCTAGGGCTGGAAAGGTCTGTTTAGTCCAGGTTGTTGCCAGAGGTAGGGACATTCCACTGGGGAGTTCTCTGGTCTGGGGCTTCCCCAAGCTGGCCTCAGGGGCACCACCTCAGACCTCCTGCATCTCTGGGAGTCGGGCTAAAGAATCTGCATTTTCAAAGTTCCTTAGGTAATTCTGCTGAGCAGTAAGGTTTGGAACCAACCCCTGATGGGAGCATATCCGGCTGCAGTAGAAAGACTTCCCTCTGGAGACCCCCAGGGACACACTGTCTCCTGGTACCTTCGGAATCCTGTGTGATCTTGGCCAGGAGTGGGGAGATTTCTAAGACAGGGTAGGGTGTCCCAGAACTCTGGGAGCTGGAAGGAAACTCATGCATGGGCCTTCTATTTTCATAAAAGGGGATACAGAGAACCAGAGGAAAAAGGACTTGCCCAAGGCCATTCAGGGAATCAGTGGATTGGTGGGATTTGAACCTGGGCCATCTCGTTCCAAAGCTCATTTTGTGTATCAGTCAGCACAGGCCAGGCTGTGCTGCCATAACAAATAACGCCCAAGTCTCCGTGGCTAAAAAAACAAAAACAAAGACCAAATTTCTCATGTCTGTGATATGTCCAGCAAGGGTCAACAGAGCCTCTCTTCATCATCACTCTGTTCTTAGTCAGCTGGTCAACAGGGCCGCTGCCATCTTGGATTTTGCCAGTAGCTGGGCTGAGGGAAAAAGAGAGTCCTGGAGGGGTGGTGGCACTTAAATGCTCTGGCCCAGGATTGACCACACCTCTAACAGAAGTGGCCAGAACTAGTTGCCTGCCTCACTTCCAACTCTAAGAAGTGCAGTCCTACCCCCTGCCATGAAGGGGGGAGAATAGGAAAAATTTAGTGAACGGCACCTATCACCTATCTACTCTCTCCAACTCCCTGTCCCAGCCTCTCCAGCTTAGTTTCTGCACCTCCCAGCCTCCCCCCCCCACCCCATCCTCTTTTAGGTCCAGTGGCTCCTTCTCTTCATGTTCCAACCTAGGGATTTTAAGTTCCAGTCCTGGCTTTGCCTCTAACCCACTGTCCTGGGTGTTCCAGAGTCTGTCCTTTCTCATCCAGTGGGTCTCAGTTTGCCCATCTGTACACTGGGACTCTGCCTCCGAATCTTGGCCCCTACTGCCTCTTGTGGGAAGTGTTTCTGGAGGCCTTTGCATGTTGAGACAACAGACCTGGGGGAACAGACTTTATTTTTCTTCCTTTCCTGTCCCTGTTTTAGAAGATCCCACATATGTTGGGCCTGAAGGCATCCCACGCGTCCTGGTTGCTGAAGGGGCTGCTGCTTCTGCCAGGAAAATCCCTTCCTGGAAGTGGGGAGCTCTCCCCAGAGAGGGGCCAGGGCAGGCTTGTCCCCTCCCTCCTCTTCATTTCCGCGGGGGTGGGGGCAGCTCCCAGGGCAGCAGGCTGTGGCTGGGCAGAGAATTCTGCCAGCTTCTCTTTGTCTCACCTGGAGACGGCCCAAAAAGTGTGCTTAATGTCTTGACGGATTTAGGTTTGATGTCTGGAAGGACTTTCTGGGAAGAAAAGTTATTGGATGGGAGCGGGGGTGGGGGGTGGGGGGGAGAGATGAAGGACAAGGGAATCTTCTCCATATAGATATAACTTTTAATTAGCCTGTAAACCTTAAACATCTCTCACATTTTAAAAGTCGTTGTTAATGTTACAAAAGTAATACATCCTCACTATAAAAAACAAAATCCAGAAGTTTAAAGAATGCAGAGTGAATATCCTTCCTCCTCCAGACCCACCCTCCAGGGGCAACTTCAATCAGCAGCGTGGTGTCTATTCTTCCAGACCTTTCCGCATATACATACAGATAAAACCATAAGGTTTTAGAATTTCTTTCCTGTTTTTTTTTCTTTTTTGAAATAAATGGAATTGTGTTTTTGCATATAAATACAGTTCTCTCACCCACTCATTCTTCAAGCGTGAACTGAGCCCCTGCCGTGCGTCTGGCCCTGTTTTAGGCCCCAGGCTTTGGCACAGACCTCCCTGCCTTAGCGTGGCCGAGGCGGGGGCTGCCGCTGGCTCTCGGAGAGGCTGGTGCCTCGGGAGGAGGAGGCCACTCGGCCGTGGGACTGGTTGTCGGTGGCCTCACCGGGGGGTGTCTGAAGCAGAGAAGGGGGCTGAGAGGCTGGGCCGGCTTCTCCTCAGATGGGTTGGCGGTGTGTGCCGGGACTAGGGTCCAGGCCAGGTGGGGGACGGGGCAGCCAAGGTGTTCCCGGCTCTAACCGTGCAGGACTGAGTCCCCTTCATGGATCCATGAAGCCGGCCACCTAGGGTTGGGGCCACATTTATTGAGTGCCACTGTATACTAAGGCTTTCTTACATGTTACTGAATCCTCTACACTAGCTCTGCTCTTTTTAGAGCTTCCCGAATTAAACGCCACCTCCTTCATGAGGCCCTCCTTGGGGCTTCCTTTCCCCTTCCTTGGGGATGGGTGGGTGTCTTTCTCTTGCTGCTCTGCTCTTTTCACTCTTCTGTGTGCCCCCTTCAGAGCAATGGCCTGCTTGCTGGTCCCCCTCCACACCGTGACCAGCTTTAAGGCTGTATCCACGTTTCTAGCACATGGAAGACATCGACTGCAGCCTCCCACTGGCCTCGCACAGACTCAGGCCTCTGGGTGGGACCTGGGGTGGGGGTCTCCCCTCCCAAGTCTTTCCTCTCCTTTCTCTTGAAGGGGGGACAACTCTCCCTGCCCTCCCCTACTCTCCATCCGGCTCCACCCGTCAGATTCTGCGTATCTGAGGGTGGACACAGATCCTTGTGAGAGAGAGTGGCGAGTGTCTGCCCAGCTCAAATACCTTCTCTGACAGGGAGCTCACCACCACTCGCAGAACCCCTTCCTGTCAGCAAGGAGCTGAAGTCTGTCCCTCGGGGCCTTGGACACCAGCCACCCAGTTTACCTGGCCTTTCACAGATGAAGGGACGGCTTCCCATTCCCTTTGACTTGTTCAGAGTGAATTGAGGAGGGAACCCCGGCTCCTGGGTCCCGCCAAGGGTCCAGGTTCTGACCTCTGGGCCTCACTCGCCTGGGGAGCTTCCTCTGCCTCAGGGGTTCAGTGACTGGGGCCAGGAAGGGGGCCTCTTCCCCCTGCCGGCCTCCCCTCCTCCCCAGACTGTCTCCGTGACGGCCCCTGGGACAGAGCTGACCCGGCCTGGAAAGGCTGCGGTTTGCCCCCGCCCCCCACCTCGCCTCCTCCTTCCCCAGCGCCTCTCATTTTTCCTCTGAAAGGAAAAAATTAATAGAAAATGTAAGTGAGCAATCTCGCGGACGAGGCGGGTTTTCATTATTTGCGGCTGGGGAAGGCAGGCTGGGGCGCGGATCCCAGTGAAGCATGGATTCTGCCAGGAGCCTCGGGAGATAATTGAGCGGCGGCGGCAGAGGCAGCGGCACGGGGCGGGCGCGGGCGCGGGAGCTGTATTATCATTAGAATTTACATGACACATTAGCCAGAAGTGGCAGCGTTCATCTTTCTAACCAAATCCCATTTACCAAATGAGCAGCCGACACTTGTTTTATCAGCTGGCTCTGTTCTCCGAGCGCCTTTCTGCTCAGAGCGCTCCGAGTGGGCTGCTGGCCCTTTGGGCTGGGGAAGGAAAGGCCACCGGCACTTATTAAGCGCCCACTGTGTGCCAGAAACCTTCTTACTTGCTTCTGAATCCTCTTAGTAGCCCTGTTGGGGAGGCAGTGTTATTACCCCCATTTTATGGACAGGGCGACTGAGGCTTAGGGAGGTGAGGCTATGCTTTACTTTAGTTGTGCGTTGTTCTAGACCAACGATGATCGTAAACTTAAGAGGCTGGACCTTGAGGCTGGACTTCCTGGGTGTGAATCGTGGCTCTTCCACTTGCTGGCTCTGTGGCCTTGGGCAGGTTACTTAACCTCTCTGGATCCCCCCCTTGTCCTCACCTGCCGCACGGTATTAATACCAGTAAGTATATCAGGGCTGTTGTGAAAACCGTATAACCACACCGCAAGCAGAGTGATGAACGCAAGTGAACACACAAGTGAGCGGTTGGTGTGATTTAGTTCTTGCTAGGGCTGCGATGGCGGCCCCACCAGATGCGAGGAGTGTGCTAGGCACTCTTCGTCCACTCTCACGTCGTTTCTTCCGATGAGGGACTCGAGGCTCCGAGAGGCGAACTGGCTTGGCCAAGTTCACCCAGCTCCTGCGGGGTGAAGCTGTTTGCCGAGCTGGAATGGAGTCTCTTTTGATAGCAACACCTGTGTCTTTCTGGCCGTGCCAGCTGCTTTCCGGGCCCCCAAAGTTTTTCCTAAGAGCAAGATAGTGAAAGCCCTTGACAAAGGGCCTCTTTGAGCCCCTCCCCCCAGCCTCGCCTCCTCTCCGCTCCTCCCCTCTGCCCAGAGGCACCTGCGGGGGGGGGGGGGGGGCAGGGGGTGTCGGCTCAGCCCTGCTGCTTTTGCCCTCAGGAGTGTCTGCCACTGAGCTTATCACATGTGCAGGGAGGTGGGGAGGGTTAATGGCAGGGAACCCCTGACTGAGCACCTACTATGCGCCGGGCCTGGGGCGAGACAGAGATGAATGAGATGCGGCCTCCAATGACAACACAAAGGGTATCGCTGACGGAACATGATTAATTGCAGAAGGGAGGACACGGACAGCAGCGGGGCTGGTTTGCAGGTGGGAGAGTCCCGCTCGCTCTGATCCGCGAGCCCGAATCTCAGATGCTGTGAGGCAGGGTTTGTTCATTCATCCCGTGGATAGTTACTGGGTGCCTACTATGTGCCAGGCACTTTTTCTAGGTGCTTGGGGCTCTCCCTGGGGCCTCTGCTCCTGTGGAGTTTAACATTGTAAGCAGATGACAAAGAATAATGATGTAAAACCATAATAAGCTAATTTCAGATGGCGAATGCTCCGGAGACAATGAAAAAGGCTGACGGGGCTGAGGGGAGGCGTTGTTAGATATTGAGGTCAGAGGAGGCCTCCCAGAGGAGGTGGAAGTGAACAGTGACCTGTATCAGGAGAAGGAGACAGCCATCCGAGGGTCAAGTGTGTTCCAGGCAGAGCAAAGGTTCTGGAGGGAGGGATGAGCTTGGCGGGTCGTACAAATGGGCGAGCAGAGCATGACTAGCAGGGTGGTGCAGGGAGGGAGGCTTGGAAGGATGTGAGGTAGGAACGCAGACCCCGGACCCTGGTGGAGGGAGAGGGGACAGGAGGGGACGGTCGTAGTTTCCAGGTCTCCATGGTGACCCCACGTCTTCTCTGAGTGTTCCTCTCCTCTCCTGGTTGGCCTTGTTGCCTCCCTTTGTCCCCCCATCAATGTCCCTTCCTGTTCCGAGGCCCCATGGACACAGTGGAGGGGCACAGCTAGCTTCTAGAGCAAGGGGCCTCCCTAATCCCTGCCCATCCCCTGCCTCGCCTCCTGCTGCCCCCCCTGGACGCTGCATTTCTGGCTCTTTCACTTGTCTGTGCCTTTGCCCATGCCGTGCCCTCCATTTGGAACTCCTTTCCCCATTTCCCCTTGGCAAGGGAAGGCTGTCACCCCCAGTCTGCGCCCCTGGGTCCTCATGCTCCCCCTCTGAGGGCACAGGACACAGCACATTAGAATCACCCACTGCCCCCGGGGAGGGAGGGCTTATTCATAAATATGTCTGTCGAGGAATCAAAGAGCATGCCTCGTTTTTGACTGTGGATCTGAAACTTCCGAGCGTGGCTGGCTGGGGTTGCAGCTCTTGGCCTCCGGGAACTCCCTCAGATTTCCTTCCAGGTGGGAAGGGGCTTTGAGGGGATTTCTCCAGGCGGTTCCCTCCCTCTCCCGTGTGTGTGTTGGGGGGTACCCAACTAGTGACCTAGGCTGGGGGTGGTGCGGCTCCCAGCTCAGGAGTCTATACTTCTGTGCGCCAGGAAATGACTTGGAGATGCTCTGTCAAGCACAAGATACAAATTGCAGGCAGTTTTTAAACGTTTGGAGAGATTGCTTTTTGAGTGGCAACCTGCATCTGTGCATGTCAGGAGGGGGCGGGGCAGGGAATCATTGACTTTTTTTCCATTTTCTCTCCTCCCTGGGACTCAAGGCCCTTCTTAGCCCGGCAGGACCCCACCTAGGCCTGGAATAAGAGGGAGGGGCTGTGGACTGGAGGGTTGGGGGATTGACTGGAGGGGGTCCCTAGGTTCAGTCCGTGACCTCCCCTTGCTGGGATCTGGGCGAGGGGCTGGCAGGCCTGGCAGGGAGTCGGCGGACAGACTGGCATATAATAGGCCTACCTGCTGGTGGGCAAAGCCCCCTCCTTCTCTCCCACTCCAAACAAGAGAGGCTCAGGGGCCTGCCTTTCAATGCTTTTCTGCTAGATTGACGTTCAGGGCATAGGTTCGACTACATCGTCTTCCGTCTCAGCCAGTAAATCCCACAGAGGCCCCAGCTCGGCATAGGCGCCCTCATTTTCTAGACCTTCCAGGCCCATAGGCTGGACCTCTGTGTTCTGGTCATGGGGGCTGCTGGGGGTTGGGGGGATCATCTGTGAAGCGGGGTGACAGATGCAATTATTCATTTGTTTCTTTGTTCATTCATTCATACCAGAACTTTCTGTGTCTCAGTAACCTGGGAGTGATAGGAGTGAGGTATGAACTCAGAGGGTTGAAGGGAAGATTTGCATGGGACCAAGCCCTGGTGAAGGCCCTGGGGTGTTTGCTGTTTTACCCTGTGACCATTGGTCCCCCGCAAGGGGGATTTGGCTGCTGTGATTCCCCAGCCCTGTGACTAACCCAGGGAGGTGGACAGCAGGGCTGAAGCAAGGCTGGGCAGTCCACCAGGGCAAAGGCCACTCGAGCCTTGCTCACCACCAAATCCTAGGCCGTAGCCCAGGGCCCGGCACGTAGCGTTGAATGAGTGGCGTATATAGCTACATACCAGCTACCTCCAAGTCTGTCGCCTTGAATTCTCCATCAGAGTCCGGCCAATACTTTTCAAATGGCAGGTCTATTAAAAGGAGGAGGGGGTGATAGACAGACGAGCTGGTGGGGTGGAGGGAGGCTTGTGTTTCTGCGCAGAAGACTTGCCCATGGTTAAATGCAGAGGGCAGTAGAGAGAGGACTTTAGAAGAGCTGCCCCAGGGTGTAGGAGGAACTGAACCAGAGGGGTCAGAGTAACCACAGACCCGCTCCTTCAGGGAGCGGAACGGGGTGGGGATGGGCAATTGAGGTATATACCCCTGCCAGCCTTGGTTTCTTCCCAGGGAGCTTGAATGGCAGTTCAAGTTGAGAGTTGGAGCAGGGTGGGGTGCTGAGGCCTCTGGGGAGTGTCTGGAGGCAGGCAAGGGGGCGGGCCTCCCCATTAAAGCACACCGCATGCTCTGCTTAAAAGAGACCCAGCTCTGTTTTCAGGAAGTTGAGTCTTAGGGGGGAGACCCAGCTCTGTTCTCAGGGAGCCCCAGTCTGAGGAAAGCCATGGCAGAAACTTCCCTTCTCTTTCCCTCTCTTGGCCTCAATCTCTGGCCCCCAGCTGGCTCGTCCCTATGTCTCTTGGAGCCCAGATCGAATTCCAGCATGTAGGGAGTGGGTGCTGTGGACATTTTGTCCACAGAGTGGGGCTTTTGAGTTAATCCTGGCAGGGCTGGTGGTCTGGCCCCTCTGTGGCCCTCCCTGTGTCCAGCTCCTGCTGGTCCCCTTGAAGGATCTCTTTGGCCCTAGCAGCTCCTCTTAGACCAGACTCCTCAGTGAGGCTTCCCTTGCTTCCTGGGACATGAGGGCCCTAGTGAGCCAGTTACTAGGGGACTCTTCATTTCCACCCCAGGGAGGCGACAGGGGAAACAGGAGCTCCTGGCCAGCAGTCAAGGATTTGTGGTCACACTCCTAGGGAATCTGTTTGCTGGGAGGTTGAGGGCTGCTCCAAAGCCCAGGGAGGGAGGGGGCTCATGGGCCATATTGTGATACCTGCCCAGGTGGCCCTGCGGTCATCCCCCGACCCCCGGAAACCACCTCTGCAGGGTGCACTCAGCTGGCAACAGGGTGGGACACCTCTGAGGGGCAGCAGGCTCCTGGGCATGCGTAGGGCAGTTGTCCTGCGATTCCCACTCCTGGGCTAGAAAACTAGCCTGCTGGTTCCTCCATGGCAGTCTGGAGGGCTCCCCGAGGACCTGGCCTCCTGGCAGGCGCAGAGAGCTGGTTACCATTTGAGTTAATGCTCCTTAGAAGGAGCCAATGGGTCCCTCTGGGGCCTTTCGGGAGAAAGATTACAGATCGTACTCAAACCAATCCACCCTGGAGAGAGAGAGGGGAGGTGAGTGCACGCATCAGCCCTCTGAGCCCTGGAAGCCAAAAAATGTGGGTGAGGGCTGGAGTTGGCACTAGAATTGGGGCAAATTTTACACAGAATGAAGGATGTGCCACCTGACTATTGCTCTGTCGGTTGTCTCAGCCTCGCTCAGACACATCAGGTAGGTACTAGAATCGTGCCTATTTGACAGATGGGGAAAGTGACCGGCAGAGAGGTGAACTAATTTGCCTCAGCTCCCACAACTCCTTTTTTTTTTTAATGTTTATTTATTTTTTTTTTAAACTATTTTTTTTTAATTTTTTTTTTTCAACGTTTATTTATTTTTGAGACAGAGAGAGACAGAGCATGAACGGGGGAGGGGCAGCGAGAGAAGGAGACACAGAATCGGAAACAGGCTCCAGGCTCGGAGCCATCAGCCCAGAGCCTGACGCGGGGCTCGAACTCACGGACCGTGAGATCGTGACCTGGCTGAAGTCGGACGCTTAACCGACTGCGCCACCCAGACGCCCCTAATGTTTATTTATTTTTGAGAGACGGAGCATGAGTGGGGGAGGGGCAGAGAGAGAGAGAGAGAGAGAGACAGAATCTGAAGTAGGCTCCAGGCTTTGAGCTGTCAGCACAGAGCCCGATGCGGGGCTTGAACTCACGAACCGTGAGATCATGACCTGAGCCAAAGTCGGCGCTCAACCGACTGAGCCACCCAGGCGCCCCATCCCACAGCTCCTAAGTGGTAGATCAGGGATTTGCACCAATGCAGCCTGCCTTCCGAGCTTGGTTCTAAGCAGGAACCACACGGTTCCAGAGCAGGTGCTGGAGCTACAACAGCAGGTGGATCCAGCCTGGAGCTGGCATTGGCATTGGCATTGGCATTGGCATTGGGCGCTGAGCTGAAGCGAGGGACGGGAGCTGGCTGGAGCTCATGCCCATACGGAACACTCCCTGTCTCCTTTGTGAACAACGGGCAGATGGGGGACCTGCTAGGCTCACCTTTCTCTCTTTAGAGGCTCCAGGGATACAGGGTCTGGGAGATGCCCACCTTCACCCCTCCTGGTTCACCCCCGCCTGGATGGCTGCATCTCTGCCTGCCCTGAGAGACTGCATCTCCTGGTGTGGGCTGAGGAGGTCCTGGGGGTTGGAAACAGCTCACGCAGCTGCATCAGGAACAGGTCCCGGGCACCGTATCTCCTGGTCCTGGGTCCAGATCCCATCCACGGTTGGAAGTTACAAAACTCCTAAGCTGGAACCAGAGCGGGGGTGGGTGAGTGAGGCGCAGAAGCAGTCAGAAGCCATTCCCCTGAGACACCGAAGCCCTCTCTCTAGCTCTCTTGACTCCTGGGTCTCAGATACCAGAAGTCCCAGGCTACTTCCTTGCTTACACATTTTCAGTGATTCACCATTGCCTGGGCATACGGTTTAGGCCTTATATACACTCCCAAGTTCTTTTATCTCAGCCTCCTGGCTAGTGAGGGGCACAAGAGTTTTGAAGGGAAGAACCAGGCCCAATGGCTGGGCAACTTCTTTGGACCCCCTGACAGGTTGCTGTTGGCATGATTGGAAGGTTACGTTCATTCATTGTTACTTCTGACACAAACCAGCTCAGGGCCTGGCCTGGAGAGTCTGGCTAATGTGCATGGTTCCATTAGAATGGTTCCATTTGAATGTGCATGGTTCCATTAGAATCCTGGGCTGGCCAGGTATAATGGATCCTTTGAAAAATTGCAACCTGAAATTTATGAGAGGTAAACAAAATGCAGCTTTATTTGCGTCTCTCGCTGTCCTTGTAAATTGTATCCCCACTGGGGCGCCTGGGTGGCTCAGTGGGTTAAGCTTCCGAATTCGGCTCAGGTCATGATCTCACGGTCCGTGAGTTCGAGCTCTGTGTTGGGCTCTGTGCTGACAGCTCAGAGCCTGGAGCCTGCTTCGGATTCTGTGTCTCCCTCTCTCTCTCCACCTCCCCCGCTCATGCTCTGTCTCTCAAAAATGAATAAATGTTAAAAAAACAACAAAAAATAAATTGTATCCCCATGGCTTATTGGCTCACTTTTAGATTACAAGTCCATTAAAAAAAAGTCGCTTTCAGGCATAAAACAGGTTTCAATCCCAGAATTAGAAAGGATAGTCCCAGGGGCGCCTGGGTGGCTCAGTCGGTTAAGCATCCAACTCTTGATTTCGGCTCAGGTCACGATCTCCCAGTCGGGGGCTTCGAGCTTCACATCCGGCTCTGAGCCAGGAGCCTGCTTCAGATTCGGTGTCTCCTTCTCTCCCTCTGCCCCTCCCCTGCTTGTGCGCTCTCTCTTTCAAAAATAAATAAATAAACATTAAAAAAAAAGTATAGTCACAGATAATAATAACAGTCCCCATTTCAAATTTGATTCGCCATCAACCCTTTCCCCTCCCTAAGCCAGAGCAACTGACAGGCTATAGGGAACAGGGGATAAGGCTGCTGTAAATGACCCCTCCAGGGTGGGGAAAGGGTTTGGGCAAGGGGAGGGGCGGGGGCAGTGAGATTCCTTCCTGGCTCTGGTCAGAGTAAGGCTGGCTGGTGAGCATCTCCTCCGCTTCCCCTCACTCCCAGGTGTCTACGGGTCCCTTCTGACTTCTGCTGCTGAGTCTCTGCTCTTCCTGGGAGGATTCAGCGGGTCCCAAGCTCTTCTTTCTTTCTTGGGTGTGCAGGAAGCGTTTGAGCAGACTGTGACCCCCCAAGCTCTGGACGTGCACGCCACCCCCCCAGGGCAGCCACTTTTCTACGCCACGATCTTTTGCCAGTTAGATTTCCGGCAGGAGCTGGACACCGGAATTGAGTCTTGGGCAGACCCGTCACGTGGGCAGGTCATGTCTGTTGCATCTTGGTTGCCTCTGTGAGAACTGGTTTCTTTCTTTTCAAAAAAAATTTTCTCTAATGTTTATTTATTTTTGAGAGAGACAGAGACAGAATGCGAGTGGGTTAGGGGCAGAGAGAGAAGGAGACACGGAATCCGAAGCAGGCTCCAAGCTGTCAGCACAGGGCCTGACACGGGGCTCGAACTCATAGACCGAAAGATCATGACCTGAGCTGAAGTCGGACGCTCAGCCGACTGAGCCACCCAGGCACCCCTGTGAGAACTTGTTTCTTAAGACAGTTACGCCTCCAGCCTGTCACCAGGGGGTCAGCCACAGGGGGTGCAGCGCCTGCCCACAGGTCCCAGCTCCGCCTTCCCCGCCCGACGGCCAGCAGACTGACAGGAAAGAGTCCATCCGGGTGAACTATGGCATAGGGAATCCCAGCTCCGTTCCTACTAGGCGTGTGGCCTTGTGTAGCTGACTTAACTTCTTCGTCATCCCGTTTTGTCACCTGTGACCTGGGGACAGTAGTCCTTATGTCATAGATTGCCGAATGAATGCTGTAACCAGAAACGCTTAGGGCGGTGGGCCTGGCACACCGGAAGTCGTCAGTAAGCGACATTTATTATTGTCATCCTCTTGCTCACCACCATCCTTGGACCCTGGACCTTGGGAGGCAACAGGGAAATGGTGAGGAGCATAGGCGGTGATGTGTTATCAACACAGCCAACTTATGGAAAGAGCCCAAATGTCCATCAACTGATGAATAGAAAAAGGAGATGTGGTATCTATATAAAGGCATACTACTCAGTGATCAAAAAGAATGAAGTCTTGTCGTTTGCAACAACACGGATAGAACTAGAGGGTATTATGCTAAGCAAAATAAGTCAGAGAAAGACAGAGATCATATGATTTCACTCGTATCTGGCATTTAAGAAACACAACAGAGGAACCTAGGGGCAGGGAAGGAAAAATAAGATAAAAAAGGGAGAGGGAGGCAAGCCATAAGAGACTCTTAAATATAGAGAACAAACTGAGGGTTACTGGAGGGGAGGTGGGTGGCGGGATGGGCCAAATGGGTGATGGGCATTAAGGAGGGCACCTGTTGGGATGAGCACTGGGTGTTATATGTAAGGGATGAATCACTGGGCTCTACTCCTGAAATCAATGTTACACCGTATGTTAACTAACTTGAATTTAAATAAATAAATTAAAAAAGACCATAGGCTGTGGTACCTGGAGTGAGATCTGGGTACAATCTGGCTCACTTTGCAGCTTCGAGCAAATTACTAACCTCTGAGCCTCAGTTTCCACAGCTGTGAAATGGAGCTTTCGCCGTCCCTGTTTTGGGTTAGGGCTGTTGGAGGGATTTACTGAGATAAAGTCTCCAAGATCCCGCCCCTGCTCAGGGTTTGGCTTGTAGCAGGCAAATGATAAAGGGAAGCCACTGTATTTGTTACAGTTGGAGATAGATTTTTCTGGAGGTCTAGGAAGTGCCAGTCCTCATCAGTGCCCTTTAAATCAGTTGCCCTGCCCTGACTTACTTGTGCCGCTTTAATCACCAAGGAAACAGTGAAGGGTCCCAGATATTCCTGAGAAGCTCTTGATCCATAATCACTGTATCTCACAGGCAATAATCACTCCCTGGCCCCGCCCCCCCTGCCCCCCCACCCCGCCCCCGCCCTTCACCATCCCCAGTCCTGGTCCTGCGTGTTGGAATTTGGCTCTCCATTGTCAAGAGCTGCTAACTCCACCCTCACATTAAATACAAACAGATGAATATCTCTCATCTGTGTTTTTGTCTGAGTTTCCATGAGGTTCTGGAGAACAGGGGAGCTAGGGGGAAACATCTCCAGTGGCTTGCTAATGAGCAGGCTCGTTTTTCTTGCCCTCCTCCCTCTGTAAGGACAGAAGAATTGGTTTTCTGTTTGGCAAGCCAGTATCAATATTGCCAGAGTGATATGAGGAGCAAAACAACCCGAGGCTTTATTAGTCTTCTGGTGACTTCAGGACGCCACACAGTGAGGATTGCTGGGGACGCGGCCCCCCTCCCGCCCCCGGCTTCATCCCCGCCATGTAGAGCAGCCCAGGGAGTCAAGCCGGACCAGTGACCCACAGATGGAAAAGCCCCTTGGAGACAAAGCCTGTTGCCCAATCCTTTGTGCACGTAGAGAATCTTTTAGAATCTTTCAGTGGAATCTCATATGGAACCCCCAAACATAAAACGGACGACGTGGAGATGTTCTGACTGAAGTGTGGTCAGCAGGGAAAGGAGAGCAGGAGCCCAGTTTCACGGCATCCTACAGCCTGGTTGAGCCTTAAAACTCCTTCAAGGAACCCCAAGGTTCTACGACACCCAGTTGGAAAACCTCTGCAGAAAATTCCATCGTCTGTGTTTGGGGCAGACTATTTGAATCCAAGCAGAGGTTTGGGAGGCTGCTTGTTGCCTCTCCCCTCAGTGTGCGGGCACCGGCCCTCCCGTTTCACAAGAAATGGTCAAGAAGATACCACGCTTCTGAATGGGTTGAAATCCACTTCCTATTCCTTCTAGTACGATGCCCATTTTGCAGCGGAAGCAACTGAGACAGGAGGTTAAATAACGTGTCCCACGTCACAGAGCTCACACGAAGTTCCGATAGACAAAGGAGCTAAATGGGCCTTGAAGAAGAAGTTGGGGCTCTGGCTCCTCCTGTTACCCCTCCACGCCGCATACTCTGAACACACACTTCGAACACGGTGGGTGCAGGTCAACCGTCTCATTTGATGTGAAGGGAAACTGAGGCCCAGAGAGGCTTGGACTTGCTGAAGGTCGCTCAGCAAGCCAGTGGCAGAGCTGGTACCTAAACCCAGGTGTCTGGACTCCCAGCTCAGGGCCTCAGCCTTGGCTGCACTGGGCAACATGGGGCATCATTCTGGCTATGTGAGGTGATCTGCCTGGGCCTTTTCATCGAGAACATTCCTGAGCGCTTGCTCTCCCCTTGGTGGGGCCGGGCTCGGCTGGGCTGATCTGGGCTGGGCTCTCCTGTCAGGGATATTGAGCAGAACCCTCCTTAAGGCGAGAAATGGCCCTCTAGGCACACCCCAGCTCAGACTTTTCTCTTCTCTTTGAACTTTCCCAAGTTACAAACCACACAATTAAGGGCTGCCTAATAAGCCATCCATCTTGTCCCACAAAGAGAGAACTGTAGGCTTCCCGCCGGCTTCCTCCTCCTCTGGGAGGGGATCAATGCCTTATCTCAGCCGGGCCTGCCTGCGTGGAGAGGAGGGAGGGAAATGAAAGCACTTAATTAAGGCGCAGAAGAGCGGAAAGGGAACACCGCGTCCTCCCTGGCTCCCTGCTCCTTCTTCACCTCCCCGTCTCCCCTCCGAGGGCAGCGGGCACAGTCCACAGAGCCTGGCCTGCTCTGGAAACGGAGGAGGAGGTGGTAAAGGTGAGAAAGACTCTAGAAAGGCCCCGCTGTCTGGGCCTGAGCAGAACTTACCCCTAGTGGAAATTTCCCACCCTTTACTGTCCCCCCACCCCTGTCCCAAGCAGACCTGGCCATGGCCATGAGCAGTCTGGAGGGTGGTAAGCAGCAAGGCCATCTCCTGAAAAACACCTTCTTTGGGCCTGAATTTCTTTTTTTTTTTTTTAATTTTTTAAAAAATGTTTATTTTTGGGGCGCCTGGGTGGCGCAGTCAGTTAAGCGTCCGACTTCAGCCAGGTCACGATCTCACGGTCCGTGAGTTCGAGCCCCGCGTCGGGCTCTGGGCTGATGGCTCAGAGCCTGGAGCCTGTTTCCGATTCTGTGTCTCCCTCTCTCTCTGCCCCTCCCCCGTTCATGCTCTGTCTCTCTCTGTCCCAAAAATAAATAAAAACGTTGAAAAAAAAATTAAAAAAAATGTTTATTTTTGAGAGAGAGTGAGCAGGAGAGGGTCATAGAGAGAGGGAGACACAGAATCTGAAGCGGGCTCTAGGCTCTGAGCTATCAGCACAGAGCCCGATGCGGGACTCGAACTCACAAAAGGTGAGATCAGACCTGAGCTGAAGTCGGATGCTTAACCGACTGAGCCACCCAGGCACCCCTGGGCCTGCAATTCTAGCATTAAAACATATTCCTTTAGGTAAAGAGCCTTCTTGGCTCTCTCTATATGACCAGAATGTTTATAGAAGGAAGTTTCAAGAGGAGGAGTCTGGACACTACAGTTTAATTTTCCCTTCTCCATTTCCCCTGGGCAGTGCCTGAAAAACAGTCCTTAGTGCAGCTAGGAAGGTGAGAGCCCACATGCAAAAGCATCCACATACTTGGAAGACCTGCCACCATAATTTTCTGGAAGGTTCAGCATTTTCCCCTTGAAGTTCTTCTGAGCTATTCTGTGTGCCTCTATCTTCTATGAACTTGGCTGTCGATGCTTGGACATCTCCTACTCCCTTGTCTCCTGACTCCATCTGTCCTGACTGATGTCAAATTGTGTGCTTTTGCCCCCCTGGCCTGGATATGGTCCTTGTCTCTGGCTTTTCTGAAGGGATTCTTGTCACACCTTCATTGTTTGCACCCAGCTCCAAGATAGTGGGGCGGGGGGCACCTCTGACATCCTGTGACCCTGGTGGTAGCCCTGCCTACCCACAGTGGGAGGACAGATGGGGTGAGAGCCATTCTCAGAGGACGCGGGCCCTGGGTAGATGAGCATTGCTCTCTACCCTGGGGGATCCCCAACAAAGCAGTTGCTTTAGACTGAAGAGTTGTGTCTCCCCCAAGTTCATATATTGGAACCTAATTCCCAATGCGAAGGCCATTGGAAGTGGAAGGTGGGAGGTGATTAGGTAATGAGGATGCTTTTATGAAACAGACCCCAGAGAGCTCCCTTGCCCCTTGTACCAGGTGAGGACCCGGGGGAAGATGGCTGTCTACGAACCGGGAAGTGGGCCCTCACCAGACACGGAAGCTGCCGGCGGCTTTGTCTTGGACTTCCTAGCTTCCAGAATTTGTGGGAAATAAGTGTCTACTATTTATACACCACCCAGCCCACGTTCTTCTATTACAGCAGTCTGCACGGACTCGGTCACCTATTCTGCCCTGGCTGGGAGGCCTGAGGACGTCTGGACTTTGCTCAGCATCTCTCCCTGCCTGCTCCGGGGATTCAGGGTGGGCAACTTGAGGGACCCGTGAGCAACAGCCTGGGGAAAGCTGGCCACGCCTGTGGGGTGCGCTGTTTCCTCACCTCCCCTGGATGGGCTGGCTCAGTTCTATATCCAGTGAGACCAGTGCTGGCCCCTCCTCAAGAGCCAAGCGTTCTGAGATAACCTAATAATTCAATAAATGTTAATTGATATAATAAAAGGGGGAACGGGGAACTGAACCCACCCTAGCGTAAAGCCACGTCCAATTTTAAAAAAAAATTTTTTTAATGTTGATTCACTTTTGAGAGACAGAGAGACAGAGCACGAGCGGGGGAGGGGCAGAGAGAAGAGGGAGACGTAGAATCGGAAGCAGGCTCCGGGCTCTGAGCCGTCAGCCGAGCCCGACACGGGGCTCGAACCCACCAACCGTGAGATCATGACCTGAGCTGAAGTCGGACGCTCAACCGACTGAACCACCCAGGCGCCCCTTAGCTGCGTCTAATTTTTAAGCTAACTTGAGTATGTACAGAACTGTTGTCCCCTGCTGGTCACCCCCAGATGTCAGTCTGGTGTGGTTGTGGCTGTAGTCACCAGTGCTTCCTGACCAGGGTAGTTTCTATCCTGGGGACTATCTTCCCCTCCCCTCCTCTGGTCTCCTGGGTCTAGGTTTCTTCCTCACATGGTTCGTTCCTGACTCCCCTCTGGCCTGGCCTGGCTGCTTCCTGACAAGCTCGCCAGGGCCCTTTCTGCCCCTGTGCTGGGGCTTGAGGTTCCCGGGAGACGTGCCGGCACCCCTGTGTGTCCAAACCTGGCTGTGTGCCTCTGTGATGTGCTACAGCCGGCTCGAACTGGCTTGCAAGAACTGGCAATTTTGAGAAAATTTGCCAGCCAAGGGTTAAACCATCGGTGGCTTGAAATCCGCCTCGGTGGGAGTGTTTACACCATGGGAATTGGCAGATGTTACAAATCAGAGCCCCTCCACCCCCACCCCACCCAGAGCCCGTTTACCAGGATGCTGTCAGAGGCAGTTAACAGCCACCCCTTGGGGCAACCCCTGAGCAGTGAGGTTTAGGAGCTGGTGGATAAATACTGTCCTCTTCCATCTTCGGGTATGTTCTCCACAGCTCTCTCTCCTCGGAGGGTCTGAGCAGGATAGAGCCCCAGTTGCCCACAGCAGTGGCTAATCTAATAGTGTACCCTCGTATTGGATTTCCACCCTTCTCTCCAGCCCCCCACTCCTCCTGCCTGGGACACTTCCCCAAATCAGCTACTTGCGGGCAAATCCTTATCTCAGACTTTATTTTTGTGGGGCAGGGAGAGGCGATCAGGGGCGGGAGGCACAGAAGCTAAGCCTACGCCTTTAAGTACAGACTATATTTACTTCCTCTGCACAGGGTACCGTTTCCGTACTTTTATTCCTGCGGTTTTTATTCCCATGTCTAGCCGTGATTGTACAGAGTCTCCCAAAGCAGTGATTCCTGATTTGCCTTAGAACATCTTCTATAGCAGTGGAAAGGATTTTTAAAATATTCAGTTGATTCAGGCAGCAACCAGAACATCCTCTGGCCTGAGCGCTGTCTGCGAGTCTCTTGCTTGTTACAGTAACTTTCCTCTACGACTGATTTCAGTTTCCATTTGCAAATGTAACCGCCACCTGTGTCTTCTCCTCGTGATTGGATTTCTGCATCATATTCCTGCATCACAGCCGCCCAGGAACCTCAAAGCTGGGGTGTCTATCCTCAAATCATTTAGCCAGCTCTCCCCCAGACAAGGTTTACGTATCTTAATTTTGTTCCCAGTTTCTGACCCAAATCATCCTGCCCTGATCTGTCCTCAAACTCTGCCCATTGATAATGTTGCTGATTGTTGAATGCTCTTACCCGTGACTCCGTTTCCTGGTTTTTTGTTTTTGTTTTTGTTTTGTTTTGTTTTTTCTAAGCAGATTCTTAGGGGTTGCACTCAGCTAAGCAGGTTGGGTGATGGTTGGAGAGCTTTCTAGTTAACTGGGTCGTGCACAGTAGCTATAGCGATCTTCATGCTTGTCTCCTTGGGATAGTCACGTCCCAAGAAAACCAGGTCAGGTCAGAATGGAAGAGGATTGGGGATGCTTTTCCCTCCTGGCTCTCTACTGAAGAATGTCAACTCTGGGACTGCAGAGAAACATTTCCCCAAGTGAGTTCCATTTGGTCCACACAGCTCCGTGACATGTGAGCCCCCTGTCATCAGTTCTTGGTCGAGGATGGTAGAAAGGATAAAGAGAGAGGAGGTCATGGTCATTGACACCACGGAGAAGGCACAAGGAAGAGAAGTGGTCATTGTCAATGGAATGACATCCATAGCAGAGCCAGGCTGGCTCCCTCGGAAGATCCTAGTGGGCTCCCCAGGGTGTGGGTGCTGTCCGGAACCCCCAGATATTCCACCTTGGGTACTCACAAGGAGGTCCTCTGTTCGGGTTGTGGCTTTGAGTTCGCAAGTCTGTCATATTCTGTCTCCTGGACTCAGGAGAGGATGGCAACGCATGGGGTGGCTCCCTTCCCTTCGTCTTGGGGAACTTCAGCCCATGGACAGACCAGTACGGTTTTGCAGAGCCTGCTGGGAGGCCCTGGGAAGAAGAACCTCAGACTGAGGTTCTGAGATACAGTTCCCAGCTGCTGCTTCTCATAAAGGACCAACACCGCGGGCTGCTTCTTCTACCCAATCTCTTGCCTGTTGAGTTCTTCAATCTCAGGCCCTATGATAGAGACCAATCGTGGGCTGTCATGTGCACAAACATCCTTATGCTCCTGTGTGTTTCCCAGCCTCCCTTACAGTTAAGTTGGGGCCATGTTGACTGGTTCTAGTTAATGAGCTGTGGGCAGAACGGATGTCGGTGATTTCCAGGATGGCACCTGAGAACATCCCATGGCATTATCGAGCCCCCATTTTTCCTCCCATGGCAACAGTGGGAGCTGCAACCCGAGGATGGCAGTGTTGCATGACAGAGGAGCCTGGGTCCCCGAGTCACCCCTGGAGGAGTGCCGCTTGACCCACTGGGGTAGGCAGAATTTTAGCTGCCATGACCTTTGCCTCTGGTGTTATGTCCATGAATATATTACATACATTACATGGCAAAAAGGGCTTTGCAGGTATAATTCAGATTACTAATCAGATAGGGAGATTATCCTGGGATACACCCAGAGAAGTCACACTAGCCCTAAAAGCAGAAGGGGAAGGCAGAGAGATGTGGGGAAGGGAAGTCAGAAAGATTTGTAGAGTAAAAAGGACTTGATGTGCCGTTGCTGGCTTTGAAGATGGAAGAGGCCATGAACTAGGGAATGTGGGCAGCTTCTAAAGGCTGAAAATGACTCAGGCCAACAACCAGAGAGGAAATGGGGACCCCAGTCCTGTGATCTGCCAATAACCCCAATGAACTTGGAAGCAATTCTTCTCAGAGCTTTCTGATAAAGAGCCCTCCTAGGGGTGTCTGGGTGGCTCAGTCGGTTAAGTGTCCGACTTTGGGCTCAAGTCATGATTTCACGGTTTGTGAGTTAGAGCCTCGCATCAGGCTCTGTGCTGACAGCTCAGAGCCTGGAGCTTGTTTCAGAGTCTGCGTCTCCCTCTCTCTCTGCCCCTCCCCTGCTTGTGCTCTTTCTCTTTCTCAAAAATAAACATTAAAAAAAAAAAAAAAGAACCCATGGGGTGCCTGGGTGGCTCGGTCGGTTAAGCGTCTGACTTCAGCTCAGGTCATGATCTCATGGTTTGTGAGTTTGAGCCCCACGTCGGGCTCTGTGCTGACAGCTTGGAGCCTGGAGCCTGCTTCGGATCTGTGTCTCCTTCTCTCTCTGCCCCTCCCCAACTTGTGCTCTGTCTCTCTATGTCTCTCAAAACATAAATAAATGTAAAAAAAAATTATAAAAAAAAAGAACCCTCCTGGCCAACACTTTGATTTTGGCCTTGTGATACCCTAAGTAGAGGACGCAGTCAAATCCCCACTTGGACATCTCACCTATTATAAGACAATAAATGGTTTTATCTATCTATCTATCTATCTATCTATTTATATTTTACAGAGAGAGAGCACAAGTCGGGGAGAGGGGGAGAGGGAGAGAGAGAGACCGAGACAGAGACAGAGAATCTTAAGCAGGCTCCACGCTGAATGTGGAGCCCTACACGGGTCTCGATCCCCTGACCTTGGGATCATGACCTGAGCCAAAATCAAGAGTCAGACACCCAACCGACTGAGCCCCCCAGGTGCCCCAGTAAATGGTATTTTTAACAAGCTGCTACTTTTGTGGTCATTAGCAATGGCAGTACTAGAAAATGAACACACCTAGATGCGATTTTGTGTGTGTAAGGAAAAATCCTTCCAGCCAGTGAGATGCTAGAGCCTGCTTGTTGTAGCAGCTAACGATGCTTATTCTGATGAATGCAGCGCCCCCCACCCCGTGTGCAGGGAGCAGAGCTCTACGCAGGCCATGAGGCACAGGAGAGGATGAGGACCCTGCTCCTGAGGCATCTGAGTGTCTGCTTAGGTCTCCTGGTGAGCCCACAGGGTCAACAGAGGTGGGTGCTCCACCAGGAGTGAGCTCAGGCCTCTTGAACCCTCGGGAGCAGGAATGTGGCCCAAGAAGAGAAGCCTAGCGGGGAGAAAAGGCAGGTCTCCCAAGATCACATAGCAAAATAGCAGCAGAGCCGAAGCCGGAAGCCAGGCCTCCTGACTCGAAGGCCTGGGCTGTGTGCCCAAGCTGGGTGCTAGTGAGATTCGCATGGGAGCGTGCACGCGTGTGTGAGCTCCAGGTGCACGTGCGCGGGCTCCACGTGTGCTCGCCAGGCCGGATTCCTCCTTCCCCGGCTCCCGGATCTCCAGGGTTAATGCTCCGCTCAGGAGGCTGAGAACAGCCTCTCCCCTTTGGTAATTGAAATCAATTTCTCAGCCTTATCTTTAGGAAACCTATATAGTCTAGACTGTAATCTGAAAGCCTGGGCTCGGGCAACTTTTAAATGAAAACTCCTCTGCGAGGAGGCGGAGGGGGGGAGGGAACAAGTGGCTTGCCTCTTCCCACAATTTCTCAAGGAGCGCATGAGTGTGGAGGTGATGTCTCTCTTCTTTTTCCGGGTATTTGGCTTCTGAGTACGTGAGAAGGTGTTTGAAAATGTGTGAGCATATATGTGTGCGAGGATGTGAGTGTGTGGTGGTGTGGTAGAGTGTGTTAGGATGGGGGAAGATGTGTGTGTGTGTGTGTGTGTGTGTGTGTGTGTGTGGCTGGACACAGGTGGGGAGGCCCCCTCTTTGTGTTTATTTTTGCCTCTGAGCCTGTGAGTACACGGTGTAGGAAATGGCAGAGAATGTGTTCTCAAGTGCAGATGTGTGTGTGCAGGTGCCTATGGGAAAATTCGTGGGCTTGTAAATACGTGTGGGATCAGAGAATGCATATTTATGTGTCTCATCTGAGAAAGCATTCCTCCTGGGCCTCACCTCTGAATTCCCCCGGGGCCGGGAGCAGGTTCTTTTTTCTTTTCTTTCTTCCTTTTTTTTTTTTTTTTTTTAATTTTTATTTATTTATTCTGAGAGAGAGCGAGCGAGCAAGCAGGGGAGGTGTAGAGAGAGGAAGAGAGAGAGAGAATCCCAAGCAGGCATCAGCGCAGAGCCCGAGGTGGGGCTCGAACTCATGAACCGTGAGATCACGACCTGAGCCGAAACCAAGAGTTGGATGCTTCACCGACTGAGCCACCCAGGCGCCCCAGGAACAGTTCCTTTTAATGCCTCCAGTGGCCTGACTACACTGCTGCTCGTCCCTGAAAACCATCCTAGCCCTCCGGCTTTCCCCTGTGCCCCCGGGGAGGAGGAAAGGCCCTTGATTTGTCTACTCTGGAGAACCCTGTCCTTCCCCAAGCCCTGGCAAGGTTCCATCCAGACGGTTCCTCTCTAAAGGATGATGTGCCTGTGGGCAGGGGCCCTGGCTAGATCTCAGCCTCCGGGGGAGGCCTCTGGGTGTCACTCAGCAAGTGGATGTTCCGCTTGCCAAAGCTGTGGCATTAGGCACAGAGGCCCACGCAGGTGAGGACAGCTTCCTCCCCGCCCCTCCCCCAGCAAAGGGTCCCCCACCCTCCCCGAATCCCCATGGATTTCTCATTTGAAGTCAATCAGCCTTGAAATCCCTGCCAGTGCCTGCAGGGTAATTATGGGGCTGGTAATCAATGCCAGACTCTCAGCTGCCCTGGGTGGGAACGGCACAGTTTCCCTGGACTCCAGAAAACACTGGAAGTGGTAGTAACAGCCGGGATTGGGAGGGTCTGGCCTGGAAATAGCCTCCGGCTCGGATGGGGAGGAGTTGGGAAGGAGGGAGGTTGGCGTTGGAGCTGCTTCCCAGCAAGGCCTGGGGGCAGAGGGTGGCTGCGGCAACAGAGAGGACAGGCATTTCCCTACCCTGTGACTGGGGGAAGCGTGGGGCACTGTGGGAAGGGCTGCGTGTGGAGGCAAGGACGGCACAGGTACCAAATTAGCATCAGCCCCTGAAATGTCTGAGATCGGGACCTCTGCCCTTCTGAGTTCTGTCCCCCGTGAAGCTACCTGGGCCCTGATTACTTTGGTAAGTGACAGTGATGGGGGTGGGTAGAGCGGCCGCGGCTGTGGTGAGGGGTGACGGTGGCGTCAGGAATAGGAGGCCGTAACAGGTGACTTGAGGAAAGTGGGGAAGGGGGGTGGGGATGGTTATGGCGGAGCTGGAAGGACTGGTGGTGTTGGCGGGGCGGGGGGGAGGACGCTGTGCTGAAACTGATGATGCTGGCTGTTGGTGGCGATGGCGACCGTGGCGGGGTATGGGAAGTGTGACAATGGCAGTGAGATCGTGGTGAGGGAGAGGGTACCCAAGGGTGGTGACAACTTTTGAAGAAGGAACCAGAGGCGGGGGTGTGTGCACACGACTGGACACGACCCACAGGAATGGGGTGAGGAGACGGGGGCCCTGAAGAAGGGGGCGGTGCCTGCCGGTGATGGCCAGGTGGAGAGGGTTTGAACCGAGAGAGCTGTCCCTAGCGTCGGCAGTGTGCTAAGGTGCCAGGGGCTCAAGTCAGGCAGAGGGCCGCCGATTCAGCAGCCAAGGGATTTTTTGGGCCCCCTTGTGGCATGAAAGTCAGGAAGGTGGAGCTTGGATCCTAGAGAAATAGCTCAACTGGAATCAGGAGCCCAAGCAGAGAGCCGGGTAGGTGATCGGAGGATAAGCCGCGATTCTAAAGGCCAGTGGTGTAGATGCCAGTCTGAGAAGGGGTGAAAATGTCCCCCGGCCTTGGGGACTTGCCAGGATTTAGGTCCTGGCATCCCGTATAGCTCCTGCCCTGGTGCTTTGGGTTCTGCCAGCCTTCATACCCTTTGTTCCTCCAGGGAACTTTATCGTCAAGGTCAGATCAGTGACCAAGCACCTGGGTGTCTCTTTGCTGCCGAAACAGACTCAGAACCCAGTGTCCTAGAGGAGGCTGAGGGTGCTACACAATCACTGTATGAAAGCCCCAGACTCCGGCTTGGGCTCACATCTGCTTTCCCTTTTGTGGCATTGTCCTGTGATGAAGAGTTTAGGGTTGAGGATGCAAACAGACCGCGTTCAAGTCCTAGACCTGTCCCTTCCTACTTGTGTGACCTTGGATAACGTCCTTGACTCCGTCTCCTTTCCTGTAAAATGGGAGTGGTGTTACCAGCGTCCCAGATTGCTGTGAGGAGTGCGTGGCAGAGACTGAGGTGGCCCCAGTAGTCCCACCCTCTTGGAGTTCCTGTTCTTGTACAGTCTCCCTCCTGTGGGCATGGGTGGGCCCTGTTCTAGCCAATAGAACCATCTTATGTCATATAATCATAGAAGCAACTATGTATGTAATACATGTGTGTATGTAATATGCATGTAATCATATACGTAATCTATGCATGTCATAATATGTATGTATGTAATCTACGTATGTACTATAATCAGAGAAGTAACTTCTGTCCGTTAGAAACAACACTTACTTCATCAAAGCCAGCAGGGCAGAGAGTCTCCGAGCCACATGGGAGAGGTTTGAAGGAGGGGCAGGAGGAAGGGCAGAAGGCAAGGTACGGGGTCAGTGCCAGCCTATCCAGCCTGCCAGGTGGCCACTCCTACAGCACCATTGGACCTTTGTCCCCATGCACAGCCTGACCACATCCTTCCCGTAGACGCCGGGAGGCCTTCTCTTAGGCACTGCCTCCTGAGCCTCTCTAGAGGCCACTGTACCCAGAAACAAGGCCCCCGGGTGGCCCCAGGACAAGCCTCAGTGCCCACGCTCAGAAACAGCACCTTGGGGGGCCAGTGTCAGGCTTAGGGTGACTCTGTAAATCAGAGCATTTTGATGCATAAAATCTGGAAACGTAAGTCTATGAATCGTAATCGAGCATGACGAAATCTCATCAGCAGAAGTAAATATGAAATTCGAGATGACAGGGAGAGGCACAGATGTGTTCCCGAGTTCCCGCCCCCCCCTCCCCTCAGCTCCTGCTCCTAGTGCTACCCCCAGATTTATTCTTTGCACATACCAAATTAACCTCAGGTGCCTCTGATGGCTCAGCTCAGCCACCACATCTCTCTCTCCACCTTTCTGTCCCTTTAGGAGCCGGGACGTTTTCCCCCACCTGATGCCTCTGTGACAGGAGCCAGCTCAACTTTGCTGTTCATTTGGGCCTAGACCGTTGGCTGGGAAAGAGCTGGTAACAGTGGGCATTTATTTACGAAAAGGCCTGTGCTGAATGCCTTTCCTGCCCTCCCTGGAGGGTTGTCTCCACCAGCTTTCTGCTCCTCCTCCCAGAAGGCCCATCCCAACCAGGACGGGCTCCTGCACAGCGATGGCCCTCTAACCCTTACTGTCACCCCCTGAGGGCCTGCATGAGCACCCCAGAGAGCCAGAGGACGGCTTAAAACCATGTTGCCCAGAGTGTGTTCTGTTGAGCGTGTTTGGGGAAAAGTGGGTGTGGACAAATAAGCTTGGGCAGTGCTCGTTAAACCAAGGCAGGCAGGTTTCCTTCTCGCAGGCCTTCTCTGAGCCTTTACTGTCCTAATCTGAAATGTAAAGTTCCAGGACGGGGCTGGGGCAGACAGGCTTTCACAAACTTACTTGGCCATCGGCAACATTCTAGCCACAGCCCATCCTGGCCCCAGCATCTCCTCGGGCGAATATTCCCTTTAGATAATGTTCATAGAAGACCGTGAGGCCCATTCCCTGATTGTAGGGCCATCTGGGTCCCAAGCAGGAGCCCAGGTTGGGGGTAGGCAGGGGTGTCTCAGCCTTCTGACCTCTGAAAGAGCAGTGACTGTAAGTCTATGGCAGGTTGGGAAGGGGATGGGCCAGGGGGTGGCTTCCCTCAAGGGGGATCTGTCTGTAGAGAGGCTGACCATTTATCAGAGTGAGTCACCAGTGTGTGAGTGCATGTGCACGTGTGTATGTGTGCATGCACGGACATACATGTGTGTGAGCCAGTTATGATGGTAATTCAGCACCTCCAACATGCAGGCCTGGCATGGCACCGGGCCTGGGGCAGAGAGTACAGACCTCGTCTTGGGAAACTCCTCTTCAGGTGGGTGAGCTGAAATCCCAAGGCTGACAAAGTCCTTGGACTAATGGAGGAAGCACTTCTGGCCTTGCCAGGGCCCCAGTCTTCCTTATAGGAATCTGCAATTCCACGGGGAAGAAAACAGCCCACAGAAGGAACACATTCGTGGAGCACATGAAGATGCAACCCTGCACACAATCAGTGTGCACACAAGGCTTAACATGTATCTATGCGCACATGCTACGGTGGGCAGAATTCTAAGATGGCCTCCAAACCTTGTATGATCTCCTCTTCTTAAGTATGGGTGGGACCTGCGAGTATGGTGGGTACTACACCCCGTGACCAGGTTATGTTTTATGGCAAAAGTGAAGGGATTTTCCAGATGTAATTAAGGTCCCTAATCAGTTGACTGTGTTAATAGGAAAGGTGGGCCTGACCTAATCAGTTGAGGCCATAAATGAAGGTCTAGAGGTCAGAGAGAGAGAGAGAGAGATTCTTCTGCAGACTTTGCAAAAGCATGCTGCCACGAGCTCGACAGCTACAAGGAAAGGCATTCTGCCAACAACCACATGAACTTGGAAGACGACCCTGCACCTCAGATGAATTCGCAGCCCAGGCCAACCCCTTGGATGCAGCCTTGTGAGACCATCTGCAGAGGATCGGCTGGGCTGTGCCTGAATTCCTGACCCATGGGAAGTATGAGATAATACTTGGGTGCTGTTTTCAGCTGCCAAATTTGTGGCAATTTGTGGTATTGCTATGCAGCTTTCAAAACTAATACACAAACTCTCCGTTCAGTGAAGGTACATATACCCAGAGACATCCATCCATACAGAGACGCACCTATACGCAGACATATAAATATTCACGCCTCTCCATTTTCAGGTACACCGTGCTCACAGATGTAAAAACATATTTATATGCATAAACATATATACATACACAAGCACATACACATTCTTAGTTATACACACACACACACACATTTGCATCCATAAACACAGAGGTAGGCTTGTACACAATCTATACAGTCACATTTATGTGAACATTCAGACGCAGTAGATGCATATGCACACACATAACAGTGAAGAACATTATAAAATACTTTCTATGTGCCAGGCACTGGTCTAAGTTCCTCGTACATATAAACCCATTTCAATACTTCCACAGATATAGAGGAGCATATAGATGCTGATCTTCCTACCATGGAACTTCTGTAAAATACCACACCACTGTATACTACAGGGGCCCAAAGTGAAGACGTTTCTCAGCTGGAGCAATTTCTCAGGGCGGATTCTGGTGGAGCGTTTTCCCTCTCCCTAAGTGCCTGGCAGGTAAGTTAAGACCTTCCACTCCTTTCCCCTGCCCAGGGAGGGGCCCAGAAGTCACCCGCACTCTCTCCACTAGGTGGTGCTAGACCAGCATCTTTGGGTTTGATGGGCAGACTCCTGGCAGGCGCTGGGGAGCCGAGCTTAAGTCCTGGTTGAGGAAAGACAGACAGGAGAAAGAAAAAAACTCCTGGCCACAACATCCCAATCTCCATCTGTTCCCTTTCTGTCCAAAATAGCCAATATGTTCCGGGACCAGTGGTGCCCTCCTCGGCTGGGGGCTTGGGTGACCGCGCTGGTAGGTCCTGGCCTTGCCTAACACCCTGCTGAGGACAACCAGACATCTAAGCCCCTGGTTGTTTCTCATCTCAAGACTTCCTTCCTTCCTTCCTTCCTTCCTTCCTTCCTTCCTTCCTCCCATCCTCCCTCTCTCTCTCTTTTTTCTTTCTTCTTTCTTTCTTTCTTTCTTTCTTTCTTTCTTTCTTTCTTTCTTCTTTTAATGTTTATTTATTTTTGAGAGAGAGAGAGAGAGAAAGAGCATGAGTAGAGGAGGAGCAGAGAGAGAGGGAGACACAGAATCCGAAGCAGGCTCCAGGCTCTGAGTGTCAGCACAGAGCCCGACGCGGGGTTCGAACTCATGCGCCTTGAGACGTGACCTGAGCAGAAGTCAGACATACAACCGACTGAGTCACCCAGGCACCCCAAAACTCTACTCATTTATTTAACAAACACTATGCACCATTTATTTTGATCTAGGCACTGTCCCACGTTCTTACAAATATTAACACATGGAATCCTCATAACAACCCTATGATGTAGGTACTCTATGTCATTTACCGATGAGGAAACTGAGGCACAGAGAGGTTATGTGACTTGCCCAAACTCACAGAGCTAGCAAATGGCGGGAAGAAAGGAGAGAGGGCAAGGAATCTTCACCCCATTTTAGAAATGGAGAAACTGGGTAGCCCAGCACAAAGGCTAAAGAGGCAGTGGAGGGATCTGACCTTGAACTCAGAACTCAAGTCCAGTGCTGGGCTTTTTTTTCGTGAACTCTGAATTGCATGAAGATTAAAGCTGAGGCTGTAGCTGAGTGGGGGGACTGTGACAGTAGCAGAAGAGAGCTTTCTTTACATGTTCCAGTGACCCCTCACTAGGGATCTGGAGTCCAGGAAGCAACTTCCTGGCCAAGAAGTGCTCTTTTCAGGAATTTCATGTGGATTCTGCATAAAGGCATAAAAGGTAGGGCCAGCTCCCAGCTGAGGCCCAGCCGCGGGTGAGTCTATAGACTCAGACGCTGGAACGGGCCTTTTACAAGATACACAACCCATTCTACACTCAATTGCGTCCCATAAATCAGGTTAACCTTTTCAACGCAGCTCGGAGAAAATTAATTACTCATATCGGAGCACATGACCTTTTTCCCGGCAGGATGAGCCGAGCTGCTCCTAAGCACTGGGCTCCCTGTTCTCTACACTGCGGCATCCCAGCCGTTAGGAACCTACCCAGCAGCCCAAGCATTCAACCAAGGACAGCCAGTTACTTACATGTTTCCCAGGGGTGACCATGCTGGGTGACTCAGCGCCCCTTCTAGTGACCAGGTCCTTCACAATGGGCTATTTGGGGCTGATGATAGGGAAGGAGAACCGCCCCTGTCCTTCTTGCAAGCCCTGGCTTGGCTGAGCAGGGGGAGGGAAGGAAGGAAGGAAGGAAGGAAGGAAGGAAGGAAGGAAGGAAGGAGCGAGCATTTGAGGATTCTACATTCCCTTCCGGGGAGAGTTTTTCTAGTCTGAGAGGACCTCCATTGGGATCAGATAGTAAGTTTCCCACTCAGGGAACCCCCTGGCCTCACCCCACACTCTGACACCATCCAATCAGCTCATCAACATCTGACTAATTGACCATCCTACCGTCCAAGCAATCTCACCCAACAATCCAAGCAAACAGACATTCACCACCCACCTAAGGAGCCAGTAGGCAACCGGGCAGAAAGTTTGTATCGAATTCTTGCTTTGTGCAGCCCTGGGGGAATGCAGGTGAAAAAGAGGACACGGGTCCTATCCTCCAGAGGCTTATGGTTTAGTTGGGGACACAGCACTTCAAGGAGGGGACAAGACAGCGCAGAATTATTGAAGATGTGAGGACAGGCACTGGATGAATTGTGGAACTTTCTGTTCTTCTAGGGGTTGGTTAGTGTATTTATTTTCAGTGCCTCTAATTGTCAGCTGCTGGCAACAAGGAGCAGGCCATTCAGTCACCCGGAGTTTCCTCTTGACCATTATCCCAACCACACATGTGTGTCCTGTGGTGAAGACAGGGTCCTCCTGGCTTTCGAGTTGGACAAACTTTCCATTTGAATCCTGGCTCTGCCTTTAATTAGCTGACAGTCCTTGAGCAAGTTGCTTTACCTTGGAGCCTTCATTTTCTTGTCCAAAAAATGGGTATAATAAGACCTACCTTATAGGGATGTTGTGAGAATTAGCGAAATGATGCCTGCATAATGCTTAGTACGGCTCCCCGCACATAGTAAGTGCTCATTAAAGGTCAGCTAGGATTATTACTGTCAGCTACCAGTATGACTTCAGGCATACCAGTGAACCCAGTTCTTAACCTGAAGCTGGAGAGATCATGTGCTTTGAAGTAAGTGCCCTTGGGATACACTGAAAGTGTGTGCCAACCAGCTTGCTTTTAGGGATTCTGAGGCCAAGAGGCCTGTGTTATGTTTTAGAGGAAAAATGGTGGAGCGGCCTGGACTGATGTGTTTGTGCTCCTGACCGTGGGTGGGACCCAGAGTCTCACTGTCCTCGCTTCACTAAAGGAAGGACATTCAGTGACTGGATCTGAATGTAAGAAGCCTTTCGTCCCGTTCCCCCACGTTGTGGAGATCTAGATGTCACAGGATCACCTGCCTGGGGGAACACCGGCGTTTATACGCACACTGCTGTCTGTGGCCCCAGCCTGGGGGATTCCTTAGATGGTGATGTGTAGGAGGATGGGGCCAGGGAGAGGGGACATGGCAGCAGGGGCTGGCCTGCTCAGGGTGCCGGGTGGTGAACGCAGACCCCGGAGAGGCAGACAGGGGACAGTGGTGCTGCTGGGGGCTGGGCGGGGGGTTGGGGCAGAGTCCCAGACTGCCACTAACCTGGGGTTTGGTGGGCTGCAGAGGGTGCAGACCTAATCAGAAACTAAAGGTGCTCTTGGGGAAGAGGTTTGTAACGTGGGCTACGCCCAGGTCCCGTCGTCAGCCCTAGGTGATCTCATGGGTCCCCATGGCTTCCATGTCACAACCATTTTGATGGTTTCTTCATGGGCGGACCTACTCTATTAGGCAGCCTGGGCCGCCATAACAAAACAACAGAAGTGGTTCAAACGACAGACATTTATTCTCTCACCGCTTTGGAGGCTGCAAGTCCAAGATCGGGATTCTGACCAATTTGGTTCTGGGGAGGGCTCTCTTCCTGGCTCGCAGGTTGTCACCTTCCAGCTGTGTCATCATATGGCCATTCCTTGGTACATCTGGGCAGAGAGAGAGCAAGCATATAGCTCTCTGATGTCCCTTCTTATAAGGGCGCTGATCTTACCAGATGAGGGCCGACCCTTATGACCTTGTTAACCTTAATTACTTCCTTGGAGGCCTGTCTCCATATGCAGCCACACTGGGGGTTAGGGTTCCAATATATGCCTTTGGGGGGAACACTTAGCACCCACTGACATCTGCATTCTTTTTTTTTTTTAATTTTTTTTTTTCAACGTTTATTTATTTTTGGGACAGAGAGAGACAGAGCATGAATGGGGGAGGGGCAGAGAGAGAGGGAGACACAGAATCGGAAACAGGCTCCAGGCTCCGAGCCATCAGCCCAGAGCCTGATGCGGGGCTCGAACTCACGGACCGCGAGATCGTGACCTGGCTGAAGTCGGACGCTTAACCGACTGCGCCACCCAGGCGCCCCGACATCTGCATTCTTAAGTTGCAGGTCTGTACATCCAGGTGCCAGCAGGACTCCTTAGCTGGCTGATTGGGTACCTCACTCGCCTGGCCTGGCACCGAACTTCTTCCCTTAGACCTTTAATCTGGGGACGGCTGGGCATACCCAAGGGGTATTGGCAACCAGGTTTCTATGTGACTCCACCCTTAGCCATTGCTGATTAGACCAGAGGTGGACAATTGACACTAGCTTGGCCTCTCCGATGTTCTCTTTCCAGGTCTTAGAAGGGATTGATGCTGGTCAGTCTGGGCTGGTCTTTGGAACTGAGGCACTTTAAGCTCAGGAGTGGTGGGGTAGCCATCTGTGGTTAGCCATGTGCATGGAGAAGCTGAAAGAGAAGAAGGAAGTGGAGATACAGAGAAGATGACAAAGAGAGAAGGTTCTGGGTTCCTATCAGCTTTGCAGTCCTTCTGCGGTTGGGCTCTGGGCCTGCCCTCGGGCTTCACGAGACACCCTTGTATCCTTATAACATCCTGCTTTTAAAAATCGTACGCTTGGGGCACCTGGGTGGCTCAGTAGGTTAAGCGTCTGACTCTCCATTCTGACTCAGGTCGTGATCTCATGGTTCATGGGTTCAAGCCCTGTGTTGGGCTCCATGCCTTCACCCCTGCTGCCCTGCCCCTCCCTGGCAGATAGACACATCCCCACACGCAGCCACGGGCTCTCTTTCTCTAGCTCTCTGTCACATACACGCTGATATATATACAGCCATGCTCTCTCTTGCACAAACACACCCACAGACACCCTGACATATGTGTAAAAGCCCAGAGACACACACACAGAGACATACGCCAACGTCTATAACTTTGTGGGTTCACACAAAGTCTAAGAACGCCTCCAGACACAAGGACACACAATGACCCAGAAACACACAAGCACAGACATATAAACACACACACTTCTAAAGGCAGATAACAGATACATATACAGAGTCACAGACGCTCACAGATATATGCAGAGAGGTATGCAGGCACTCATCGCCATGCAGAGGCAGCCACGTGAGCGTGAGGACACAGGTGCAGACGCCCCGGGCACGTACGTGTGCAACACAGCCCCACAGCTCCGTGCAGACAGGCCCCTGGGCCTCAGGGGGGCTGGGCTGGGCAGAGAACGTCTGTGTAGGCTGGACCCTCAGATGCTGCTGTCTAGTGGACCTTCTCACTCAGCAACTGGGGAAAGAATTATCCAGGGAGCAGGGGGAGGTGACTCTCTCCTGTGCACCAGTCTCAACGAGGCACGGGGGGCTGCGGTGCGCGGGCTCCTGGGAACAGAGAGGGAGACTGCTCCATGAGAGGGATGGCTGTGACATGTGCTAGGGCAAGACCAGGCCTGCGGAGGGGGCAGGGCAGGGGCAGGTGGGGGGCAGCAGAACCTTGTTCCCCAGGGGAGGGACTGGGAAGCTGGGCTCCCACTGTCCGCTGCTGTAGGTCATGCTTCGCTTTCACTGGCTTGAACCGGGGCACAGGGATTCCAGGGACCTTCTTGCGGCTGTGGCCTTCCCAAGCTCCAGCCCGTAACTGGGAGCCCTTGGCCTGGTCCTGGTGTCATGGCTATGACTGCATATGTGTGCGTGCATGCGTACAGCATGTAGGTGCACGCACAGACCACACGTACGCACACATGGGCGTGCGTGTAGATGCGCGTGCGTGGACCCAGTCTGTCCACGCTGGTGCGCGTGTGGAGCTTGTCATGAGAGTGCCGAAATCCGAGCTGTCCCCACCGCCACCGCCTCTCCACGTGCCTCAGCCTGGGGCCGCTCCAGATGTTGTTCCAACATTCCTCATTCACTGCGGAAAATCAAACAAACAAATGAAAAATTCACGCCATTGTTATCCAGGGATGCCCCCAAGCTGCCGCTGCCGCTTCTAGCCCGCTCAGCTGGAGCAGATGGTGAAGCCTCTGGGGCTCACCTTGTGTCTTGGCACCCGGGTAGACAGGACCCCAGGGGGTTGGCGGGAGGCAGACTGCTGTGGGTTGGGTCCCGATGTGACCACAGGGAGCTCTCGGGGCTCCAGAGGAGTGTCCGGCTCTCCTACCCAGCCCCCCATCCCAAGAGTCCCCCAGGGTGTGTGACCCAGGGCAGGAGGGCAGGGGAAAGCCGAGGCCCTGCGTATGCGTCGGGCACCTGGCATACAGTGGGTGTTCACTAAATGCTGTCAATTGAGCTTTGTATACAAGAAGGAGGAAGGCCGGGGGGCTTCTCAGCCTTTGACAGAGCAGGAAACTGAGCCTCAGAGGATTTAGTTGCCTTTCTGAGGTGCCTTTCTGATCCCGGTTCTTCCCAGCAACCCCCGTGGCAACATCAGACTCCTGTCCGTAATTAAGTTCCCGTTTTCCAGGGTGAGAAGCGTTCTGATCCCGAGAAATGACAATGGCTTCTCATTAGCCAGCCAGTTTCATTGTTTGTGGGATTTTCTCATTTGAATTCTTCCCCCAGAATCAGAGTAATTTTATATGGAGATGCAGAAAAGAGCACGAGAGCAATAATCACCAGTGGTCTTGGTCATGCCTCTCCCACCTGCTCCCGCCTCGAACCACAGTCTGGGAACTGGGGTGACCTGGGCTGGTGGGCCAAAGCCTCAGAGAGGGGGCAGAAAGTGCTGGAAGCGGGTAGAAGTGTTCGGGGGGGGTCTTGGGAAGAGACTCTGACCCGAGAGCTGAGGAGGGTTGTCCCAGCCCTGAGGCTTCGGACAGGCATCGCCTGAAACCTGGCTGTGTGTGCACAAGCGTGTGTCGGCAGGGAGGCGAGCGACTGGGTGAGGTGTCCCTGCTGTGTGTCCGTGACCGAGCCTGCGGATGTGAGGCTCCGTGCGCGGCTACGCGGACGCTCGTGTCCGCGTGTGAGTGACTATGGCTGTGGGTGCGTCACCACCTGTGTGACGAAGCACGGGTTGTCACGTACCTGTGGCTTCGCAGGTCTGTGTGCGTGCGTATCTGTGAGTGTGTGGGCCGGGGGACCACGCTGTTCTCCACGCCTGTGTCTGCGTGGCCCCGCGTGTCTAGGTGTAGCTGTGGGTGCGAGCCCAAGTGTGTGTGCGTGTGCCTGTCCCCGGGCACCCGTGTGGGACCGCTGGTGTGAGTTTGCTGAGAAGCCACACTCTTACTGAGGCAGGGTGGGGCTGGTGGAATTCGCCTGTGGTTGACGCTCATTTCTGACGTCAGGCACTTTGTTTTTCCATAAGAGGCATTTGAAACATGATTTTTGAGCATTGGTGTTGTGGATACAGTGAGGAAGGAGACAGGCAAAGACCCTGTACTCGGAGCTGATAATTACGTAGAGAAGGCAGAGAGGAGACACGTAATTAGCCTAACAGTCACATCATCGTAAGTTTTGGTGGTTGCTGTGAAGGCCAAGAGCTCAGGGCTGTGTAAGACCGACATAAGGCTCCTCATGTAGCCTGGGGGTCAAGGCTGAGGGGTGGGGGGCTTCTCTGAGGAAGTGACATTTAGGCTGAGGCCTAAAGGGCGAGTAGGAACTAGCCAGGCTAAGGGGTGGTGGGATGGGCGTGGGGAGGAAGGGTGTTACAGGCAGAGGGAACAGTATGTGCAAAGACTCTGATGTATGACTGAGCGAGTTCCTTGGAGAAACTGTAAGAAGGCCAGGGACAGGGGTGCACATAAAAGGAGGCGGGAAAAGCAGCAGGCACCAGAGCTTGGAGGCCTTCCAGACCTTGGTAAAGGCTTTAGACTTTATCCTATAAGCAACAGAAGGCAGGGAAGTTCTGATGTGATCATGGCTGCCATACTGACCTGATTGTCAGGCTCTAAAGAGAGGATGCAGAGAAACTGGAAGGGAGGCCGACGCAGTGGTCCAGGCAGAGGATGGCTTGGCCCGGGAAGTGAGAGGGGTGGACGTGGAGGGAAGTGGAGAGATTCGTGTAAGTGAGGGCAGGAGAGGGAGGGGGAGGCTGGCAGCCGAGATGATGTTGTGGGCTGGGTGGGTGGATGGAAGGCGCACGCGTGGAGGGCGGGGGACTGAACGTCCCAATGGGACACGTTGGGGTTGAGATGCTTGTGGGACACGGGGGTGGAGAGGTCCAGGAGGCAGTTGTGGATAAAAGCCTGGAGTTCAGGAAGGTTTACGCTGGGGATAGGGATTATGGCGAGTGGAAGCCGGGACCTGGAGGAAGACCAACTGGGGTGAGCAGATTGGGGGACATGGGGTGATTTTCTTTGCCTTGGTGGCAGAGTCTACAGTTTAGGGGACAGGTGAATGTAGCACTTCAGATTCCAGACTCTGTTTCTGGGTGTGTACCCAAGAGTCAAAGGCAGGGACTCGAACAGATTATTTGAATATCTATGTTTACCACAGCATTATTCACTGTAGCCAAAAGGTGGAAACAACCCATATGTCCATCAATGGATGGACGGGTAAACCGAGTGAGTCTATCCAGACAATGGCGTATTATTCTGCCTCCAAAAGGAAGGAAATTCTGACACATGATACAACACAGATGAACTCTGAGAACACTATCCGAGGTGAAGTCAGCCAGACACAAAAGGGCATATACTGTGTGATTCCACTTAAGAAGTCAGATTCAGAGGGACGGAAAATAGAACAGAGCTGAGCAGGGGCTGGTGGGGGGGGGGGTGGTTGCTGGTGCATAATGGGTGTGGAGTCTGGTTTGGCAAGACAGAAAGAGCTCTGTGGATGGAGGGTGGGGGCTGCATAAAAGGGTGAGTGTACTTAACGCTATTGGATTATACACTTAAAAATGGGTTGTAACTGATATGTATATTTTGCCACAATTAAAAAAAATGATTTATTTTTGAGGGAGAGAGTGCAAGTGGGGGAGGGGCAAAAGGAGAGGGCAACAGAAGATCCAAAGCAGCCTCCGAGGTGACAGCAGCGAACCTGATGCGGGGCTTGAACTCACAAACCGTGAGATCATGGCCTGAGCCGAAGTCAGACGCTCAACAGACTGAGCCACCCAGGTGCCCCTGTTTTACCACAATTTTAAAAAGGTCCTAGACTCCAGAGCCAGCCAGACTGCTGAGTTTGAATCCCCGCTCTCTGATTTAAAAGCTGTGTGACTCTGGGCAAGTTGCTGAACCTCTCTGGGACTCAGTTATCTCATTTATAAAATGGATATCATAATATGCCTCTCTAGAGGGTTGTTGAGGGGATCAAATGAGTTTATATATGTGATGTGATAAGAACACTGGTCCATACTTTGTGTGGTTATCACTATCTTTATCATCAGCAGACCGGACCCTAGGTCCTGGGGGCTCTTGGTCAAGAGCCTGTGAAGTTGGGCCGGTGCCTTGGGGCAGGCGGGAGGGACCAGACTTGCTTCTGCTCTTGTGCCTAGGCCGTGTTGTGCACCATCACAGGCCTATGACTGAACGGAGCTCCCTGGGGCCTGTGTGGTGGGGCAGAGGGAACCCTGGGGGGAATCCAAATCTAAGAAGCTAGAGGAGGAAGGCGGCCTCATGGGAAGACAGGATGGATGAGGCCCACCCACGATGTGGAGGACAGTCTGCTTTACTCAAGTCCGCAGATTTAGATGTTAATCTCATCCAAAAACATCTTCGCAGAAACATCCAGAATAATGCTTGAATAGTCGTCTGGGCACCCCGTGGCCCAGCCAAGTTGGCACACAAAATTAGCCATCGCGGGAACCGATTGCCTCTTGACTGGGGACATACAAGGACACTCAGGAGGCCCCCCTGCATCCTCTTGGCCACTCCTTGATCCATTTCCCACCAAGAACCACAGAGCTCTCTCTGAGCATGGATCTGATCATGCCAATCCCCTCTGCTCTAGGGATAAATATTGCATTGTAATTATTACTTACAAGGCCCGGCTTGCCTCTGCCTGTTTACCAGTTCTCCTGCTCGTCTGCCTGTGCCTCAGACTTGCTCTCTGCTCTCAGCTGTATTGGCCTTCCGTGTGTTCGCTGTGCCTTCTCTCATCTTTGAAGATGCTGGCTCTGACTTTTTGGGAGCATCCCCCCACCCCTTACCCAGAGCTCTTGACTCCCATGTCCCACAGGCTACCCTCACTTGTCTCTTCTGCCTCTGGGTCAGGCCTCGGGCTGAGGACACTCAGGTAGGTTAGATGTGGGCCAGGACAAGGCAAAGGGACAGAGTGAGACAGGATGGACAAGACACTGTGAGAGCAAAAAACTATGGGGGTGGGAGGGGAGGGAACATGTCTGATCCCCCAAAACTCTTCCCCCAAAGGGAATCTGATTTGGTCAGATTTAGGATGCTGGGTCCTGTTTGCCAGCAGACAGGGAGGCCATGCTGTCACTCAGCTTGTCCTTACGGTGGGACCAGAAGCTGAGCCAAGAGTGTCGGTGTTAAGGGGTGGCATTGCGGGCCTTGAACTCCTCACAACCTCCATTAGCATTTCTCCTCCAAAACGGCATGAAATAAAATTTGAAACGAGAACAGTATTCTTTTTAAAAATTTTTTTATTTATTTTTGAGAGAGACAGAGACAGGCTGCAAGCAGAGGGAGGGGCAGAGAGAGAGGGAGATGCAGAATCCGAAGCAGCTTCCAGGCTCCGAGCTGTCAGCACAGAGCCCAACGCGGGGTTCGAACCCACAAACCGTGAGATCATGACCTGAGCTGAAGTCGATTGCTTAACCGACTGAGCCACCCAGGTGCCCCTGAGAACAGTGTACTTGTAATTCAAAGGCACCTTTATTAAGACAAGTCCCCCAGCCGCCTCTTCTGATTGGGTTGCCAACCCTAAGCCCATAGAGAAATTTCTGGAACCAAGGCTGCAATCAGGCCTTAGGCCTCGTTCTCTTTTCAAATGATTCTAGAGTTTCCACTGCTCTGGGGTTGGCCACTGTTTTCGTTATCTATCACTGTGTAACAAGTGGCCCTGAAACTTAGTGGCCTCAAATGATCTTACAGTCTCTGTGGGCCATGGACTTGGGAGCGGCTTAGCTGGTGTGGCTCTGGGCCAAGGTCTCTCATGTGGCTGTAATCAGGATGTCTGCTGGGGCTGCAGTGATCCAGAAGCTTGACTGGGGCTCGAGGAGCTGTTTCCCTGGTGCTGTGCTCACATGACTGTGGGTGGGAGGCCACAATTTCTCACCTGCTGTTGGTAGGAGGTCTTAGTTTCTGGCCACGTAAGTGTCTCTGTGTGCTGCCATGTGTTCTCACGACATGGCAGTTAACTTCTCCCAGAATGAGTACTTTAAGACAAAATGGGCAAGGAGGAGGCCACTGTGCCTTTATGACTTAGTCTCTGGGCCGTGTCACTTTTGCTTTATTCTGTGCATTAGAAGCAAATGGCTAAGCCCAGCCATACTCAAGGGGTGGGGATTTAGGCTCCATCCGATTCCACAGCCACTAATGGGTGATAAGGTTTGGATTTAGGGTTGTGGGCAGGAATTATGCCCCAGGCACACCAGACGCTGACCCAGCTAATAATAAGGGGCTTTTTGTTGTTGTTATTCCTTGCGTGTGTAACTCAAAGAGGAGGGATAATTAGAACAAAATACAGGCATTCCTGGATTCTCCAGTCAAATGCCACTAACTACACTAAATCAGAACTTCATTGGGGCGCCTGGGTGAATCAGTCGGTTAAATGTCTGACCTCGGCTCAGGTCATGATCTCACGGTTTGTGAGTTCGAGCCCCACGTCGGGCTCTGTGCTGACAGCTCAGAGCCTGGAGCCTGCTTCGGATTCTGTGTCTCCCTCTCTCTCTCTGCCCCTCTCCTGCTCGCGCTCTGTCTCTCAAAAATAAATAAACGTTAAAAAAAAAAAAAGAACTTCATTTAGAATTCTAATAATGACTAACCTTGCCTGGGTGAGGTGGATGGAGAGAATGAGGGGGGCAGGCTTCACATAAGAGAGAACACGTTTACATTGGGTTTTGAAGGATGGATAGGAGTTCACGAGGAAGACGATTTGTGAGAAAAGTGGAACAGAGCAGAAAAAAAGCAGGTCAGGGAGTCAGAATGAAAGAGGTTCGAATCCTGGCTCAGTTGCTGGTTGTGTGAGCTTCAGCAAGTCAGGTCCGCTCTTTCCGTTTTTTGTTTTGTACCTATAAATGAGGGAGAAGAAAGCAAATAATGCTCCAGGGTTATTATAAGGGCTGGTGATAGTGCATGTGAGGTGCGTGGCAGACCACAGGTGTGCAATAAATGGTAAGCAAAAATTCGCTTCGAAAGGTCTGAGACCTGAAAGGGCCTGCGGTGTTCAGAGCACGCAGGGGAAATTCTGCAGGCTTAGTGACGTTCATAGGATTTTAGTTGTTTTCTCTCTCTTGCTCCAGCCCAGCCCAGTTCACTGCACTCATTGACTCGACCAGCCAATAATGATTAATTATAAATGGGAGAATCTGGGTCCCAGCCAGGCTCAGTCCTGAGGCTGTACTGGGAGAGCAGGCGAGGGGGCAGGGCCCGTGGAGTCCCCCCTGCCACCGTTTCCAGGTCAGTTCCTTGGGCAGTGGGCTTTAAGCAGATGGAGAGATAGATGAATGTTGTCTGAGGGGTCTTCCTACCGGTTCCCAGTCGCCTGCTCTGCTGCCTCTGGGGACATTAGCATTCTGCAGGCAGCTGTTTAGGTGTAAGATCAATGCATTACATGTGTCGCCGGAAGGACCAGTAAACAAAGGGCGAGGTAGGTAAGTTGGAGGAGAAATTGGCAGGGTCTGCTGGGCGGGTCTGTGCTGACTCAGCATCAGCTTCCCTCCCTGGCTCAATGCAACTCCGTGGTGTGGCCAGGGGGTTGTGGGGAGCGGCCACGACTTGGGCTTTTCATGCTAGCTGGTTCTAGGTCTTGGGGGGGGGGGGCACAAAGCAGAAAGAGCCGGAAGTTCTGTTGCTCCGGCTTCATGCTACTCATGCAACTTTTTTGGGTCCTGTCTCGTCACTATCTGAAGCCTCCATCGGACTTCCCTGTACTGGGTCTCTGACTGCGGGACAAAGCAGGAAGCTCATCAGAAAGGGGGCTGGAGACCTGAGCTGGGATCGCAGCTCTCCTTGGGTGACCTCAGGTGCATCACTTCACCTCTCTGTGCCTCAGTTTCCTCATCTGTGAAATGGGGGTCCCAGGCTGCCAGGGCTGGGCCGGCTCGGATGGCCTAACGGCTGTGGATGAGCCGTGGCCACTGTGTGGGGACAGGACATCAAAGGGAGGATGGGAGTCTCTGTCCTCCCTAGAATCCTTGGGAAGATTTAAATCCTCTCTGGTGTGATGGGCCCTTTCCCGTCAGGGCAGGATCTGGAGTCTTTGGCTTCTCCCCGTCAAGCCCTTGTTGCTTCAAGCCCTGTGACTGCACAAGTTGTGAAAGTGTGGTCCTCGGGCCGGCAGCATGAGCGACATCACCAGGGAGGGTGTTAGAAATGGAAGTTCTCGGGCTCCATTCCAGACTTGGTGAATCAAACTCAAGGGGTGGCCCAACCCTCTGGGTGATCCCGATGTCGGGGACATTGGAGGATCAGTGTTCCAAGGCACTATCCCCTCCACAGGGCGCCCCCTCCCACTCACTCCCCCCCCTCCATCCCAGCTGGAGGCCCCGTGGAGGGAGGGGGGCTGGCAAGACCGACAGGGAGTCTCTGCTACAGAGAGAACCCTGGAGGGGGCGTCTCTCCCCTCTGCCTGTAGCTCAAGACATCCCGGAACCTCACCAGTGGGGCTGATGCCAGGGTATTTGAATAGCTCATTAGCTCTGCTCTGGGCTTCGATCCCTCTTAATTAGTTTTGCAAAAGATATTCATTAAAAAAACCTCATTACAAGTCAAGCACAGGTCCTCGCTAAGTTTGCGGGCGTGGGTATACGGGGGTGCGTCTTTGTCCTTCGAGTGCCTGTGAGCCAGCGGGCTGGTGCACTCAGGTGTCAGTGAACGTGGAGGTGTGGGAGTGTCCGGGCGTGGAGAAGCACCTTTGCCGGGGTGTTGCATCGGTGTGTCGGTGCTCACACATCCATTTCTCCTCCAGGGGTCCCCCGCGAAGCAGATTATTCCTCCCCTCTTTATAAGTCATTATTCCTACTGGGCCCACGTTGCAGGGAAACATGCACACGTTTCCAAGCCACATCTATCCTGGTTGTTTTGCTTTCTTTGCGCCCCCGGTTCTGGGTTCCAGGCACGACGATGGCCGACGAAAGACCTGTTCCGGCCAGCTGAGCAGCCAGGGGGAGACAACAGTCCAATGTGAGAATTTGAAGAGGCTGCCGGATGCCCTCTCCCACCGGTGTGCTGTGTCCTGATGCCTGAAGCCACAGCCTAGGTGGCTGCTCCTTGGGATTGTAGCCCCTCAGGTTTCCCGCCCCAGAAGGCTCAGCCAGCGACAGGGCTGCCTGTGGGGTTGGGAGAGAAGGCCAGCTTTGGGGTGAGGGACTGGGGCGTGTCCTGAGATGCTTAGGCCGAGTCTGGGGGGCACTCTCCCGCCCCCCTCCCACCCTGTCCCTATTTCCCTACTGCATTCCTTGCTGTGAGCATCCCCATTTGGAGCCAAGTAAATTTATGGCATAATCCTGCATGGAAATGCACGGAAATGCTGCCAATTACCATCAAGCCGAGAGAGGCTGCATCCCTGACGCCCGCCTCGGTCTGCTGTCTGTCGGCTCTCAGCCTTCCAGAAACCACAGGGAGCTAGAAGCCAGCCAGGACGGCCCAGATTGGCGGAGTGGGGCCATTTGTATAAAACTCTTTATTCCACTCACCTGGCCTTGAAGGTTTGTGGCAGGAGCGGCTCCTTCGCATCAAACCTGAGCAAACCGGGGAGATGTCATTGCCTGAGTCTCAGCAAAGCCGACAGCTGATGGGATTTCTCTAACTGAGATCAGTTCATCAAACTTAGGTAGAGCTGAGCCACTGGAAGACGGGGAGATCTGATATAATCGCGTCTGCTTAAAATGCAAAGGCTCATCGAGATTTTTGGAAGCACTGTAAGGAGAGTCTCAGTGAAGCCAGGAGGAGCGTTTAGCAGGCTCTGAGATGGAGCTGGGAGAGGAAAGCGAGCAAGGACCTGCTCTGGGCGGGGGTGGGGGTGGGAGTGGGGGAGGGCGGCAGGGGAGGGTGGAGCCCCCTGTCTCTGCTTGGCCTCTTGCTGCACCGAGACCAACAAAGGAGTAATGACGCCTACTGTGTGCAGCACACCCAAGACCAGCCTCCTGGGACTGGGGTGGAGGCGTCGTGAGCCACAGCCCTGCTCTTGAAAACCTCATAGTTTAATGGAGGAGGCAGACAGAGAGGAGGCAACCTGGGACCTGTTCCTGAGTAGGGTCTTTTGCCAGAGGCTCAAGGTGCTGATAAGAGAACAAGGCGGGAGACCATCACTGTAAAGCACTCAGGTCCTGGAGTCAGTTGGGGCCGGGTTCGAACTCCTGTCTCACGACCTGTTCACCCGCGGTGTGTCCTTGGGTGTTGCATCCTCTAACCCCTCCGAGCCTCACTCTCTTCATCTGCGGAATGGCTGTAACAATTCCTACTTCTCAGGGAATCGTGAGGATTGCCGAGATCCCGTATATAAAATGCTTAGCGTCGGGCTTGGTGTTGTAGTAAGTGCCCCACAGTGGAGCTGGCATCCGACTGGGAGGACCTGGGAAGGCTTCTGGGAGGAGGTGGGGACACCAGTGAGGACTTGAAGGATGGGAAGGACTTCAGCTGGTGGAAGGGGCAAGGGAGTGGCCCATATTTGTGAGGAGAGAGATAGCTGGCTCTCTGCTCGCTGCTGTCTCCCCTGTCCCCCCAGCTCTCCTAGAGGCAGGGGGGAGGTCTGGGCCAGGAGTGGTGGGGGCTTGTCTCAGTACAGCAGCTGTCCTATCCCCCCGCCCTCACTGCATCAGGGCCCCCGTCTAGCCCTCCCCTCGCTCATCTTGCTGCCCCTCCCCAGTGAGTATTTAGCAGTCCTCCTGAGATGCGCTTAGCGGGGACCAATTTCCTGCCATCAGTCAGGACTGGTGGCGTTTGTAGGACAGTGTGGAGGCCTGGGAGCGGGGAGGTGGGGGGAGGAGGGAACACGTGGTGGCTTCCTTCTGGGACCGAGTGCTTGGGGCCGCCCTCCCCTGGCTGCCATCTGTCCTTCAGGTCTGTCTGCCCCCCACCCCTCTGGCTGGGGTTCCACTATGGTAAGGATGGAGGAGGAAGAGGAGTCTGGTTTGGGGGGCGGGGGGAGGGGAGGGAGGCGCCAGGACTGGGCTGGCTTTGGGCCTGCAGCTGGCCACTGCTGACAGCCTCCTCCAGGAAGCTTACCTGGATGCAGTCAGGCCTTCTCTCTGGGTCAGCAGGAGTCATACCTGGGTCTGCACTGCCCCCTCAATTCCCTGTTTCCTTAGCTAGACACAGAGCTACGATTTATTGAACACTATTATATGCCAGGCCCTGGGCCAAGTGCTTGATGTATATTAGCTCATTTAATTCTTTATCAACCTGGGGAGACAGTCATGATCAAAATTACCCCCATTTTTTTAGGAAATGGGTTCTGAGGGGCTGGATCATTGCATAAGGTCTTTTTTCAAATGTCCCCTCCTCAGAGAATCCTTCCCTGACCACCTATTTTATTCGGTTCCTCCCCCACCTCCACCTCTGGTCTTTTCTATTTTATCATTTGATTTTCTCCTTGTTCGTGGTTTGCAGCCCCCACTGCTGGCGAACACGAGCAGAACCTGTCTGCCTCGGTCCCCTGTGTGTCTCCAAGTGGAGAGGAACACCTACAACTGTGCATTGAACGATGACTGTTTGTTGACGCATGAAAGAATAGATGAATGAATGAATGAATGAATGAACGAACGCCCCATGGCTAATAACAGCAGAGCCAGGATTCCAACCAAGAACCAGGTGCAAAACACACTCCCTGCTGGCAGCCGCCCGCACCAATGCCTCCTGTCACTGTCCAAGCAGCTTGTGGAGGGAGGGGTCATCACCCGGAGTAGACGTCTTGGGTCTGGAGTCCCAGCAGACCACGCTCAGCGTGATTGCTGCTCCGGCATGAACGGCATTAAGTCAAAGATGCTAACATTCGGCCCCCAGCCCCTGTTGTAGTTAGAGGATAGAGAAATCAGTTTTGAGTTGCTGGGGCAGAGACAGGTGGCTGGGTGGCTGGGGGAGGAGGGGCGACTTTCTTTGCATTTGTGGACTGGGCTTCTCACCTCTTCCGGGCCAGAGGAGGCAGACATGGCTGGATCTGCTCTCTAAACGGAGCCCAGCTAGGGTGGCGGGGGGCCCCTGCAGGGCTGGGCGCTGCTCCCTGTGCTCAGACCTGTATTAGGATTTGAGGCAGTCTATTTGTCTGGGAATGACAGGGACGGGGAGAAGGGCTTGCGGAGATGAGTGGCAGGAGAGATAAGCCTGATGTGTGACTTTCTGATGCTTGGTTGGTTTGAAAATAAGTCCTGGGCCCAGATACAGGATTGACAGGGGGATCAGAGAGGGCCGTTTGCTTTCTGCCTTCTGACTTTGAAAAGGGCCCAAGAGTCAGGAGACTGGGTCCTAATGCTGGAGGGGGGCGGGGCTGTGCCACAGGTCACCTTGGCCAGGCTACAGGGGAAGGTCGGGTGCCCAAGGCCGGTGCGTTCTGGAATCAGCCCCAGGGACTCGAAGTTTCTGGGATTTTGCCTTTGTTCCTGTTGTGGGAAGAAGGCTGAGTGCTTGGAGCTCACAGACAGAAGGGCCGTGAAGGCACTGGCCATCTTCTCCGTGCATTTCCAGACCTACTCTCGGCCCTCTTCCCCTGTCTTGTGCTGCAGAGGGCTTCTCAGTGTAGACGTTTCAACAGGCTCCTTTGTCCTTGGGCTGGGTGGCTGGGTCAGTGGACAGTGTTTGGGGGTAGGCTAAACCCTCTATGAGGCCACAGCTCCGGCCACGCGGCCCTGTCCCTACAAGTGTGGCTGCGGTTCCTACACCACCGCTTACTGATTTCCCTACATCCTGCCCCACCTCTGTATACAGCCTCTTCACTAATTTTTATTTATTTTTTAAAATGTTTATTTATTTTGAGAGAGGGAGAGAGAGAGAGAGAGAGAGAGAGAGAGAGAACGCGAGTGCTAGCTGGGGAGGGGCAGAGAGAGAGAGGGAGAGAGAGAGAATCCCAAGCAGGCTCTGTGCTGTCAGCACAGAGCCTGACACGGGGCTCGAACTCACGAACCATGAGATCATGACCTGGGCTGGAATGAAGAGTCGGACGCTTAACCGACGGAGCCACCCAGGGACCCCTAACTTTTGTTTAATTTAACTGTGACATCTCTTTCCTGCTGGGATCCTGACTGATATATCCTGACCACAAAAAGGATCTTATCTCTCGTTTCAATAGCGTTCGGAAGAAACAGACCCCGGGCCACCACCTCTTCTAGCCTCTGACTGCCTTCCAACCTCCTCTGCGGTCATCTCCTCTGGGACCATCTTCCTGGCCATGCTGTGCTTCCAGAACTGGTCAACACCTTTTTTTTTGTGGTTAGCTCCCTATTGCCGACCAACTGTGAGCTCCCAGATTCATTAGAATTATTCACAGCCTGTTCATCCTGCATCTGTGGGCTCTCCTACACCCACCTCTCACGGGGCTTCTATTTCGACCAAGATGATGTGGCTCTGAAGGGTGTGGACTCCTTCTGTAAACTGGCGGGGGAGAAGTGTGAGGGTGCCAGGCATCTCCTGACAATGCAAAACCAGCACCGGCAGCCGTGCCCTCTTCCAGGATGTGGGGAAGCCATCCAAGATGAGTAGGGTACAACTCGGGACACCATGGAAGCCACTTCGGCCCTGGAGGAGACCCTGAACCCAGTCTCTTTGTTTGGGATCGCATGCCCTGGTTCTGCCCACACAGACCCCCATCTGTATGACTCCCTAGAGAGCTGTTCCTGGATGAGGAGGCGAAACTCACCAAGAAGGTGGGTGACCACCTGGCTAACCTCAGGCTGGGCTGGGCGAGTGTCTCAATGAAAGCTTAGTCTCAAGCATGACTAGGAGGCTGGCAGCCTTTGAGGGGGGCCCTCTGTATATTCTGGGTGTTTGGGCTTCTGCCCGAGCCTCTCCTCCAGCACTAGGCAGCTTTCATACCCATCCTGGACCCTCTCCCAAGCTGTGGACCAAAGGGAAATCATAAAGCTTTTTGCAAAACAGCCACAACAAAAAGGGGCTCCCATGGATATTCCCCAAGGTGGCTGTCAGTGTGGGAAGAATGGAAAGGTGCTTGTTGTCTGGGTTTCCCAAGGCTCTTTCCTGCCTATGCAAGTTGGGCCAACCTAGGGGCAGAGAGAAAGCTACGCTCCTCGGGGTCAAAGGACGTGAGTGGCAGATTCTGCTCTGCCTTCCCCTCCTCTCTTCTCAGGGCCTCAGGTTTCTCATCTGTAAAGTGGGTGTGGTGATAACTGCGTGGCCAGCAGGTGCCAGTTACTATATTAAGGGCTGTATATACAGGATATCGTTAGTTTTCCTCCGAAGCCCTATGAGGTGGCTTCTCTTAGCATCCCTGTTTGGTAGATGGGAAAACTGAGCCTCAGAGAGGTGAAGTGCCTTGCTCAAGGTCAAAGTCTGACCATGGTAGCCTGCAGTTCAAACCCAGGTCTCTGTGTGCTCTTAATCCCAGTGTCCTCTCTGCCCCCCGCGTCCCCCCCCCCCACCGCCACCACCTTCTTGGGGAGTTTGAGACCCAGTCCTGCAGCAAGACCTTGCAATTGGCAAAGGGCAGTTTTCATGATGCCTGCTACTCAGCATGGGGACAGGCCTGGGTGGTGGGGCTGACTCTCCTTCCCTTCCCTGTCACTCCCAAGAGAGTTGGGCACAACTCGCTTCTGGAGAATGTCACAGCACCACTCCCCACCCCATTTCTCACCTGGGCAGAGATACTGTTTTTCCTTGCTTTGCACGGCGAGAGATTGATGACACTGACTGCCCCAAGTAATCACCTACTTGCATCCACACTGCTGTCCTGCAACTTTTTAGCACCTTCCTACGGTGGCTGTGGACTTGGCCGTGCCATTGACTTTGATCGATGAGACAGTAGCCAACTTGGCACGAGTGGTAGTTGGAAAAAGTGTTCTCTTGGACCCCTGCCAGTGCCAGAAGAGCGATCTAGAGCTAGCCTGCTGGGAGATGAGAAACCATGTGGGGCAGAGCTGGGCCATCTCAGGCAAGGTCTTCCTCGACCAGCCAGTGTCCAATGGGTCAAAGATACGTGAACCAGGTGGGATCAGCCAAGCCCAGACTCATAAGAAATAATAAATGATTCTTTTTCTTTTTAAGCCACTGGGACCCTGGAGGTTTCTTCCTTTGAGGCGTCTCTTTCTCTACCAAGTTAGGCAACTTCTGGGCTTTCAGGCCTGGGGAGGAGAGGACGGGGGTAGGTGGGTTTCTGTGTATACCCGATGCATGGATAACATTGTTCCGGCTCCTCAGAGCCCTCGTCCCTGGGCTACTCCGCATCTTTTCTCTGAGGGTTTCCCCTGGCTCCCCAAGTCCCTAGACAAACACGAGTGGGGTTCTCTTTCTGGCTGTTTCATAAGAAGCCGAATGTGCCACAGAAGGCATGAGCCCAAAGCGGTGTGGTCCAGGGCCTTTCCACGGCCATCCCCACCCTACAATCCCATTGGAAAAGGGAGAAGGGCACCGAGGCCCTCCGTGTCCTTGGGTATAAAACCAAAGTGGTCCCCAGGTTATTTTCCTTCCCTACCCCAACCAGGTCATTCTCGGTGCTGTGAGCTGCAGGCAGGAACCCAGAACTCACTTATTTCACTGCTGGGGGCACTACCTTATTATCCATGGGGGAACTCTGGGGACAAGCTGTAGGCAGATCATGGCCCTCCGAAACCACTGGATTAGAGGCTTGGAAGGCAGGGGCCATGTCTGATTCATCCCTGTATCCCATGCCGAGCACAGGGTGGTAACGTGCATTTTTTTTTTTAATTTTTTTTTCAACGTTTATTTATTTTTTGGGGGACAGAGAGAGACAGAGCATGAACGGGGGAGGGGCAGAGACAGAGGGAGACACAGAATCGGAAACAGGCTCCAGGCTCCGAGCCATCAGCCCAGAGCCCGACGCGGGGCTCGAACTCACGGACCGCGAGATCGTGACCTGGCTGAAGTCGGACGCTTAACCGACTGCGCCACCCAGGCGCCCCGGTAATGTGCATTTTACTGCCACTAACTCAGCCGGTGTAGCAAATGGCCCCCAACCAATTTCTCTCTTTGCTCCTCCCTTTCCTCCTTTCTTTTCCAGGCTGCTGCTGTTCCTACAGCTCTCAGCCACTGGCTCTTGTCCCCAAGATAAAGCACTGGAGGCCTCCCCTGTCCTCCAGCTGCTCCCTGGTTCCCTTCTTCAAGAATTCTGTTGGGCTCTTCCGGAGCCCCTGCCCCTCTCGGGACCTTTCCCTGTTGTGCCGCCATTCAGGCTCCAGGGCTCCTTCTTTTGTTCACAGATGGTACCATGTGATCCACACACTCCTGTGCTTTGTTTTGTCCCTTTACACTATTTTTGGAGAGCATCCCTTAGCAAGACAGAGAGAGCTCCTCATTCTTCTTTATTTTTTTGAGATATAATTCACATACCATAATATGCACCCTTTTAAAGAGTACAATTCAGTGATTTTTAATATAGTCACAACGTTGTGCAACCGTCACCACTGTCTGATTCTGGAACATTCCCATCACCCCAAAGGAAACCCCTTACCCATTAGCAGCCACTCCCTATTCTCTACGCCCGTCCCCCTTCCCCACCCCACCCCCTGCCCCGCCTCTAACAACCACTCATTTATTTTTTCTTTATGGAAATTGCCTATTCTGGACGTTTGTTACACATGGAACCATATGACATGTAGCCTTTTGTGTCTGGATTCTTTCAAGGCTCATCCATGTTATAGCCTTTGTCAGGACTTGACTCCCTTTTGTTGCTGAATAATATTCCGTAGTCTAGATATACCATATTGTGTTATCCATTCATCTGATGATGGACGTTTGGTTTGTTTCTACTTCTGGCTGTGCTGAATGGTGCTGCTATGAACACATGTATCCAAGCTGTTGTGTGGACACAGGTCTTCTATTTTCCTGGGTATGTCCTTAGGAGTGGAATTGCTCTCTCTCCATCTTCACTTTTTTAATGGCCGTCTAGTATGTCATGGCTGCATATAACCACAATTTATTGAAGCAATCACCAGCTGATTCAGTCTCTCCCTCCTTTTCTTTAGTATTTCAGACAATGATATGAGGAATAATCTTGTATATTCACCAGTTCACACACAACCATGTGTATCATTTCGTATAATTCCCGGAAGTGTAATTGCTGTGCCGAGGGGCACACACATTTGCAATTTTGACAGATGTTGCCAAATTGCCTTCCCCCCACTCCAGACTGTGCCAATGGCAATATCTGAGGTGTCGATTCCCTCCCGATCCCCAACACAGCGTGCTAGCAGGCTTTTTGATCTTTGCCAATCTGGTCAGTAAGAGGTGGATTAGGGTAGTTTTATTTTGTGTTTTCTTATTAGGGGTGAGGGTAGGTGTCTTTTCAAATGTTTAAGAACTATATTTTCACTGCTGTGAACTATCTTTGTATTCTTTGTCCATTTTTCTGTTGTGCTGTTGGTCTTTTTTTTATTGATTTGTAAGAGCTCTTTATATAAGTAGGAAGTCAACACCCTACCTGTATTCAGCGCCAGGTATTACTCCCAGTTTGTTGTTTTCTGACTTTGCTAATAGGTGACTTTTTCCATGAAGAGGGTTTCTATTTTTACATGGCCAATTTATCCGTGTTTTTCTGTTTGGCTTCTGGGTATCTTGTCAAAGGTCTTTCCTACATTAAGATTTTTAAAAAAAACTCCCTCGTGGTTTCTTCCAGGCCACTTATTATTTCATTAAAAATGTTTAATCCTCTGGTCCATCTGGAATTTATTTCAGTATAGGTGTGAAGATTCATTTCTAATGGGCCTAATTTAATATTTTGTCAATGGCTTCCCAATTGTCCCAATATTATTGAATAGTCCTCAGTGACTTAAATCCTGCCTTCATCAGAGACTAAGTGCTCACATGTTTTTGGATTTACCTTCGTGATTTTTTTTTTTCAACGTTTATTTATTTTTGGGACAGAGAGAGACAGAGCATGAACGGGGGAGGGGCAGAGAGAGAGGGAGACACAGAATCGGAAACAGGCTCCAGGCTCTGAGCCATCAGCCCAGAGCCCGACGCGGGGCTCGAACTCACGGACCGTGAGATCGTGACCTGGCTGAAGTCGGACGCTTAACCGACTGCGCCACCCAGGCGCCCCACCTTCGTGATTTTTTAATTCTGTTCCATTGGTGTGGTTGTCCACTCAGGAGCCGCTACCACATTAATCTAATTATTGCAGCTCTAGAATGAATTTAAATAACTGGATGGGCTACTAGCTTCCCCTCATGCTTCTTTTCAGTGTTCCTGATTATTTTGCATGCTCAGTCTTCCAAATGAACTTCAGGCTCGCCTCATTTCATTAAAAATTACCAATGGTATTTTCACGGAAACATACACATATTACAGATTAACTAAGGGAGAACTCGTACAGCTTTATGATGTCAGTCCTTCCTATCCAAGAACATGGTATGCCTTTCCATTTGTTCAAGTCCTCTTTTGGGTTCTTCAGTGGCATGTTAGGGTTTTCTTTATGGTTTTTTTTGCACACTCCTTAACATTTTATCTTTTTCATTGTAATTGTAAATATCATATGTTCTTCCATTATATGCCCTAATTGGTTGCCATTTTTAAGAGAGAAGGCCATTGATATTTGTGTATCAATTTTGTAGCTGGCCACATTATTGAATTTCTTTATTGTTGGTCATAGTTTGCCAGTTGATTCTCTTCGGTATATCAGGCATATATTCATGTCTTCTGCAAATAATGATTATTTTGCCTACCGTTTTCTAATTTCATATAGTTAAGTAGTTTCTGTTACTGAATTGCATCAGCTTGTACCAAGATAACAAAGTCAGGTAATAATGAAGATACTGGGTGTCCTGACCTTCTTCCCGACTTTAATGGGCATGCTTTTAAAATTTCCTCATTTAGGGTTAAGATGGATATATTTTTATCATGTTGAGAGGTATCTATTTGTTCTTATTTCCCTAAGAATTAAAACAAAAATTTTTTTTAACGTTTTATTTATTTTTGAGACAGGGAGAGACAGAGCATGAACAGGGGAGGGTCAGAGAGAGAGGGAGACACAGAATCTGAAGCAGGCTCCAGGCTCTGAGCTGTCAGCACAGAGCCCAACGCGGGACTTGAACTCATGGACCGCGAGATCATGACCTGAGCCGAAGTCGGCCGCTTAATTGACTGAGCCACCCAGGCGCCCCTCCCTAAGAATTTTTAAAAAATTAAGAATGGTTGCTGATTTATGCAGGTAATTTATGCTTAGATTCCCCAATGTTGTAAGTTATGTTATTAGATGTCCTGACACCTACCACCTAGCATTACTTAAACCCTACTCAATCTGATCACGATATGTTATTCTTTTTCTGATGTATTGTTCTGCTGGATTCTGTATGCTATTGTTTTATTTAGAATTGTTGCAGGGAAATTCAGAAGTGAGACTGGCCGTTGTTTTTCTCCTCTTTGAGTGGATATTGGTATGACTGCTAGAGCTATACTCACTTCATAAAAAACAAAAAAACAAAACTAGAAACGTTTCTTCTTTTTCTATGCCCTGGATTAGGGAGAAATCGATCCCTCATCCATCCATTAAAGATCTGGTTGAATTCGAGGGGGCCCACCTCAGCCTCCTGCTGGCCCCTGGGAAGAGGGTCTTGGGGACACAGATGATTCTATACCTCTCTAGATGGTCCAGCAGAACAAGTTCGGTGGGGCTGACCAATGGTTCAGAGGGGCAGACTCTGGGTCCCCAGGGTGATACCCTCCCTCCTACCATCCCGGATCTCTATGCTGGGCACCCTCGTATGATTGATTGGGTAGGTGTGTGGATCCTGAGGAAAGGCTTAGAAAAGAAGAGCACTTCTTCAATAACAAACTACTTCTTCAGCATAGATAGGTGCCGTAGGCTTTCCTGAAGGGTTAAGGCTTTGCTTAACAAAAGGGTCACTTGATTTTTTTTTTTTTAATTTTTTTAAAGGTTTATTTATTTTTGACAGAGAGAGAGACAGAGCATGAGTGGGGGAGGGGCAGAGAGAGAGAGGGAGAGAGAATCTGAAACAGGCTCCAGGCTCCGAGCTGTCAGCACAGGGCCCAACGCGGGGCTCGAACTCCCAGACCGTGAGATCATGACCTGAGCGAAGCCGGGCGCTCAACCGACTGAGCCACCCAGGCACCCCAAAGGATCACTTGATTTAAAGTACCATTGGGGCGCCTGGGTGGCTCAGTTGGTTGAGTGTTGGACTCTTGATCTCGGGTTCTGGCCCTGTGCTGGGTGTGGAGCCTACCTTAAATAAGTAAGTAAGTAAGTAAGTAAGTAAGTAAATAAATAAATAAATAAATAAATAAAACACTGTTTCTATACAGTGTGAAAGTAATGATTTTTAAAAAATTGATATACTGGGAATCAGCAGGGAAGTTTTAGGAATGCAAAAGAGGTCATCTTGCAAATAGGGAGTGGTTAGGTAGGGTTTCCTTGCCCATCTGGCCCCGCCCCTTTCCTGGTGACCTCAGGCTTGGCGAAGAGACTTAGGTGTGCTTAGTTATGCTGGTTCTATAGAAGCAAAACTGAGTCATAACCCACGAGAAATGCTGACAGGACCTCTATCAGGATAAGGGAGCGTAGGTCCTTTTGAAATAAAGATAAACCTTTCTAAGTGGAAAAAAAGGAAAAAGCAAAGCCAGGTGGGCGGACGTAACCTGGCAGGAAAAGGGCTGGATTTGGAAGGGAGAATATCTTCCAGCGGGGCTTGGGGGGTTGTGGTGGCTGCTGAGGTTGGGCTGGCTCCAGGCAGCCCTCCTCATCTCTCCCTGCTCTCAGGGCCTGCCAGAGAGGAGCATCTCTAGGCCGTGTGTGTGTGTGTGTGTGTGTGTGTGTGTGTGTGTGTGTGAGGCTGGGTAGCTGGGCTATCCACACCCATCCTCCACGGTGGCGGTCAGTCTGCTCTTTCTGCCTCTGGGTCTCCAGTGGTCCTGGTGCTTCTGCCGGTCCCTGTCACCTCTCCTGCTTCAGCGCTTTGTGACCGGTGACCAGCAGTGGTTGGGCAGTGTTTGCTTATTTCTGTGCGCCCGCCAAGGACGCTTCTTGCCGACACTCCATAAACACTACTTTATAAGCGGCAGGTCCTTCTCCCCCCTCCCGCTCCCACCCCTTCAGGCCTGCTGGCACGTTTAATTTCCAGCCCTGGTATTTCTCCCCAGCCCGTGACAACCTCAGGTGGAAGCAATTTCACCGTCTTGTAACTCACCGGGTCATTATAATTAGTATCCGGGCACCCGGGGCGAGGGCGGAAGGAAGGAAAGAAGGGTTGATCCAGCCAGGCGGAGAGCAGCCGCTGGGGGCTGGAGTGCCCCTTCCTCCTGCTTCAGCTTGGAACTCAGATTTTTCTCAGAGATCTGATTCTGCCTCCCCTCCCTCTGTGTGCGTAGGGTGAGGTGGGGTGGGGAGTTACGGAATGCTAAGCCCGGCCCTGGGTTCACACAGAGGAGAGGCACCTGACCTGAGGGAGGGACCCAAGAGCCCACATCTGAGGTCAGGGTGGGGTGAGGGCCCTGGAGGGAGAGGAGGGACCATACCTTACCCAACCCTTTGTCCCAAGGGCCTGGCATCCCAGCATGCCGCCCTTCCCTGCCTCTTACCCTGCAGTCTCAGAGCCAGAGCTCATCAGAGCTGGTGGCCCACCTGGGCACCACCCCAGGCACAGCCGGGAGTGCATGTGACTCCAACAGAAGTAGCTAGGTGGGGGAACAGGACCTAGCAGGAAGCAAAATTTCTCATCTGTTTGGTGAGGGCTTTTTGGTTGCGAACAATGCAAACAGACTTAAGCAAGAGAGGGAGTTTATGATCAGGGTGTTGGGCCATCTCAGAGTTAACCAGAGGAGAACTAGCAGCTTTGGGAAGTCAGGACCAAGGTAGCCCAGAGGATCCTGGAAGTTGGAAGAGGTGGGTGTTCTCCCCAGGGAGCAGTTCATGTGTTCATCAGCTCATGCAGCTAATGTGACTCAAGTCCACAGCTTTCCATCTCTGTGTTTCCAAGTTAAAAAATCCCAAGTTCCTCAAAGGGGCTCATTCATTCACTTATTCATTTGTTTGTTGGTTCACTTGTTCAGTAAATATTTATTGAGCCCCCGCCCCCCACGCCCCGGCCCCGAGTGGTAGGCAGAATTCCAGCAGGGCTCACACAAAACAAAAGTGCTTCTCTTGCATCTTCCATTATGGTGGGGACAGAATCTGGATGGCTCAGTGTGGGTTAGGTGTCCACCCTGAGCCAGTCAGCTGTGGCCAGGAGGCCACCCCAAATGAGTTCTACTATAATGACCGAATAGCCCTTTAAGACACACATCAGCTCTCGGTTGACATTGCAGAAAGCAGGCAGTGGGCGTAAAAGACGCAAGGCTTCATGGAGCTTATTCTTAATCTAGGCAACAAGCCTTTGCTCTAGGCAGACTGGGCACTTTCAAGGAACATTCTATCCATGATGCATCTACCAGGCTCTCCCACTTTCAAGTGGGAGGGGCAGGGGCCTGGAGAAGGGAGACCACAGGTACAGCTTTCTCTGTGCACCAGACCTGACTCAGCCGGCAGCTCTGGGTGAAGGTTGGATCTCTCTGCCTTCTGTTTTCCGTCCCTGCCCTGGCTGGAAGCTTCCATGGACAGGGATCAGCCTTGCTCTTTCTGGTGTCTTTCTGGTGTCTGGTGTCTCCCGGGAGCCAGCCCGGGGTTCAGGGCTGTCTTGGTGAGGGCTGTGACATGTCTGCACCCCCCGCCCCTCATCTTTGAGCACCCGGCATCCCTTAGGGACTGAGTCTGTCCTGTTTACTACTGCTCCCTCCATTTCACACCCAGGTAGAAAGCTCACAAGCCCCCCCCCCCCTCCGCCCCCCGCAAACCCTCTGGATTTTCCCCAGCCTGAGCCCCGGGGAGACCTGGCTTAGCTGTGTTTGGTCTCAGCAGAAAGTGCCAGGGACTCCCCAGGATGTTCCCAAATCAATCACTTGGGGCTTCCCACTTTAGGCTTCCCAATTCGTCAGGTCCTGGGTGACCACCCCTCCCTGGCTGGAGCCCTGTAAGGGGACCGCTTATAATAATACCATTATTCTCCTTAGCCGGGGGCAGGCTGAGCCCTCAGTGAAGCGGGCCTGCCATTAGAACCCTGCAGAAACAAAGTAATAGCCTGCACAGAAAGCCATTTGTAATGTTGCTATAATTCCCATGATTCATTAAACAGGAATGGGAAATGATAACGTTTCCCCTGGAAAAAAACTCCTCTTGGAGTCACATGCTGAGTTCACTTGGCTCAACTATTTTATTGACTAAGCATCTTGTTGTGCCGATGTGAGGAACGCACGGGCCTGGCGCCATTTAGTTTTACAGCAGCTGAAATGGAAGCAGGGGAGGGGGTCCCGCCAGGCCGGGACTTGACCTTGGAAATAGAGCCGCTGCCCTCACTCGGGTGGCCCAGTCTGGCATCTCCTGCAGGCCTGGGGCCCTCTGGGGTCCAGGGTCTATTGAATGATCCTGTCTCCAGGACCGGGAGGGGAGCAGTGTGGAAGGGCCTGTTCTGTCTGCTGAACCCCGAGGTGGCATTGCCCAGAATTGCCTGCAGCAGGACCCTTCCCCAGCCCTCTGGACACAGGTGATCTGTGACTCCCGGGTGCTTGCCCATCGCCCTGCTTCCGTTATATGGTCTTACACCCTCACCACTCAGCTCCCCAAATGGGAACCTGGGTGTCATCCTTGATGCCCCCCTTCCATCAGCCACGAGCCAGCTGTCAGCGCCCCGCCCCCCCTTCCCCCCAAACCAGGACTCTCTGGCAGAGAGACCTCCTCTCTCTCCTCTGCCACTGACAGAGTACAGACCTCACCATCTCCTGCCCGCCCAGCCATGCCCTGACTGGCTACCTATCTGTGTCTCTGCCTCCAGCCTCCCCCTCCCCAGCGAATCCTCTATAGTGACACCAGCTGATTGTTCTAGGAAGTAATTCTGACTGTCTTTATTTTGCTTGGAACCTCGGCTGGCTCCCCGTTGCCCACACGATCAATCCAGAATGTCCTTGCGTGGCACTCAGGGCCCCTTCCGTGCTGGCTGTAATCCAGTCTACCTTCTCAGCTCTATCTCCAGCCCCTTTCCACCATGCATTCCAGGCTGTACCAGACCTCAGGGTCACTCAGGGTCTCCAGGGATTACACAGGGTGTCCCTGTGAGTTCACGCCTTTTCTAGGCTGTTCCCTTAGCCCGAGATGCCCTTGCTCTTCCTCCCTGGGGAAATCCTGATTTCCTCTTGCAACAAGCCGCTCCTGTGCTCCTCCCCGGCACTCCACCTTGAGGCTCAGCCCCGGGCCTTGGAGGCCTCCCCTCCCCTTTCTCTCATACCCTGTATTCTTGTATCTGATCTGTCACCAAATCCTGTTGCCTCCATCTTCAAAACATAGCAAGAATCTGACTACTTCCCACCACCCCGTCCCCAGCGGGCTTGTTTGGACTATTGTCGTAGCTTCATCACGGGTCTCCCTGCCTCTCTGTCCCTTTCCTCCTTCCCAGGACCTTCTGAGCATGCTCCCTCAACCTGAAATGGGGTCACAGTGCTGGCAGTAAGCTGGGGGGATGTGGCTCAGACTCTGTTGCAGATTAGGTGTGCGGACCTTGGCATTTCTTCTCCGGGCACTCGGACCCTGAGCTGTGGGTCGTCCATTCTCTCTCCACCCCCTCACCCCCACCCCCCATCATCCCGTATCATTGATTCCACCCCCCTCATCTCTGGGCCCTTCTGGCTGACCTTCCACTGTCACCTGTCCCCAGCAGTTTTCCCCGTCTCCTGTCTCTGCTCACTCGTCTGTCTCTGCCTTCACAGCTGCCAGCATGAGCTTTCTAAACTCCTGTCGCTGCGTTTTTCACTCTGCACCTGTATTAGCAGGTGTTGATGTTACCTGCTGTCTAGTTAGTATCATGTATATGTCGGCTGAGCTCAGGAGGGTGGGATCCGGGGACCCTCCCCAGACACTCAGTAGGTGCTCAGTAAATGCTGGTTGAACCGAGCTGACTGCCAGGTTGATCCAGTCCCTCCCCTGCTCCACAACCTTCACTGGCTCCCCAGGGTCTTGAGTGGAGAGCCTGACCTAAAGGCCCAGCCTGACCTGCCCCTGCTGACCTCTCCAGCTTCGGGTTCCAGAAACTTCACCGCACCCCCACCCCCCACCCCCAGGCCTCCATCTGATCATGCAGGAGCCTTGAGGAGCTTTGTGTGTCCCTCCCTTTCCTTGACCCTGGCAGGGCTACAGACTCAAAGCTGGCAGAGGACAGGCTAGAGGGCAGTGCGTGAAGCAGGCTGTGTGTAGGGGAGCAGGGAGCGGAAGCTACTGCAGTGAACTACTGAGAGCTCATGACCTCTCAGCATGTATGCCCAAATGGCCAGAAAACTCGGTGCCTGTTGACTCCCAGCGGGATCTGGCTGAAGAAATGCAGCCTAGGCCGTGGGCTCTGCCCATGCAGATCTCCTTGTTAGCTATGGACCCCTTCGACCTTCTCCTTGTGAAATCTAGCTCCTCCTCCAGAGTCTGGTTCTGATGCCACCTCCTCCATGAAGCCTGCCGGGATTCCCTCAGCTGGCAGGACACTTTGTCTACTCTGTGTTGTCACAACCTTTGGAACTTTCTAGTATTTGTTTCCTTTTGAAAAAAAAAAAACAAACCAAACCAACAAAAAAACAATGAACACTTACTATGTTCCAGGTCCCATGCCAGGGGCCTTCTACATATTTCATCTCATTTAATATATACTTTAAAAATTAATATTTTGTTACTGTTTAACAATTTGACATATATGCAGGAAAGTACATAAAATAGAAATGTGAAACATAACAAGTAATTATAAAGCAACATCCATGTAAATACTGTCCATGTCAAGAAATAGAATTTATTTCACTGATGAGGAAACACGGGACCAGAGAGGCTGAGTGATTGTCCTCCAGTCCTCCAGTCAATAAGTGGGAAAACTAGAATTTGAACTTGAGGCCATCTGACCCAGGTTTCTATCATTCCAAAGAGGCCTCACCTATGACTGGGGTTGTCAGATTTAGCAAATGAAGATATAGAATTCCCAGCTTGTTGTGCATTTCAGATAAAGAATGCATACGTTTTAGTATAAACGTGTCCCAAATATTGTCTGAGACAAATATTGTCTCAGACATACTTACACTGCAAAGTTATTTGTGATTTGTCTGAAATTCAAATTGAATACAGGGCGTTGTGTTTTATTTGACAACCCCCATCTCTTGAGCTTTCTTATGTGATGGTCATTGTGTGTGTGGCTTTCTCCTTCTCTTTTGAGGATGTTCTTCCGTGCAGGGTAGACCTTTGCCTTGTTCCCCATATACACCCCGGGCCAGACTCAGAGGGTGCTTGGTAAGTGCCGCTTGTATGGAGTGGGGCTGTTTCTGCTGAACTTGGCCCTGCCTCCTTCCTGGGCAGACTTTGGATGTTTTAGAGAAAGGAGACGAGAGCAGCTGGGTCCCCCTCTTTTCCCACCCACCCAGCACCCCGCTCCAGCTGCTGAGAACTGAGACCCTGGCTGCCTGCTCCTGAGACCCAAGCCCACCCTGGGAGGACCGGCTGGGGTGGCAGAGCCTGGAATCCTTGACCTGGAGCACCTCAGGAGCAGGGAGAGGAAAAGCATGTTGTTCCCCTTTTACAGATGAGGAACTGAGGTCCAGCAAGGCTAAGTGACTGCCAGAGGTAACACAGCAGGTTCGTTTGCGTTTATTTGTGTTCTAAAGGGATTTGCGTAGCTTGGTGGAAGTGGGGTTTAGAGCACACGCTTCTGAGTCCGGTTCTGTCCCATTCCCTCCCCAGCCCCGGGACTGTGGATCCCAGCCTACAGGTCCCCTTCCTGGGGAGGGGGCGAGTCTTACGCATCAGAGGGTGGCGGCGGGGGTGGGTGCAGAGATGGAGGTCCCCCTCACAGACATAGGTGGGGAGGGTCTGGGGACCCATGGGGCTCACCTCAGCCACAGACACTCCTGGACAGGGGCCATCCTGTCCCTCTGTGGCTTCAGAGAGGACCACGTCGGCCAGGATAAGCCAGGGGCTCTCCGTGTTTCAGGGCAGACTCCAGACTCAGGCTGCCATTGTTTCGTTGCCATTACACCTCATTAGCCGAAAAAATAAGCCATTCGTCAGCCACTGCTTACAGTGACAGTCAAGTCCTTGTCTCTTGGCTTTCCAGCTCTGCCGGAGCTGAAGACCCTAGTTGCTTATCTCTACCCCCTGCCCCTCCCACCCCCTACCCCCCCCCACCCCCCACCAGGCACAGGGCTCCAGCCCCAGTGTCCAACCCAGTCTCAGCTCCAATGTCAATGCAGACCAGCCGCATCCTGATCCTCGTCTGCCCCAGCCCCTCTCCAGCCTCTGGGGTCCGAAGGCACCAGGATCTCTGGCTATAGCATCCTAAGGACCCTGGGCTCAGGCTTTGCCCTCTCTGGGTTCCTCTGATGGCACTCTGAGCCTGCATGCAGCGGCCACGCCTACAGCAGGAGAGTCCTGGGCTGTCCCCGGGAGGGCTGACCTGGGAACACCGAGACTGCGCCCGGTTGTCAGATTCACAGCCTCCTCTGGGGGCTGAGGGCCTGGTCCGGGCATCCTTCTGCTGTGAGGGCCCACCCTCCTCCACAGCAATGTGCCCTTCGATATTGCTCTGGATAGCAAGTGCCTCGATGCTGTGTGTGTGTACATATGTGTCAACCTAAATATGTACGTGGACACGTACATCGGCATGGGTGTGCCCACGTGTGCCCCCGCACCTCACTGCTCAGAGCACAGCTGGGCTTGTGTCTACTCCTGGGCCCTGGCTCTAGAGTGTGCCCAGGGGTGCCTGGGTGGCTCAGTCGGTTATGCATCTGACTCAGGTCATGATCTTGCCGCTCAGAGGTTTGAGCCCCGCGTCGGGCTCTGTGCTGATGGCTCGGAGCCCGGAGCCTGCTTCGGATTCTGTGTCTCCCTCTCTCTCTGCCCCTCCCCTGCTCGCACACTCTCTCTCTCTCTCTCTCTCTCTCTCAAAAATAAATGAACATTAAAAAAAAAAAAATTTAGAGTGTGCCCAGAGGAGAGACCTGGGATGGGAGGGGACTCATCATGTCACATGTGTGAGGGCGGGGCAGAGGGAAGACGGCAGCCCCGTGGAGAGCTGGTCAGTGGTCACCAGCTCTGGGTATGGAGGATAGTATTGTCTACCCAGCCCTGGGTCAGGGGTCCAGAAGCAGGGCGGGTCCTGTGGCCTCCCACCCTGGCTGTCTCTGGTAACCAGAAGCCGTGAAATGAGGTGTTTCAGTTCCCTGAGCCAGAAATGGACAAACCATAGGGAGAGTGATTTGCTTTTCAGATAGAGTTGCTCCAGCTGGAGGCTTTACACCTGAGTGGCTGCTTCTCCCTTCCTCCCTGCAAAGCTGACTGGCCTGGGCAGGGCTGGGGTCCCAGCGCCCTGCTCCTCCTTAGCCTCCGAGGAAAGACAAGACAGGAGAGCACCCTGCCCCTCAGCTCCCACAGACCGGAGGCCTCGGTGGCCTCCCACGCTGTGTCCAGCAGGCCTGTCTCACGGCCTCAGCACCTTAACCTCAGCTCCCTCAGGCACCAAATATTTATTCTGCATTTCTTAAAAAAAAATTTTTTTTAACGTTTATTTATTGTTGAGACAGAGCATGAACGGGGGAGGGGCAGAGAGGGAGGGAGACACAGAATCGGAAGCAGGTTCCATGCTCTGAGCCATCAGCCCAGAGCCCGACGCAGGCTTGAACTCACGGACCGCAAGATCGTGACCTGAGTTGAAGTCGGACGCTTAACCGACTGAGCCGCCCAGGCGCCCCTATTCTGCATTTCTTTTGACTGAAGTAGCTCTCTGGGTGCTGGGGGACACGATACAAAAATCCTTGCTCACCTGCAACCATCATTCTCGAGGCGGGGATGATGAACCACAGGCATGAATAAGTAAAACAGAGAGACAAGTTCTGTGAGAAAAATGAAGCTGGGACGCAGGGCAGGGAACGTTAATTAGCGTGGTGTGGGGAGGGAGGCACATGAGCTCAGTCCTGGAGCGGGGAGCGGTGGCCCATGCGATCCCTGCGGGACAAGAGGGCCAGGCGGCTCCTGGCCGGTTCCCCCGCATCGAGGGCACATGGTGAAGGGAGACTCCTCCTTCAGGGCTTGGGTCTGGGAAGGGAGTTATTAAATCAAAGGCCTGCAGGTTTATGGTCTGGCTGCCATTTCTTGAGCCTTGTTACCGGTCAAGTTCTGTCCTAGGTGTTTCTACAGTGTAATCTCCACAATCCCACAGAAACCACGGGAACTTGGTACTAGGATCATTCCCACTGAATAGATGAGGAAACCGAGGCTCAGGCATGTCACATGATCTTCCAAGGTGGCACAGACCACGACAGGGTCCTGATTGGAATCCAGACTGGTCAGACCCCAAGTCCCGTGCTCTTGAAACTTTAAAGTCTCTCAAAAAGGTGAAAGAAAAAAAAAAAAAACAACCCTATTATTTATTAAGCCTAGCCCCACTCTGGGGAGATTTGAATTTAGTCCCCCAGGGTTTCCTCTGAGAGGTAGCTCCTAGGTCAGAGTTTTCTGCATGGATGCTTCTTCCAGAATTTTCTACATCTAGGGGTTCTCTGTTTTCCATGGACCTAGGCACCCTTGGGCTGCTTGGAGTCTCCATGGGTCTACAACAATTCCCTCTAATTCATATGTTGCCATCCCAACTCCCAGTACTTCAGAATGCGATTGTTTTTGGAGATAGGGTCTTTAAATGATGGTTAAGGTCAAATGAGGTTATCTAGGGTGGGCCTTAATCCAACATGACCAGTGTCCCTATAAGAAGGAGACTGAGGGGCGCCTGGGTGGCGCAGTCGGTTGGGCGTCCGACTTCAGCCAGGTCACGATCTCGCGGTCCGTGAGTTCGAGCCCCGCGTCAGGCTCTGGGCTGACTGCTCAGAGCCTGGAGCCTGTTTCCGATTCTGTGTCTCCCTTTCTCTCTGCCCCTCCCCCGTTCATGCTCTGTCTCTCTCTGTCCCAAAAATAAATAAACGTTGAAAAAAAAAAAAATTTAAAAAAAAAAAAAAAAAAAAAAAAAGAAGGAGACTGAGGGGGACCCGGGGAGCTCAGTCGGTTAAGAGTCCGACTCTTGATCTCAGCTCAGGTCATGATCTCACGGTTCATGAGTTCGAGCCCTATGTCGGCCTCTGAGCTGACAGCGTGGAGCCTTGTTGGGATTCTCTCTCTCTCCCCATCTCTCTACCCCTCCCCTCCTGTCTTTCTCTCTCAATATAAATAAATAAACTTTAAAAAAACAAAAGAGAGGAGATTAAGATGCAGACCATGCAAAGACACAGGGAGAAGACGGCCATCTGCAAACCCAGGAGAGAATCCTCAGAAGAACCCCTCCGCCCCGTCCCTGCTGACTCCTGGAACTCAGCCTTCCAGCCTCCAGATTGCGTGTTGCTCAAGCCCCTGCATCTGTGGTACTTTGTTATGGCTGCCCTAGCAAACGGCTATGTCCTCTTTCCCCTTTTCCAAATCCCTGCTCTGGACGGGAGAGCAATGCCTCATGGGCTCACTCTTCCCTGCCAGGAGCATGGCCAGCCTCTACCTCCTGGTGTCATGTGGCCCGAGTCCTGGGGAATAGAGGTCAAGGATATTAGCTCGCTGCAGCCACAGGCCTCACTGAGATTCCCATCCACCGACTGCCTGTCAAAGCAACATCCCCCCCGGCAGACGCTCCAATATGCATCCATTCTGTCACGCTGCCCTGCTGACGTACAGGCATTCTGCAGCCCTGTCAGCCGGCCGTGTCGGCCGTCTGCCTTGCTTACGTTTGGCCCCAGCAAAATTCCAGAAAACTGACATTCGGAAACATAGACTTTGACGGCCGCTGCGCTCCTCCCCGGCCACGTGCCGCCACACGGACATCTCGCCCCCTGGACATCCGCGGCGCTCTGATACACGAGCCCTCCGTGGGCTGACCTTCCCCGGCGGAATGTCAGGGTCGGCTGGCCTTCCGAGTCGATCAGCCCGCGAGAGTTCTGTGCATTTAGCTCTTTCTCTGTCACTAACATGGTCCTCCAGTCTTCCCTCCACCACGCCGCTTCATTCTGCTATCCACACCCAGAACCCTTGGCATTGACCTTGCCCCACACCACCTCCTGATCGGACCTATGACCCCCACTCACTCTCCCTTGATGTGCTCTGTTTAACCCAAATACACTGATGTACTTCAGGCTGCTCACACCATCTTCCGGGGCCGCCCTGGCCCCATCCCCACTGAGTACACAGAGGGCCCTTTACCCAAGGGAGGCCTTGCATCACTGGCCATGACCCACCGGACTGTTTCTCCTCACAACGCTCTGATACTAAATACGTGGTGCCTTCTGATACCAGCAACCAATTCTCTGATTCGGCAACACCAGCTGGGTGTCCAACCTTTCAATTCCGTTCTGACGCTGCATTCCCAGAGTCGGCGTCAGGCCCCGCAAGACTGCCCCCCACTTCAGATGCTAGTTGCAAGTTCTGAGCTTTTTGTACTTCTGACCGACCGGCTATCGACCGGGGGCTCCCGTGACCCCTTCCTCAGGTTTGATAATTTGCTAGAAACCTTCATGAGACTCAGAAAGGCACTTCATTTACATTTACTGGTTTGCCATAAAAAATACCACTCGGGGACAGCCAAACGCGAATGGGTGCAAAGGACAAGGGGCTCGGAGCTTCCATATCCTCCCTGGGTTTGTCACCTTCCCAGTACCATGATCACCAGCCTGGAAGCTCTCCATACCCCCTTTGTTTAGGGTTTTTTATGGAGGTTTCATTATGTAGGCGTGGCTGATTAAATCCTCAGCCACTGGTGTGTACCTCCCTCTCTAGCCCCTCTTCCCCTCCCTGGAGGCCGGGAGTGGAGTTAAAAGTTCCACCTTTCTTATCACACCTTCCTCCTTCTGGCAACCAGTCCCCATCCTGTGGCTCTCTAGGGATCCCCAGCCACCAATCATCTCATTAGCATACAAAAGACACTGTTAATACCCCAGAGATGCCAGTGGTTTTAGGAGCTGCGTGCCAGGAACCGGGGATAAAGACCAACTGTTTACTTTTTATTATATCACACCCATGCACATGTGTAATTTCAACAAATCCTTTTTCCCCTGAAGTAATGAATGAGTCTGTCTGTTGCCGTTGAAAGATCCCCAAGTGGTGCTGACTTCTAATATGGCCCTTAGCCTTTTCTTCTTCGCACCGCCGCGACTCTGGAGTCCTGGGTTCTGAACTCAGCCGCTCCACGTGCTAGTTGTGCGACCTTGGGCAAATGCCACCCCCTCTCTGAGTCTCCCTTTCTCATCTATTACTCTTATTGATGAACCACCCCACGGGGTTGCTGTGAGCAGCCGGTAGGAGATACACGTAAAGCTCCGAGCACGGACGTGGCATACAGTCGGTGCTCAATTGGCAGGGAGGTGGTTCAGGCCCTGGAGCCAGACGTCGGCTCCCCTGCCTGGGTTTGGATCCGGGAGCCACCACTTACAGGCTGTGTGACTTTGGGAAAGTTGCTTGACATCTCTGGGCATTACAAGTAAAATGGATATACCAATGGTATTCACCTCCTAGAATGGCTGTGAGGATTAAATGGCTTAACATAAACAGGGCTGAGAGTGCCCTGCATGCAAGTGTCAGCTATTAACGCTCATGCTGTTATTAGTTATATCCGTGTCGGATGTATCGCTAGTTACAGGTACCCAAGTGTTACCTACTCCTACTCACTGTACATCCTCTGGACGACACCGTGTCCGTGGAATTCTCCCACTCACCACCTGGTGACAGAGAAAAGGCTCTTTGTGAATCCCAGAACCGCTGTCCTGCCGTTGTAGCCCACCGCGTCACCCCGTCCCCTCTGCCTGGCTGTTCTGCCCATTTTCACTCGGCCAGTCCCACCCGTGCTCTGATCTCGGGCCACACGCTGCTTCCTTAGGGAAGCCTCTCGGAGTTCTTGGTAAGTCAGCCCCGATACATGCGCTCAGGAGAGAGCACGTGCCTCTTGTACACAGCACTGATGATGACCGTTTTACCTCCATTTCTGTGATTATCTGATTCAAGCCTATCTCTTTCCTTCCCTTGACCATAAGCTCCCTAAGATCGCTGATATGTCTGTTTACTGCTCATCTTTTACTCCAGGGCTGACACGTCGTAGGTGCCCAGTTAATATTTGTTGAAACAGAGGAGTGAATGAATGAATGAATGAACGCCTTCCTTGTCTTCTCCAGCCCCTCTCCTCGGGGCTGCGTCGGAGCTGGGCTCCTCAGTGCATTCCTCTGTGTCACCCCCTGAGCTCCAAATCTGGGGAAGGGCGGAGAGGAGTGTTGACATGGAGTCAGGGGGACCAGGGGAGCAAGTGGCACTCGCGGGTGCACACACAGGCAGGAATCCGGGAAGGTCCCAGGATCGGTGGTTTCAGCCGTATGTGGGCAGGAGATGCTCTTATCTTAAGGGGGCGCCTCCTTGTTTCTCTTATTTCTGGGCTCCCTTCCTGTTATCCTCACCCACTTCTTGGGCTTAATCTTCCAATTTCAGACGCTTTCAAGCGCGGCTGTTTTCCTCGAAGTGTCTTCCTAACCTGTCTGGGGGTGGGAAGAGGTCTGTGGAGGCTCTGGTTCCGTTCAGTCTTGAATTGAAGTTTTGAGCATGGCCGGATGGCTCACCACCCACCACTAGCTGTTCTGTGCTTGGAGAGAAGTCGCTTCCAGAGACCCTGCAACCTGTCCCGTTGATGAGCCAGCTCCAGGTCTGACCTCAGTGTCCCTCTGGCTTGTCTGAGCCTGGGCTCTAGTCCATATATCTACCCACCTCATGGGATTGAGCCCCCACACGGGGCTTGACACGAGTCAAGGTTGTGTCTGCGGAACAAGAGGGTTTGTGCTCCAGCTCTGCCACCAGCTTTCTGACCTTGAGCAAGCCGTGCCGCCTCTCCAACCCTCAGCCCTCTGGCTTAAACTTAGTCTCTTGTGGGGCTCCATCTATGGAGAGAGTGGGCGAGGATGTTTGTAAGTGATGAATGTTGAAGCCATTTGCCTCCAGCCCCACACTCGTCTGCAGGTCCTCTGATACCTTACTGGTTTCTGCGGCACCAGCCACCTTCTCCTCCTTCTCTTCTGGGCCCGGCCCAGCCCCCACCCATGTCCTGGATCCTGCCCCCTCGCTGGTCAACCGAGCCCCCGCCCATCAGCACACAAATGTGCTATTTTGTGCACATACGTGTTTATGCTCTCCTACCTACAACACAAGCTTCCCTGACCGTGAGGGAAGTCCCTTGAACATAGCACCCCCCTCTTCACCCACACGGCTCATCCTTCCTTCATGGTCAAATATCTAGAAGGAGTAGCCTAGATGTAGTTAACCCAGATTCTGGTTCTACTTGCAGCTGTATGCCTGGGGCAAGTCCCTTGACTTCTCTCTGTCTCAGTTTTCTCACCTGTAAAGTGGAGTTAATAATATTGACCTCATAGGGTTGGTAGGAGGCTTAAGTGAGAGAAATTCACATTGAGCACATAGCACAGTCTGTCGTTAGAGTCTATTGTGATTGTGGTCACTTTTTTGTTGTTGTTGTTTTTAATGTTTATTTATTTCTGAGAGAGAGACAGGATGTGAGTGGGGGAGGGACAGAGAGAGAGGGAGACACAGAATCTGAAGCAGGCTCCAGGCTCTGAGCTGTCAGCACAGAGCCTGACGCGGGGCTCGAACTCACGAGCCTTGAAATCTTGACCTGGGCCGAGGTCGGATGCTTAACCGACTGAGCCACCCAGGTGCCCCGATTGTGGTCAGTTTTGTATCCCCGTCTTCCATGATACCCTCAGGCAGCCTGGTTTCCTTCTCCAGCTGAATAAAACACTTCTCTGGCTTGAATCCCTGATGCTTTTTCGGTGGCCAGTCCCCATCTCCCTCCCCATGCACCCTCCCAACTGCCCTGCTGTGGGAATTGATCAGGGTAAGGTGGAAGGCTCCAGAAGTCCTAGAGGGAACATCAACCTGGGGACGGTAGGACAGCCCACACTGAAGGCAGGGCTGACCCACGGCTTGCCACCTCCTCGCTGCTCCGTGTTCGTGGCGTGAATGAAAGGCTCTGCCAGGAGGGCTCTGAAAATGTAAAAAACAGAATTTCCATGAGCTCCAGTATGTTTGGAAATTGTGCCGGGTGTGAGGACTGGTCATTTGAAAGATGTTCAAAAGGAGTTTGGACCGACAGCCCCTTGAGGGCAGGGACTGTGGGTTTTTTGACCAGCACAGAGTGGTATTCACAGCTGTTTTTGTTGAATGCACAGGAATGGGGGTGAATGTTTTCATGGACCCAGCATGCAGCCCATTCTGTGCGGTTATGACGAGGAACAGGGGAGTTAATGCTTCCTTGAGCTGAGCTCACGGCTCAGTCTCTGCAGTTCTAGGGAGGAATCTTTTTCCCTTTTAGCTTAGGCTGCCTGGCTCCTGCGTTGCACGGAGGGCTTGGTTTGATCTCTTATTTATTACAGAGAATATTCTCTGTTATGGTGGATGTAGGGGATGGAGTTTCAGAAGACTGGGTTTTCACTGCTGACTTTGCCGGCCAGCCTGCTGGGAACTCTGGCGCTTCCGATGGGCTCTCTGGTACCGCATTCACTCTCACTCATCCGTTCTTTCTTTCATGAAATGTATTAAACGCCCATCATGTGCCAGGTGCCGAGCCAGGTGGAAAAGAGGCCAGGAGAAGAAACATGGAAACTGCCATTGGTGTGCTGAATAACAGCCCCTACAGATACCAGGTTCCCAATCCCTGTGCATGTCATCTTATTTGGCAAAATGAAGTTTGCAAGTGTGACTTAGTTGAGGATCTCCAGATGGGGAGGGTAGCCTCGATTGCCCAGGTGAACCCTGCATGTAATTACGCGTCCTTCATAAGATGGAGGCAGAGGATGATTCGGCACAGACGAGGAGAAGGTGATGTGGGCGGAGGTTGAAACGATGTTCTTACTCCTTGAAGACAGGGCAGGGGCCACAAGCCGAGGAATCCAGATGGCCACTAGAAGCTCAAAAAGGCAAGCAAATAGATTCTCCTCTCAGAGGCTCCGGAGGGAACCTCCCTGCAGCGCCCTGAATTTAACCCGGTGAAACTGATTCTGGACTTCTGACCTCCGGAAAGGTAAAGGAGTGAATCCGTGTTGTTTAAACCGCTAAGTTGGTGGTCATTTGTTACAGTGTAACAGCAAGCTCACATCCCATCCAGGGGAGGAAATGACACGTTTGCCCAAGGGTGCATGCTGTAATGGGGTACCAGGAGCTGCTTGCTGAGCTAGATCTTAGAGAATGGGTACATATTTCCTGGGTGGACAGTGGTGGGCAGGGGAGGGGCCTTGGGAATGAAAAACAGTGCGTGCACACAGGCAAACTGGGATGTGAGACGCCAAGGCGTATTTACGGAGCTGTGGATGCTGGGGGCTGGATGGGAGCTCGGAGCTTAGGAGATGGGGCCGGAGCGGTGGCTGGGTCAGCCCCTGGAGGGTCTCCGCATCAGGGAGTTGAGGCTTGACCCTGCGGGCAATGGGATGTTACAGTGGTGAGTTGCATTTACGGCCCCAATTCTTGGCCCCTTCCCATAGCCATGCCCATTACGAAGGGGCTTTGCATATCCTTAAGGGCAGAGGTTTCCCACTTCTTGATCCTAATTCAGCTGTGTGTCTTGCTTTGGGCAATAGAATGATGCAGATTGACCATGTGTCAATTCTGACCCTAGGTCTCAAGAGGCCTTCCTTGCACATTTCTGCTAGTCCGAGGGGTGGATGTGCCCCAGTGAAGCCAGACCAGAGCTGAGGCCCCCAGCTTACCTGCAGACCATGAGTGACCCCAGCCAAGGTCAACTGACCCCAGCCAACCCACAGATGCACGAGTTATAGCAGTGACAGTTATCCTAAGCCACTGAGTTGTGGGGTGATTTGCTACCCAGCAAGAGCTAGTTGCTGCACCAATAGGGGGTTCACAGGAAGACGGTCAGATCTGCATTTTGGAAAAACGTCTTCACTATTGAAGCCCTGGAGGATGATTGGAGGAGGGGAGCCTAAAGGCGTAATCCACGGGAGAGGTGGTGAGGCTCCCCCCTTCCCCTACGGAGGCAGGAGCAGTAGAAGGAGGGGACAGATATAAGCACCATTAAGGAGGCACATTCGGCCACAAAGCTGAGTTACACATTAGACATAGGGGTTGAGAGAAGAGGAGATTTGGATAATGCCAGAATCCCTGCCAGCAGAAATTGGATTGGAATCGGGTCCATGTGTGGATGCAGTGAAATGGTACTGGCCAGCTTTATGCTCATGGTTTGCAGTGCTGTGGGTGGGACAAAGTCATCATTACAGGTCTGGGGCTGGAGTCTAGGCTGAAGTCCTGGACTAGGGGGACCGTCAGAGAATTAGTGACAGCAAATTAGGGCTGAATCAGTGAAAGTGGATGAGGGTGTTCACAGTAAGCAGAGCATAAGGTCAAGTTTTGAACCACGGGAACCCCCGCCATTTATGGAGCGGCCGGAGGAAGTGTCCCAGGGGCCGTGGAGGAGTCGTCACACGGAGAGAGGATGAGCAGGTGTCTAGACACCCCAGAGAGGGGCCACTTGGAGGAGAGAATGGATGGTTAGTAGTGTCCCTCGCAGAATGTCACAGACAGTGAAGACCAGGGACACCAGCCAGTGGATGGTCACCACTGGCCTTGGTGAGAACAGTGTCGGAGGTAGAAGGCGGTGGCTTGCTGTGGGATCAGGAGGTGAGGGAGCGGAGACACTTGGTTAAGGAAAACCCTTTGGAGAAGCCTAATGAAGAGGGAGCAGAGAGTGGGCATGGGACGGGGGCACTGCTCTTTCTTAGGCTGGAGGGACCGGAGCATGACGTGTGGAGGGTTCGGAGCAGGAGAGGGAAATGGTCTGATTTCTCTTGTGAAAAAGAGAAGGGAGGGGCCTGCAGCGTGACTTTCAGGTTTTTGCCTGAGTAACTGGGAAGCAGGAACAGGTTTTGTGGAGGGGGGAGGTGTGGAATCATTTCGTCTTAGGGACGTTGACTTTAAAATACTTGTTAGAAATGCAAATGTAGATATCAAGGAAGCAGTTGAAAACGTGCATCTGGCGTTCAGGGGAGAGGTTTGGGCTGGAGATACAGATCCAGGAGTCGTCCGCGAACACGGAGCATTTAAATCTGCGTGAGAGACTTCCTTGGGAGAGAGCAGAGCTGAAAGTGCTGGCTCAGCGTTATCTTCTCTGTTGGCCTCCAAATGCCATAAAAGCAGGGGTCTGTCTGCCTTGTGCGTGACTGGGTGCCAGTGCCTAGAACAGTGCCTGGCATGTAGCAGGTGCCCGATGAATGCTGAGATTAAAATGAGTGTCATAGCGGTCGGTTAGGTCAAGGAAGGGAGAGGTAGGAATGTGGCGAGGGCCATCCTGTGGGCAGGAGGTTCTTGGTTCCTCGTTACTGGGAAAGAATGATCGCGAGCCATTGCTGAGTTTCCCACCGCCAGGAATTCCTCTCCTCCCCCGGGCTCCAGACCCACATCTCGTCCACAGGAAGGCTGAGAGGCTGCTAAATCCCCTGGAGTTTCACTACGTGGATGGGCTGCCGGAGAGAAGGGGGATGGGGTGAGCCTGGCAGGTCTGCGGGACCCCGGTGATCATGCGCGTGACTTTTGCCTTCCCCGTGCGTATAAACCCGCGCCTTGGATCCTTGCCAGGGTGGAGGTCAAGTTAGAAAAACACTTTTCCTTCTTCTTTTTCTTAAATGGTTTTTGCTTATTTGGAATTTTCTCGCCGCTCCTCTGTTCTCCACGACTTCTAGTGCTTTCTCATCCACCCAGATGGGAATTTTTCTGGGGTTTGGAGACGCATCTTTTTTTTTTTTTTTTTTTTTGGGACAGAGAGAGACAGAGCATGAATGGGGGAGGGGCAGAGAGATGGGAGACACAGAATCGGAAACAGGCTCCAGGCTCTGAGCCATCAGCCCAGAGCCCGACGCGGGGCTCGAACTCACGGACTGCGAGATCGTGACCTGGCTGAAGTCGGACGCTTAACCGACTGCGCCACCCAGGCGCCCCAATTTAATTGTGTTTTATTTTTGAGAGATAGAGTGTGAGTGGGGGAGGGGCAGAGACAGGAGACACAGAATCTGAAGCAGGTTCCAGGCTCTGAGCTGACTGGACGTGGGGCTTGAACTCATGGACCAAGAGATCATGGCCCGAGCCAAAGTTGGACACTTAACCAACTGAGCCACCCGGGTGCCCCGGATTCAAAATTTTAAAAATTTATTTTGTTTATTTTAGTCACACACATATATTTAATTAATTATTAAGTGTTTATTTTATTTATTTATTTTTTTTAACATTTTTTATTTATTTTTGGGACAGAGAGAGACAGAGCATGAACGGGGGAGGGGCAGAGAGAGAGGGAGACACAGAATCGGAAACAGGCTCCAGGCTCCGAGCCATCAGCCCAGACCCTGACGCGGGGCTCGAACTCACGGACCGCGAGATCGTGACCTGGCTGAAGTCGGACGCTTAACCGACTGCGCCACCCAGGCGCCCCTGGAGACGCATCTTAAGCTCTTCCTGTTCCTTTTCAGTTCCCTTGGCATTACTGGCGACCTTGGCAGTTCAGCGCTTTGGCGGTTCTTGTGGGTCTGTGAGGTTCTCTGCCTGGTCCCCCGCCTTCTGCACAAGCCCCCTTTAAAGTGTTTTTTTTTTTTTAAGTTTATTATTTATTTTGAGAGACAGAGAGAGGGAGAATGAGCAGGGGAGGGGCAGAGAGATGGAGAGACAGAATCCCAAGGAGGATCTGCACCATGTGTGTGGACCCCGATGCGGGGCTCCATCCCACTAACTGTGAGATCATGACCTGAGCTGACATCAAGGGTTTGATGCTTAACTGACTGAGCCACCCAGGCGCCCCTGCACAAGCCCCCTTTATTTTTTATTTATTTAATTTTTTTTTAACGTTTATTTTTGAGACAGAGAGAGACAGAGCATGAACGGGGGAGGCTCAGAGAGAGAGGGAGACACAGAATCTGAAACAGGCTCCGAGCTCTGAGCTGTCAGCACAGAGCCCGACGCGGGGCTTGAACTCACGGACTGCGAGATCATGACCTGAGCCGAAGTTGGCCGCTCAACCGACTGAGCCACCCAGCCGCCCCTGCACAAGCCCCCTGTAAATCCAGGCTTCCCAGCGAGCTGCCTCCCTAAACACCAGCAGCCTCCTTGTCCTTCTGTTCCAGAATCACTGCCAGTCCTGACTGACTGTTACATTCCCATTTCTGGAGCCATCTTCCCCTCCGCAGACCCAGACTGGGGCTCGCGTCCCTCTATGAGGAAAGGGGAGGGGCATTTGTCAGACCACGTCCTGCTTTTCCTCTTCTCTGGCCCACAGCCGCTGGTACCACCAAGCCCCTTTGTGCCTCTCCCTTCCCTGGCCATGACTTAGTGGTTAAAGTCTGTCCAGAAAAACAGTTACTTTTTAAACAATTGAAAATATTGAAAATTAAAAATTTGACCTATAACATTGTGTAAGTGTAAGGTGTACGACATATTGATTGGATACATTTATATATTTTTGTCAGTTCTTTGATCTGAGCCTGGGTTTCTTTTTCCTTCCTTCCTTCCTTCCTTCCTTCCTTCCTTCCTTCCTTCCTTCCTTCCTTCCTTCCTTCCTTTTTTAAAAAGATATTTATTTATTTTTGAGAGAGCACGAGCTGGGGAGAAGCAGTGGGAGAGAGGGAGACACAGAATCTGAAGCAGACTCCAGGCTCCGAGCTGTCAGCGCAGGGCTCAATGAGGGGCTCGAACTCATGAACCGTGAGATCATGACCTGAGCCGAAGTTGGACGCTTAACCGACTGAGCCACCCAGGTGCCCCAAGGGCTTCCTCATTTCTATAGTGGGAATAATAACACCTGTTGGGGTTCTTTCAAGGATTAAATAAGATAATAAATTCAAGGGCTCTTAGGAGAGTTTTGGATAGCTGCAGGCATCGAATGTTGATCTCGTGGCTCTCCCCTTCTGTCCCCTTATCCCCCGTCACCTCTTCTCCTGTGTCCTGGCTATGAAACTGTCAGGAGGAGTCACCCAAGCCCCGGCCAACATTCGAGCGTTGAAAAGGCTGCGCCACGTTTGGTTAACTTGTCCCAAGCTGCTGGCTGGAGGGCAGAGGGTGGCTGCCCTTCTCCTCTCGGGGACAGTCCCGGCTGGCTCACCCCCAGCGGACCGACCACCCGAGCTTGCGTAGACTTGAGGGGGTATCTGAGACGTGCGACTTCTAGCGTCAGTGCCAGAAGCAGACTCTACCTGCCCTGTCTATTGTGACCTCATCTCGCATGAGGTCTGCAGGGCTGGCACCGTGCTGGATCTTATGGTCGCAGTTTTGGCCAGGGGCCCCGGTTCTGGGCTCTGCCGGCTGGCTTACCGTTTTGCTATCTCTCCCCCTACTCGGCTAGGGGCGTCCCCTCTCCACCCCCGTGGGGATGGTTCGGAGCTGCAGGCATGTGGCCCTGGAACCATCAAGGCACCAGCGTGGGCTCCTTCATACCATTGGTCCCTGCCTCTCCCAATCGCTTTCGGGTCGCCACCCCGCACCACTGTGCCGTATGGGAGCCAATTACTGTGCGTCTCCCTGGGAACCCGTCCTCAGTCTGGCTCTGCTGTGATATTATCAAGACTCTCTCCCTGCTTTACCTGTCAGCTCTCGGCTGACCCCGAGAAGCAGATCTCTGAGAAGTGGCTGTCATTTCTGCGTCACCAGCCCGAGGCTGGGCTTCCCGTGCCAGGCAGGGGCTCAGACTGTGTCTCTGAACCCTTCATATCAGCTCTGGGAAGCCAGGCCCTTAGTCCAGCAGCCTAACTTGTGTCAGCTGGTGGTGCAGCCCTGGGGGAGGGCCCCTGTGAGCAGAGCCCCTTCGCATGGATGACCCTTTGACTCAGAAAGACCTGGTTTTCATTCCCGAGTCCACCATTTGCTCACGGTGCAACCTCAGGGCCATTAACCACCCTCTCTGGTCTTGCTCCCTTCTTTATGTGGAGAGCTGGAGGCGTAATACCTTCCACACAAACCCACCGAAGGAAAAGCTCTCGCCAGAGTGCGGGTGCGGTGCTGAGCCAGAATCTGGCGGGAGCTGACCCTTTCCTTGTTTCCCTTGCTGTGGGACCCTGGTTCATCTGTCTCTGGCCTCCCTGGCGTGAGACTGTCAGAAGTAGATGGGATAATAATAAGCAATGGCAGTCGTGATTTGACCTCTTTTTTTTTTTTTTTTTTTTTTAACAAGCCTGGGACAAGTTAACCAAGTTTGACACAGCCTTTTACACGCGGCTCAGTCACACCCAGCTTCACTAGACCCTTGGGGGTGGGGCACGGGGACTTGGTGACTCAGTCTCAGGAAGGAAGAGAAGCCTCTTTCACAGACTCCTCCTCCCCTTTCTGCCTGACCATCCTGGGGGTGGTGGACCGACCTCTAGGCTGGGCCTGGCCTCAGGAGGCCCCCCTTCTCTAGTGGTGAGCTGGAGTCTTGGGAGAAGCCTCTAGGTGTTTTTGAGTTTCCACTTGGTCATTGAGAAATGGGGATTTAAATGTCTATCTAACAGAGGTTTGCGGGGGTGGGGGGGCTGCGCTCCAATAAAATTATGGGCACAAATACTCATTGCAAAAAACAAAGTGCTGAGTGCATGGTGGTGGGAATGTGGTTATTATGTGACTTTTAGGGAAGAGCCAGTTCAGTGTCCTTCTTCTCTTTTTGGAGGCATGGGATGGTCGCAGGAGGGGTAGACGGTGGGGGTTGGATAAGGGTGGGGGGGACCAGGGAGGGCCCTGGGGGTGGGGCAGGGGGGTGCTGTAGACAAAAGGCCCACTGCCCAGTCGTCTGGGGCTCAGCTTGTCGCTGCCTGGCTGCATTGATTTACTTGAAAGTTTTTAATGGGTTATAATTGGAAAAGGCCTGGGTGAGATTTGCATATTGATTTGACATTTAAGTATATGATTAAATAAAAGCTGACTGAGGTCATCACTTGACTAAATTGGCTTAATGAGTGTTGATTACCCTGTGCATGTTAATTTCATTTGCCCTGATTACTCCATCCATCTTTCTCAGCGATCTGTTAGCACCTTTGACTGGATTGTACTTGTTGGGACGAGGAGCAGGACAGGGGTCAGTGGGGGTGGTCCCTGGTCTGTCCACCTGTCCATCTGGCTGAGTGCGGAGTTCCAGAGGTTCTAACCCCCTGTAGCATGTCCTCGGTCTCCCACCCTCTTCCTCCTAATCACAGAATCTGATCACCGACTCTTTCTAAGCAGGAAGGTCACCACCCTGCTGCCAGAGAAATCAGAGATGCAGTAGGAAGAGGAGTGGGTGGCGGGGGGGGGGGGGACGGGCTGCGAGAAGTGTCCCGTCTCCCCCCGCTACACCCTCCCCTCCCAACACACACAAGGACGCACCTTCCTCATGCGGCCTCTGGGGCCCTCTTCCACAGGTCGGCAGCATTTCTGAAGATGGGGACCCCACAGCTGGCTTCTATGTCTTCTGTTTGCCTTTCCAGAGCCACTCACTCTCTGCCCGACTCCACCCTGCTCACCCCTGTGGACCCGTGAACGGACTCCTTTGCCCGCCTGACTTCCTGTTGGGTTCAGGCAATGGGGATCCCCCAGCAGGAAGTTGGAGGGAGGGAGGAGAGTGAGATTAGGCTATTTCTTGCCTGGCTCCTTCCTGCTGGCCGAACAAAGGGCTGGGTGTCCAGCAGCCCAGCAGGCTGGCTTCCAGGCTGTCTCCCTCTGGATGGCTACTGTCACTCCTCTCCTTGTCCCCCGCGGCACCAGGGTGGTGACAGAGTACCAGTTTCCCCACAAATGAGCCAGAAGGAGGGAACTGCCCTACCCTGAGGTTCCCCTATGCCCTGCCCACACCTTTGTAAATAGACCCTTCATAAACTCTCCTTAAATTACCCAATTTGAGTGTGCCATCTGTTTCCTGCTGAGACCCTAACTGTTACAGCAGGCAACATATTTTCCCACTCAAAACTCAGGACACGTGGTTGAGAAGTCCAAACGTGACTCAGGAACCGGGACCCAGCCCGCATCAATCCCGCAGGATTGCTCTGCCTCGTGTGCTGGGTCCCGAGCACTGGAGGGGGCTTCACCCACGCAGACTCTGCCATCACCGTCCTGCCTCCCCCCGCTGCCCCTTCTTTGCACTGGCAACGCCCACTACTCTGACCTTCCTGGGGCCACCTCCCCCTCGCTCTCGCCGGACACCCTCGCCTCCAGCTTATTAGGAAAAGAGGCCAGTATTCTGTAAGGCTCCTTAATGCTTGGTCCTTTCTCACCTGTGACAGTTCATCTTTTGGGGATCATATTTTCTGAATCCTGTCCAGGACATATGTCCTCACCTCTGCCTGGTATCCTCTCCCATCTGCTTTCTGCAGGGACCCCCTGTGGTTCCTTTCCCCCTCTCTTGTCTCTTCCCTGAAGCGGGGACGGATTTCTCCCTCACGTCGCATCCTCTCCTCCATCGCAGGCAAACATTGACGGGGCTACGTCAACTCACTTGCTCTGCTCCTTCAGCCTCTCCGCGCCCCCTTCTGTGGGAGGCTCCTCTTGCCGGCTCACCACTGACCTCCATGGTGGCCGCAAGGGATTCCTCTCTGGTTCTGTTCCCCAGGCAGGCAGGGGGTCAGCAGGAGCAAGCCCCCTCTCTCCTTCCCTGGGCCAGCGTGGAGATTATAGCCCAGCATAAGGGGCTTTGGACTTCAGAAGCCAGAAAGATGAGCTGGGATGTGACATTGTCCTGACACACCTGCCTGGGTAGGTCAAAACCAGCTGGCCAGTCAGCAGACGTCCCCGTGTGGAGCCCACCTTCGCCTGACGTGGCACCTGGACACAGTGTCAGCAGCTCCTCTCTGTTGTGTAGACTCCCTTCCCCCACTCTCCCTCCAGCGTCGAACAGGCCATACATTCCGTTCCATACAGTCCCTTCGTCTCCGTCCCAGGCAACACGCCTAGTTCTGGCCTCACCATCTCTTCCCTGGCCTGGTACCACAGACCTTCGCGGCGCCCCTTTGCCTGCCAACGCTCCGTCTAATCCACTCTCTGCTCCTGGCAGCCAGAGAGGTTGTCCGGAAGCACAGATTTGAACCTGTGATTACCCCTCTGCTTGAAGCCCTTGGCGGGTTCCCATCACCCACCGGTGCAAGACCAAACTTTTTTTTTTTTTTAGAGAGTCGGGGAGGGACAGAAAGAGAGGGGGACAGAAGATCTGAAGAGGGCTCTGTGCTGACAGCAGAGCCCGATGCAGGGCACGAACCCACGAACCACGAGATCATGACCCGAGCCGAAGTCCGACGCTTAACCAACTGAGCTACCCAGGCGTCCCAAGACCAAACGTTTTTAGCATGGCGTGGTGTGGGCCTAGAGAACTCCTATTCATTCTTCAAGGCCCATTCCATGGTCTTCTCAGTAAAGTTGTCTCCACCCCCAGACCCAGCAGAGATCCCCTCCCGCCCTCCTCTGAGCCCCGCACCACCTGGTTCTTGTATCTGCCAGAGAACCATGGCAAGAATACATGACAATGTATCATAATGATCTGTTTCTACATCTGTTTTTTCCATTGTCTGGGAGCAAAAAATCGCCTCTAAGGTGTCTTTGTAGCCTTAGGGCCCAGGACAAGACCTGGCAGAGGGAGTCATCCATTCATTTAAAAGATACGTGTTTGGGCTTCCTGTAGAAATCATTGTTCTAGGATAAGGCACCGGGGTACAGCAGTGAACGAGAACAGACAAAAATCCCTGCCTTCCTGAACTTACACCCTAGCATCAGGTGGAAGGAGGCAGACAATGAACAAACAAGATGATTTTTTTAATATATAATTTATTGTCAAGTTGGCTATCATACAGTGTATACAGTGTGCCCTTGGTTTTGGGGGTAGATTCCCGTGATTCAGCACTTACATATGACACCCAGTGCTCATCCCAACAGGTGCCCTCCTCAATGCCCATCACCCACTCCCCTGCCTCCCACATCAACCCTCAGTTTGTTCTCTGTATTTAAGAGTCTCTTATGGAAAAGAGAGGCAAGTGCTGTGCAACTTTCTCTAGGTCACAGCAAACGAGGAGAAAAAGTAGAGCTTGAACTCAGTTCTTTCATTCAAGTCTTTTGCACATCCCCCCCCCCCCCACCTTCCTGCAGTTGTAGACCCTGGTTGCACACTTCTCTGGAGGATGTGCCCTTGGGGCCCCTCCCCTAGCCCCTGTTCCTCCATCAGTAAGGGGGGTGGGGAAGTCATGTTTGCCTGCTTCCCTTGGGGGATGGAGCTGGTGGATGTATTACTGCCCTGAGGCTGCCATCACAAAAGACCACAAACTGAGTGCCTTCTAGAAACAGCGGTCTATTTTCTCACGGTTCTGGAGGCTAGAAGTCTGAAATCAAAGTGTCAGCAAGGCCACGCTCCCTCTGAAGGCGGTAGGGAAGAATCCTCCCTTGCCTCTCTGTCCTAGTTTCTGGGCACCTCTGGCAATCTTTGGCGTTCCTTGGCTCACAGCTGTGTCGCTCCAATCTCTGCCTCTGTGGTCACATGGCCTTGTCCCCGTGTGTCTGTGTGTCTTTTCTCCTCTGGAGAGGACCCAGTTCTGTTGGACGAAGGGCCCACCCTACTCCAGTATGACCTCATCTTATCTTACATCTGCAAATACCTACTTCCAAAATAAAGTCATGTTCACGGGTACCAGGGGTTAGGGATTCAATATATCTCTGGGGAACACAATTCAACCCACTATCGCTGGCGTGAGAAGAAGAGAGAACAGACAGGGGAAGCTTGGAACTGAAGATAGGAACATTAGACCCGTCTGGGTCTGGGGCCAGGCAAAATCTGGCTTCTTGTTTGGGGGCCCTGAACCTGGGAAGAGGTCACCGGGCCTCCAGCCTGGAGCCCTGGGAAGGAACCGCAGGGCTTCTGGCTCAACCCCGCCTAGCTGGGCTGTAGGTGGGGGTGACTCAGAGATGGGGCTGTCAAGCTCGAGGGTGTCCTAGAAACGCAATCCTGTGCTCCTGGCATATTTCCCTCACCTTATGGGGCCGAGAAATACAACATTTTTGGAAACTTGGAAAGCTTGGGTTAAAAAAAAAAAAACAACCCAAAACCTTTTATTTTTCTTTATGGGGAAAAGAGAAATTTTGGGAAGATTGGAAACATACGCAATACTTATTTTTGTAGTGTACCCTTTTCATATCTAAAGTCACTCTCTCAATTTAGGAGTGCAAATGCAAACCTTATGTAATTTGGTTTGCTCAATCAAATGATCGTGTTTGGCAAATTCAATCAAAAACTATAGCTTGCTCAGACAATAATGACAAATTTGCTAATTGAGGCAAGTTTTCAATGTTTTAGACTTTGTGACAAATGGAACCCTGGGCAGCTGAGTGCCAAGCATAAGCTCCTCTGAGGTGAGCAGAAAAACAACAGTGTGATGGGAAGACGGACTAACACATGGAAATACACACACACGTGCACACACGCACACCTATATTCTCTATAATAAAAATGCCAAATACAATATAATGTTATTAATATTAAATAACAACAACTATGACTTGCTAAGCACCTGCTATCCTGTCTCGCTTCACTTAATCCTATGAGACCGTGCCATCACCATTTTACAGAGGAGGAAACCGAGGTTCAGAGAGGTTAAGCCTCTTGCACAAGATTCTACAGCAAGTCACAGGTTGTGGCTTCAGATATATTAGAAGCTGAACTTCAGTTCTCTTACCAATAAACATCTCCTTCTGTCATGACACCATAAAGCTATCAGCACACAGAAGCCATAAAGCTGTAGAAATTTCTGTTTCTTGGCTTTGGTGTTGTCTCCTGGGTGAGGCAGCTATGGCTGCCTTCTGCATTAGGAAGTGATCTGAGAACATGAGGGTACCTTGAGACCCTACAGGAACTAGGGCAGGGACAAGGCAAGGATGTTGGGCCCTAGGGGGATAGTTTGAGGATGCCAGACAACAGAGGCCAGGTGTTAGGTGACCCAGGGTGGGGTCCAGAGGGCAGCTAACCGTGGGAAAGGCAGCTGAAAGGGAGTGACGCAGGGGGTGCTGGCATCCCTGGGCCAGGGGCTGCCTGGGTTGGTCTCTACGAGGCCGAAGATGATGCTGGAGCCTGTACCAGAGTTGAGCTGGAAAGAGGCTATTCTTGATAGAGCACTCCAAGCTTCAGAGATGCCCAGGTTCTCCATAGAGATAGAGCGACACAGGAGAAGGTGGGGGGGGGGGGGCCCCGGTGAAGCCAGGCACAAAATCTAGAAAGGAAGCTAAGGCAAAACAGGCCCAAGTCCTGAGCATCCCTTTTTGCCCCTGGACACCCTGTCCAAATCAGTCTCGTTTCTGACCCATCTGTCAGAGCTTTCTGCTTCCGTACCTTTATTATTTTACTTTGTACCATCTCCAGTGGCTTTGGAGGAAGGTGGGTCCCCAGGTCCCTGCCTCCTCTGGACTTGGTCTTCCTGCCCTTCCAACCTGGCAGTGACCGGCAGTGACTCTTCTTCCATGTCCCCTATGCCCTCCATCGCCCATTCTCTGGGCCCCAGACAGCCCTTCCTCCAGGGGGAGGGAGCTGGTTTCCTGGGCAACTGGTGGGGAACGGGGAAAAGGGGGAGGAGGCTGGTATTCCTGCCGGTGAGGGCTTGGAGGAAGCATATGCCATCCCGGCTGCCCTGTGAATTATTCAGCGGCCGTGAAAACTGACTCACTCCCAGTCTGCCGTCTTCTCCCGAAACCTTCCTGCTATCTCCTCCCCAGCAAGCCCTCTCTACCTCTGTCTTGGGAAACTTAAACCCCTGTCTGGGGCCTCTACCCCCAGAATGTCCTTCTCTGCGTATCTTTAAATCTCCCACCCGTATTTATTATTACTTATTCTTTGGCTCTCTCCTTTGAGCCACTGTCTGGCTGTTTCCTCTATACTCACCACTGTGCTCAGTGCACAGATGTGGAAACTGTACCCACTTGGGTAGGTGAAATAATGTGTCCAAGATAATACAGTTATGAAGCGACTGAGTCAGAATTAAGCTTGGGTCTGACTCCAGGGCCTGTGTTCTTGGGTCTTGGCATGGTTCTAGGAGCAACGGAGAAGATTCTCTATAGAGTCTGTCCTGGGGCCGCCTCGCGGGCTGTCAAGAGGGTGTTAGATACGGCAGGCGAGGCTGGTGCAGGGTTTGACCTCGTGGGCTGTGGATCTGAATCTAGAACCTGGTCAGGGGTGTCGCCAGTGAAGCGGCCCTTCTACCGCAGGTCTATTGCAGGTTTGGCCAGAGTGGAGGTTCCTTAGAGGTCTTCTGGCCTGGCCACCTCAGCCTTCAGAGGAGCAGGGCCAGGCCTAGATGCCTCACCAGCAGCCCGCGGGCCTCTCTCTCCTGCGCCCTGGCCGTTCTGAGGAGAGGAAACCCTGCTCAGGGAAACCTGGGTGAAGTTTCAATACTGGGGGTAAAGGTTGCTCCCAGAGGGGCCCCAGGGGAGACCTGGGAGAAGGGTCAAAGGAGCTGTGACCCAAGATGGCAGCGGCTGTGGAGGCCCCAGGGTAGTCTCTGGTCAGGCCCCAGGAAGCACCCTGGAAAACGTAGCAATGCCCCAGCAATCCAGGTGTGGACCTGAGTGGCCCCCACGAGGGGTCCAAGGGCTGTGACCACTCACGGGCTGTCGTTCTGAGGTGCAGACAGACATGTTGTGCTTGGAGGCCAGGAAGGGGCACTCTCCCTGGCTCACTCAGGGACTCAAACACGTGTTGCAATTTTTTATCTAGTCGGTGGGGCTTCCTGTAACTAGGGACGCCTCCCTGAGAGGTTATATGCTGGGATCTCTGGAGGCCCCAGGCTCCCGAATTTGTTATCCCCCCGCCCTGCTCCGCGTGCCTGATGAAGTTGGCGCGGATAATCTCATCTCCCATTATGTTCCCGAGGGGCTCGTGACCCCTCCGGAGTTGCCAGCGGTGCTGTGTTTCTGTTCAGACTCGGTTCAGGGATCAAATCAAGAAGGGTCATCTTCATTGGAATTTTAAAAATGAGCCACCTTGTGAGAATAAGGCTTGGGTCACCGTAGCATCCACCCAGCAAGGAACTTCCGGGTACCCCTGAACCTTTGCTCACAGGGTTCAGCTGTGATGAGGTTCAGATCTACGGCTGGTGAGGGAAGGGGCAGAGGCTGGTGGTCGGAGCAGAGGAGTTAGCCTGCTCAGGCATGCCATCTGGTCTCTCGAATGCAGTGGCTCCCCCCCCCCCCCCCCCCCCCCAGGCCCAGGCCAAGGCTTATCTCACAGCAGGCAGGTCCCCTCCCAGTTTCCTGTCCCTGGGGACACAGCCCCCATCTGAACCTGTCGCTGAGGTGGGGGGCATTCTGTTGCAATCTGGAGGGCTGCCACTAGGCGGACGGTGGGGGTCTGTCCCCTTGAACAGAAAGCCTCTCCATGGTTGTGGATAATTGTAAGCATATTTAATGTTTTCCCAACTCTATGCATTGTAAAAACAAAACAAGAGAAAACAAAACCCCGATTCTGTGTGTGTGTGTGTGTGTGTGTGTGTGTAATATGTGTCTATGTGCCGTCGAATTTATTAAATAACAAAGCGTAACAACTAACTAATCTCTAATGACTACATATAAAAAGTGATGGCTAATTTAGAGCAAGATGTAGAAATAGCCAAACATCTGGGCAAATCAGGAATCCGCACCGGCCCCTCCGCTGGCAATAATTAAGCCTAATTTTATTTTGACTCTCAACTTCCCTCATTCTCAGGGCAATTTAATTTGGGCTTCTCTGAGGCTTGTCTGAGCCCCTGAGACCTCTGGTCAGCTAGACGAGGTGTTAAACCCCGAGCCTTTGCTTTCTGCGGCTTTAACTGTCCCGGTGAAAGAACCTTATCTGTGATTGCTTTCTGCAAATCCTGGCAAGGCCTTTGGTCCCCTTTGTCTGGGCTCACGGCCCCTTCCTCTCCCCCTTTCGCTGTGAAAAACGGACGAGACAGGGGATCATGCTGCACACGGGCTACATTTTCCAAGGGCTGTCTTTTTTCCAATTATAAAAAAGCATTTCCTCACCCTGACCCCTTCTCCTGGCCAAACTTCTCAACCTTTGGAGATGTGTCTTGTCTGAAATTTCAGTCTGCTTTTAATTCTTGAGGTCATCCATTAACCTCGTGACTTCACGGCACTTTGGCTCAGGCAACCTCCTCTTTGTGGAACTCTGCCCTCTGTTATGGAGGTTTCGAGTTAGGGCAATTACAAGTTATCTCAGCCTTAGGTTTTTGAAACATGATGAAAAGTGCATACTGACGTTTTAAAATGAAAATGTGTGCCTTCCCCAAGGGAGCTGTGATCTGGTAGAGGATGTGTCAGAGTCTAGGGGGTCTTAGGACCATCAGGGGAGCAGGCCATAGACCCCCACTCTTTTCTGCCTCCCCCTCATACCCAGGCACTTGTTGCTGTCTACCCCAGAGCCTGGCAACCTTTAAGTCTGGGGGCAGGAGGGAAGTCGGGAAGGAGCTAGAAATAAGACAGGAGAGAGGGAAGGACAGACACCCTGAGCTCGGTTCAGATAAAAAAAAAATTTTTGTTTTTTCAGTGCAAATAGGTGGTTTTATTTATTTATTAAAAAAATTTTTTTAACATTTATTTATTTTTGAGAGACAGAGAGAGGCAGAGCATGAGCGGGGGGGGGGGGGGGGGGGGAGGGAGGGAGAGAGAGGGAGAGAGAGAGATACAGAATCCGAAGCAGGCTCCAGGCTGTGAGCTGTTTGTTAGCACAGAGCTTGATGTGGAGCTCGAACTCATGAACTGCGAGATCATGACCTGAGCTGAAGTTGGATGCTCAACCGACTGAGCCACCCAGGCACCCCTGTTCAGTTCAACTTTTAACATTCACAAAGCACTTGCTGAGTGCCAGGCTTAGTCCAAAGTGTTGGAAATTCAGAGCATGACCAGCCATATAAGTTGTGGGGTACAGTGCAAAATGAAAACGTGGGGTCCTTGGTTCAAAAACTATTTCAAAATTTCAAGATGATGATATAGAACGTTAAATCAAATGTGTGTGAGGGAGGGGCCAGACACATCCCAAGGTGCCTTGGCGACCCGAGGAATATAGTTGGAAACACATTGACAGGAGAGCCTGGGGCAGGGACCCCGTGCAGGTGCTTCATGTCTGGGACCATCTCAGGGAGCAGGGAGATGAAGACAGGGAGGGAGAAGCCATAATAGGAGTAAGTTATTAAGGTTACTTCTGGGGCCAATGGGAGCATGTTCCCATGAAATGACCTATGAATGTTCCAGAACCGTCTGCCTGAAGGATCAGCGCCGAGGTGTATTTTCCCAACCTTCTAACCCCACTGGTTGAAGGGTGCCCCTGGGGACACCAGCTTTCTTGCATTTCTGAGTTGAGCTTTTACTACAACCAAGTGAGCTCCTAAGCTCCTGGAATGTTTGAGAAGGTCCTGGGGGGAAGCAGAAAGATGCCCGGACACAACCCCTTTGAGGTGGGACTTTTCAGTGCTGTGGACCCGAGCTTGCGGAGAACTGGCCACAGGCAGGAGGGGCTGACATCGCAGGTGGGCTGGGGGGCGGGGTGCGGTTCACAGGTGTCTGCTCCAAAAACTTTTGAGCAGGGGAGGGACACGGTCGTTCTGCATGTTGGGGGCTCTTCCCTGGGATCTGGCGAGGAGACAACCACCAGAAGAGGGGACAGGAGCTGCCCTGTCTGTGCCCCCACAGCCCTCGAAGGCCCCTCCCCTGCTCTCACAATTACTTCGGGCCCGTCCTCCGGGGCCTAGTTATTTCCTCCTGCTGCTGCGCTATCAGGGGCCAGGCCCGGGGCTGATTAGATCTCCTGGGCCAGCGACCGGTGGGCCCGGTTGTCACAAGTCGCTGCCTAAGCAGCCTGGCGCCTTCCCATTTGTCACCGATATTAGCACTCTCACAATGACCTGCCTGGAGTTCGAGAACGGGTCCCGGACGGCCAATGTGGATTTCCAATTTAGAATTTCCGTCCATTTACCAGAGAATCACCCCTAAAGAACACCATTTGCGGAGCTGACAAAGGCCAAATTAGACTTCAGATTCCACCGCTGAGTGTCGGTGACAGGCCGAGGGCAATGAAACAGCGGAGGGGAAACTGCAAACACCACGTTTGCAGGAAGACGTGCCGGCTCGTCCTCTCACCCACAGCCCCTATTTCTCTGCAGCTGACCTGTTTCTCTGGTCCTATTTCTCTGAAGCTGCCTCTGCCCTTGGCTCCGTGAACATTCTTAGCCCAGGTCCCTTTCTGTGACTTCTTTGACCTGTATCTGTCCCTTTGCGTTCCAGGCATCTTTCCTCGGTCCCCTCACCCTCTCCCTGCCTTTGCTCCTTGTGACTATGTTTCCCTGCATCCAGCCCCTGGACCTCTTTCTCTGGGGCTCTGCCTCATCCTCTGTCCACTTTTGGTGGCCATCTGATTCCACGGATGGAAACCTCTATTGTGTGCGATCCGAGGGCTGTGGCAGAGATGATGCCACGTGTTCCCTGGAGCCTATTGTATTCCTTCCCTGGGCAAGTTGGAAGACCCTGGAAAGGGATAATGTTAGCTTGAGGCTCAAAGCATGAACAGAAGCCAGCCATGGGATGAATGGGAGAGAGCATCTCGGGCAGAAGCTGGGATCAGTGTTCTAAGGGGCAACGGTTGGCCTCTGGGGACTGACAGAGGCTGAGATGACTGGATGTGCCAGAGGGAGTTATGGGTTCCAACTCCGTACTCCCCTGTAGCGGTATGATAGATCCACACGCCTGCAGTGGCCTCCTGGCGGCAGGAGCAGGCACGCATTTCGCCACTGTTTTCTTTTAGGGCTTGATCATGTGACTTGCTTTGGCCAATGAGATGTTGGTAGACGTAATGGAAGTAGCAATTTGAATTGTACTTGTGTGGTGGGCTTGTGGTCTCGGGTTCTGCCACTGCTGAGAGAAGGGCATGCCCCAGAGTGCCCCGGAACAATGAGAGATACGCGCAGGGCTCTACACTGTCCCCCTCATCTGCCTCTTGAGGCCAGATGGGGCTCCTGTGTCCCAGGCTCGTCCGGCCAGCTGCCCGTTACTCACCATCCTGCCTCCTGCTGGTGCTCTGTGTGGGTCAGTGTTGTTTCCATCATGTTCGTTCCTCGGGTCGGAAAGGTTGTCTTCACCTCTGGCATACAAGCAGTTCCCAGGTCCTGTCACGCTGACCTCCTTAAGAGACCTGACTGACGCCCTTCCTCCTCCTCCTCCAACATCTCCCGGGAATCTTCTCTGACCTTCTAGAGAGGCAGGGCCCTTATCCTACGCTTTTCTGCTTCTCTGCTCTTCTCCTGGGCAGCACTTAATTGCACTTGCAATGAAATAAATCATCATATATTTACTTTTTTTAGTGTCTGTATTTCTGCTAGACCGTGAGGGCAGGGGCTGTTTCTGTCCTGACTGTCTGTGTATCCCCAGTACCTGGCATAGCTGGTATATAGAAATACGTACGGGGGGCCTGGGCAGTAACGGGGAGGGGTTCGAGACTGGGGAGCGGTGGGGCCAGTGCCCTGGTGTTCGGCACCTGCTCAGAAGAGCACTTAGTACGCTCGGGTGCAGAGCCCTGAAACTCTTTGCCCGGGCTCCCCCCGCACATCTCTGAAAACAGCGGCTGCTGAGGCTTTTGTTCTATGACAGGAGGTGAAGCAGCTACAAGGTCCTTAATCACCTCTCCACAAACATGGGGAAGCCTCATTAATCCCAGTGAGCGGATGATCTATTGTTTCCAGCTCAGGTCTCCGGTGGATGGGCCTTCCTCTGCAGAGGCGGGAACCCCATGCACGCACAGGGGCCGCCCATCCCCTTCTCTCCTGCACTTGACCTGCCAAGACTTGGTGATGGGACCCCTGGTGGGGCTCTTGGCCCAGGTGAGCCCCGGACTGAGTCCAGGACCAGTCCTCCACGGTGACCATTGCTCCCCTACCCCATGGGCAAAGTTGAAAAGCTGCGTTATGTCCTGTGCTGCGGGGAAAGCGGCACTCAACGCGCTGTTGGCGGAGGTAGGTGTGCGTGTGTGTGTGCTTGTGTGTGCGCGGGTGTGCATGTGTACGCGTGCCATCTGGTAGCATGGGTGGCTAAACTCAACTCTGGAGCCAGACCGAGTTAAAATCCCAACACTGGCACTCGGCAGCTACGTGAGCTTGGACAAGTCCCCTGTCATCCGTGTGCCTCTGTGTTCTCATCTGTAGAGTAGGGATAATAGGGGCGTCTCCTCATAGGGCTCTTGTGAGAGCAGGTAAGCTGACGTGTGTAAAGACTAGGTTTAGGTCCTCCTCCGTCGGAACTGAAACGCTGCAAAAGCCCTATTCCTTCTCCTCACCCCAAACCTCAGGGCGAGGGTTGCTATGGAAACGTGGGGTGTCACTGGCTTCTCTTCGGCCAGGGTTTTGGGTCCTTCTTGGAAGTGAGACTCTAAACTCCTCCTGGCTTTGCTTCTGACTTGTGTGAACTGGAGCCATTTGCCTTTCCGCGAGGCTTCAGTTTCTCCACCTGCACAACAAAGGAGCTGGCCTAGAAGAGACTCGAATTGTATTCCATGTGCCACTTCGGGTCGGCTGGTGGCAGCCAGAGACCTGGGTTGAGAAGGATTCTGGAGCCGCATTCGAGTTTTGTGGGAGAAAGTACCTGGGATTGATTAGTGATGTCGGCAGTGGACATCGGCGGTGGATGGGAGAGTGGGACATTTTGTACTTACCATCCCTAAGCTAGACGCTTAATTTCCGAGGGGTCCACCTTCTTGATCTAAAGGTGTTCAGTGCTGTGCATGTTCAAGATGAGAATCATTAATAATCTAGACATACTCTAGGCATTAGTCCCAGGAAGCCACTGTGCTTTAATAGTATTCGGGTTCAAGGGGCGGGGGGGAAGGAGTCTTCTAAAGCTCTGTCCCCATTTACCCATAAAGGTAGCTGGTGGTCACCAGGAAGGAGAGAGAGACTTTGGCTCCCGGGAGTGGAACCCACATGGGGTTGGGAAGCACGTGGGCAGGAAATAACTAGCCTGGGAGGGGCCAGGATAGTGAGCACCAGGGGGTCCCATAGAACACATGCAGCACTGGGAGAGTTACCTGGGGCTGGAAGGGGCGGGGATAGACACTAAGAACAAGGGAGCCAAACTTACAAGTGTTCTTGGGGCTGGCTGTGCCCAGAGAGGGGCTGGTGGTTGGGCTGGAATAGAGGAGGACTCTCTGGGAACTCCTTCCAGAGCACTCCAGCTCAAAGCCCTACCATATTGGCCTCTTTTTGACAGAGCTCTCTCCTGGACCTTGGAATTGGGAAGCCAGGGCCAGGAAGCCAAGGCCAAGAAGAACTCGCTGGGCTTGGGCTGCAGCCTTGAAATGGGAAGCTCCAAAAGCAGAGGGTTTTTTTTCTGGAGCCTCCTTGGAAGCCTTGAGGTCATTATGGATTGCAAGGTATGGAAGAGGTGGGGACAGAAGAATGTGAATAAGGGCTCTATTCCTGGTGATGGAGGTTTTTTTGGAGGACATCTGTCACGGGCCCAAGGGTTTCCTAGCCTGCAGGCAATTTTAGAATCGATAAAGTTCATAAGCACAGAGCTCATCAACAATTAAGCTCGTGTAGCCATCTCTCTCTTTATAAATTCACTGAAAGTTAGGAGAGCGAATTTTCATTGTTCTTTAAATTTATTGTCTGCTAACTCAATCAAGGTTCTTTTAGTAACTTAATTGTTCCTGGATTCAGGAGCTCCGAACTCAACAAAAGTGTCAGAAAATGAAGTTGATAGTTTAAAAAACTTTCTTCTGTAGCCAGCAAGTACCCCTTCATATCTGTAGACAAGGAGCCATTTTCTGCACTTAGGCTCTAAACACACAAGCCCAGGGCACGGTCTATGGAGCTACGCAGCTGGGGTCACATATAGCTCTGGTAGTCAGACAGACCTGGGTTCAAGGTTCTTCCCTTGCCCTTCACTGCCACGTGCAGGTTTGTGACCTTGGGCAAATAATGTAGTCTACTTACACTTCAGTTTCTTTACCTGTAAAATGGGTCTAATAATACCTACCTTGCAAGGTTGTATGATTTAGTAAGGTACATAATTGTATTTAAAGCACGCAACAGAAGGCAGTCTGACGCGTAGAAGGTGCTTAACAAATGGTAGCTGTTATTATTTTTGGAGTAAATGCAAATTCGCAGTAACATTTAGCTGCAGGAAAGCATGGCTTCAGCCACTCATGCCAGAACACCTCGATACGATAACATAAATACAGGAGCACATAGCTACAGACTACAGCGAGAGCCCTACTCGTGATACAGAAGTTGCCACTTATCTGTGGCTTTGCTTTCTGCAGTTTTGGCTACCTGCGGTCAGTTTGGGTTTGGAAGCAGACAGCCTCCCTCCGACGTATCATCAGATGGTCAGCAGTAGCCTAACGCTATGTCACATGCCTGCATCATTCACTCACTTCATCTGGTCACGTAGGCATCGTATCATCTCACGTCAGCACAAGAAGAAGGGGGAGTATAGAAGGCTAAGATATTTTGAGAGCTACCACATTAACATAACTTTTATTACACTATATTAGTATGATTGTTTTATTTCTAGTTATTGTTGTTAACCCCTTACTGTGCCTAATTGATAAATTCAGCTGTATATATATTTCAGTGCTATCTGAAATTTCAGGCAACCCCTGGGGGTCTTGGGACGTATCCCGGTGGAGAAGTAGAGCCTACTGTATCAGAATCAGTTGCGTGGTTACAGTAATAACTCATAGATGCAGTAACACACACAGCCACAGTTACATATACACGTGATAACTCTCAGCCACACTAAGGTAGATATGTAACAAAGTAACAGAGCCAAAGTATCAACATGCCGTATCACACAATACAGTGATATGTATGTGATGGTAATACATAGATACATAAAGCTAGATACAGTACAAATAAATACTGTAAGTTTCAGCTAAGGTAATATTCCCTCTAACAGATAGATAGCTCCAAAATTACGTGGATCCCATAATATGGTTACAGCGTCTTATGGGAATTGTCATGGATAAGTACAAGGACAGGTGGACAGAGGAATGCACCGTTAAAGACCTGTAGGAGCACTGATATAGACAGGTCGTGTTGCGTCCAGCGTTCTCTCTGCAGTGGGAGTTTTTACACTTTTTGAGCCGTATCTTTTCTAAGAATCTTACAAAAGCTGTGGATACTCTTCTTAGAAAAAAAAAAAAAACACCTCCCTAAATGCATTTTTAAATGGCAAAATTTTGTACCCAGATAGCCTTAGCTCTAGCCTGGTATTTAGGTACCCTGGATTCAAATACTTGAGAATCAGAGCAAGGAGAAATAATCTCTCAAGAGATCGGACTTCAGTCGACAGGCAGGGCACAATCCAGGCTGGTGCCTCGGTCTTCTTCCTGCTTACTGGACTCTGATCCGATCTGGCATTTAGGTGACCCGGACTCTCATTCTGCTGGGGCAAGCAGAAACCTATCTCTCTTTTTCTCTGATCATGGTTTCGATGCCCAGCTACTCTTGTTTGCTAATCTTACCTCTGCTGAGGCCATCAGCTTTGTCTGAGCAAACGTTTCTTTTGACCGATGTCCTGGAAACCCCCAAAGGTCCGTCCCCAGTAGAGCACACATGGGCCGGTTGGGTCTTTTGTACAGGGATATTAGTGGCTCCTGCAGCCTGGCTGGCAGTGGAAGAGGAGTAACTACTTAGGGGCAGATGTTGGCCCCTGGAGCCAAGCTGATAGACTTCTTCCTAATCCTATTTCCCTGGACCAGTGTGGAGACCCAAGTCCTGACTTGCTTTATTAGTTAGCTACTGCTGCATAACAAAATATCCCCAAAGTTAGTTTAAAACAGCACACATTTATTATTGCTCATGGGTTTGCAGGTCAAGTGGATGGCTCTTCTGGTCTGGCCAGGTTTTAGCTGGACACACCTGTGCATCTGTGGTCAAATGGCTGGTCTAGGATGGCCTTGATTGGAGGAAGTGGCCCGGTTGGGAGCTCTTTCCACGTGTCTCTCACATCCCTCCAGCAGGCTTATCACACGGCGGCGTCAGGATTCTGAGCGGGACAGCAGGGTTGGGGGGTGAAGAGGGAGGAGAGGCAGAGAGAGACAGAGAGACAGAGACAGAGATGCAAGTCTCTTGAGGCCTGGGCTTAAAACTGGCGCCCTGCCCTAAAACTTCTGCTACATTCTTTTAGTCACAGCAAATCATAAGATTCAAGGAGTGAGGAAACAGACTTCACTTCCTGATGGAGGGGCTGCTGAGTTACATTGCAAGGGTGTTGATACAGAGAAGAGTAGAGGATGAGGGCTATTTTCGTAATCGCTTAACCACACATGCTGTTTCAGGGGTCATTGCGGGGGCCTCTGCTGAGCCCTCGTTTGGATCCTTGAGCAGAACCAGAACTGTATTGTGGGGGGAGATTTCCAAGCACGCATGCCTGATGCCTGGCTCCGTGTGGTCAGCGGGGCACAACGTCTGACCCTTAACCCTCACAAGCTCCTCTTCCTCTTGGCTAATTGGTCCAGGGTTACCCCACTGGGATCCCAAGTGGTGTCTCCACTGGCTTCCACCTGTGCCTTGCAGGACTTTCCTCAAACAATGAACTGGGCCACATTTCTCTCCTGGGAATGTGGAGTTGGGGTGCAGAGGTCTTGGGACAGTCAGTGGTGAGTGGACTCAGAGGGCTCACGGTGTGGTCCCAGGGCGGGGGGAGAAAGCAGGGAGACTCAGAGAGAAGCAGGGCGGAGACAGGCCAGCTGGGACCAGAACGAAGGTGGAGGGAGAAGAGGCCAGGCCCCAGTTTCCATAAAACCTTGGTGAACTTTATCTTCTGTCCTTGAATCCAGGGGAACCTCTGTGTCTCTATGCCTCAGTCCTCACTCTTGCTCAAGAAGGTCTGACGGGGGTTCTATTCCTTTTAACCGGACACTGTTGATTATAGGACTCCTTTTGGGAGAGAGGGCAGGCCAGACATCTCAGCTTCCGTGGCAGGGTGCCCAACTGGAGAGCGCCCAGCTGGGACCCCCCGGCTCTCCCATGTATCCCTCCACACGTGCCAGTGCGTCTGGCATTGAGAGCTCAGCCATGAGAGCACTAGCTCTTTAGATCTAGCTTCTGCCCTAAATCAGAGAGATAACTGGTATCTGACAGAAGGGATAAGAAGGTCACTGACATTCGTTTCTGAACATACTAGACGCTCGTAGGAAGAGGGCCACATCACTCATCACAGAGATGGTTTCTCTAAACTAGGTTTGAATGTTCTTCTTCCTTTTGCTTTCATATAGGGCTGATCAAGAAACAGACACCTGAAAAGGGTTTCTACACCTTCTTTTAAACTCTCATTGAAAGCACTGTCCTTTAAATATCTTCTATATAGAGTCCTATGAGGGTGATGAATTCCTTTAAAAATTCACTGATAGATACATGTCACGAAGACCATTTCACAAGAGAGACTTCTAAAATCCGATCTTTTCTCCTCTTGCCACGACTGCCAGGGAGCTCACACTACTTGCAGACAGCTCCTGATGGTGCCCATGTCTCTCTGAAAGCATCCTCTGGCTGGGGGAGAATCAACGAAGGATGAGCCTTGATGAGCTTAGAACGGAGAGACTGCGGTCTCCAAGTGGGGGTTTCAACATGATCTTTTGGAAGTGGGAAGAAAATACCAGGGCTGCCGTGTATGTTAATTTATTTAAAAACAAGAGCCAAGTTCATCTTTCCTAACAGTTAACATATGGATTGACACCCTGGTGTCCTGTCATATGTCAGGCAGTCACAGGATACGAAACGGCCAAGGTAGACGGAGGGAGGAGTGGAGATCCACAAGCAAGGGGGTTAGTGGTATGTTTGGCCTCCTCTGTCACTTCTGGTTCTATATTTCCCGTTTATATGTGGTTGGTTGAGGGATCTATGGGTTATGCCATCTAGTTTGATTTTCAATTTTTTATTTGAAACTTAAAAAATTTTTTTTTTAATTTATTTTTGAAGGAGAGAGAGAGAGACAGAGCATGAGCGGGAGAGGAGCAGAGAGAGAGGGAGACCCAGAATTCGAAGCAGGCTCCAGGCTCTATGCTGTCAGCACAGAGCCCGATGCGGGGCTCGAGCTCACGGACCGTGAGATCATGACCCGAGCCGAAGTCAGAAGCTTAAATGACTGAGCCACCCAGGCGTGCCTGAAACTTTTAATTGAAGTATAATCTCTACACAGAGAAGTGTACAAATCATAAGGATACAGGTCAATGGATCTTTGGGAAGTAAGCACATCCATATAAACGGCACTCAGAGTAAGAAACATAACATAAAAAAAAAAGTAAAAGTGCCAGCAGACCATTTTTATGCCTCCTTTTTTTTTTTTTTTTTAAATTGATTTACCATTTTTTTAAAGTAGGCTCCAAGCCCAGCATAGAACCCAACATAGGGCTTGAACTTACGGCCCTGAAATCAAGACCTGAACTCAGAGCGGGAGTTGTACACTTAACCGACTGAGCCACCCAGGCGCCCCTGTGCCTCCTTCTGGTCACTCGCTGCCCCTGGCGACCCCCATCCTGGTTTTAACAACCGCCTACTCGTTTTGCATGTGCTTGAACTTTGTGTAAATGAAACAACGTATTCGAATTCTAGTCAGCATCACATTTGTGAGGCTTCTGCAGGTCGCATCGTTTGTATGTATTTTTGTTGATTTGCTTGTTGACTTCCGTTGCCAAGTTGTTTGGCTAGTTCATTGGTTCTCCCCGCTGTATAACATTCCATCGCGCACATATATCTATTCCCCCATTAACGGACGTTTCTGGCGATCCCAGTTTGGGCTGCAATGAGCAGGGCCGCCAAGAACACTTTGTGTACGTTCCTTTATGAGACAGCCCCATTTCAACGACAGCAACCCTCACGAAGTGGGCAGTGGCTTTACAATTTCCTGTAAAGACACCATGGATGAAAGATAATCCTCATGGATGCAAGCTCCAGCAAATAGCTAGAAGATGGGAAAGCCTGAGACTTCTCCACATGGGAGGGGTGGGTCAGTCGCGATGGTTCAGTCAGCTCCCGTGTGACATTGGACAAAAAAGGAGGAAATCTGAAGAAGACTCTGCTGGGTGGATTTCCACACCTGACGAGTAACGATGAGCCTTGACACCTTTGCTGACGAGGGCGTGAAGTATCTGCAGCGAGCAAGCGTGGATGTCATCGGAGCCACAGGACCAGATATTTGTGAGCCTCTACTCGGCACAGGGCGGGATGGACTCCTTGGCCTGGTTGGAGTTAAGTGTGGCCATGTGACTTGTTTTGGCTATTGAAATCTGAGCAGACGTGACCTCCAAACAGACGCCTTGAGCGCCGGTGTGCGATTGATCAGTTCTCTTTTCCTTTTGCCACAAGGGCTGAGAATATTCCGGAAGGAAGCGGCTTGGTCAGGCTGGATCCCAGAGGGACGGCGCTGTGGCCCAGAGCCCACAGCTGACCTGTGATGTGCCCGGACGTGCAACAAAGCAGCACTGCTTTAAGCTACAGATGTTGGGAATGTTTGTTACTGTGTCGTAAGCTAACCTCTCCTTACTGCTACAGAAATAGCCTTAAAAATGAAGACCCACAACCCAGAGACAAATCTGTCATTTCTTTTTTTCAGTGACGTCTGAAGTTATGAGATGCTCCCTCTGGTTCTTTACACAATGTTCTGCTACCTCGCGACACATATTTAGATGCTTCTTTTGAGATTTTCTCACTTAATCGTGAAAGTTTAAAAGCCACACACCATCAAGGAAATGCTTGTTCTCCCTCAGGCAAGATGGATGAAATAATCCACAGAAACCAATCCACGGATGGACTAAAATGCATTCCTTTGTCAGCAAATGTGGCTGGAAGATGCAAAGAATATGCTGCCGTAGATGTGAAGCGACAAGTAGCAGGTGGGTGATCTGCTCTGAGTTGAAAGTACACGAGTTCCTAATATGCCTCGGTCTGTGATGTGTGTTAGATTCGGGTTCAGTGATGAGATACACAAAGAGTTACTTCTTTTTTTAATTTTTAAATTTTTTTTAATGTTTATTTATTTTTGAGACAGAGAGAGACAGAGCATGAGCAGAGGAGGGGCAGAGAGAGAGGGAGACACAGAATCCGAAGCAGGCTCCAGGCTCCCAGCTGTCAGCACAGAGCCCGACGCGGGGCTCGAACCCATGAACCATGAGATCACGACCTGAGCCGAAGTCGGATGCTTAACCTACTGAGCCACCCGGGCAGGCGCCCCGAGTTACTTCTTTTTTTTTAAAAGAGGCGTACCAAGGAGATATCATTTCAATAACCAACGACTGTTTCGGGGCGCCTGGGTGGCTCATCTGGTGGGGTGTCCGACTCTTGATTTCAGCTCAGGTCATGATCCCAGGGTTGTGGGATCGAGCCCTGCCCTGGGATCCGTGTTGAGTGTGGAGCCTGTTTGGGACTCTCTCTCCCTCCCCCTCTCTCTCTCTCTCTGTCCCCTGCCCCACTTATGCTCTCCCTCTCTCTAAAACAATTTAAAATAAATAATAAAAGCACTGTTTTAAGGGAAAACATTATAAATATAACTATTGATAGAGTGGATGCTTTAACTGCAAAACATGATTCCAGATTAAAGTTACAGAGATTTGCTCCGAACATGCAAGTGACTCAAAGGCTCGCTGTTGAAGCAAAGAAATCTGAGGCCAGCAGTGCACAAAATGATAAAGGACGCCATTGATGTGGCTCATATTATAAAAAGATCTTTAATATATAGTAGAATCCTTATAGTGTTTTGCAACGAGGGCATAGAGATTTGATTATTTTGTAATAAGATACAGAGATTTGATGGTTATCTTGTGGCAAAATACTTTAATGAGATGGGGAACTTCAAGATGAGTTCTGCATTTTTCTTCTATAGAAAAAGAAGTGTTTCAGACTTGCCTACTATTTTTGTAATGACAACCGGCTGTCAATACTATGTGATACAACCAAAAATGTTAAAATAAACTTTAAAATTTGAAATTATTTTAAATTTACGGCACAGTTTCAAAGATAGTAAGTACAGAGCATCCTTGCATACTATTTTCCGGGTCTCCTATAATATAACTTCTTACAGAACCAAGGTACGTTTGTCAAAACTAAAAAATTAACACTGGTACATGACTATTAACAAAACCCCAGACTTTATTTGGATTTCACCAGTTTGTCCACTAATGTCTTTTTTCTGTTCTAGACTCCAATCTGGGATACTACATTGCTTTTGGGTAACAAATATTAAAAAAAATTTTTTTTCTTTTTTTTACATTTTTATTTATTTTTGAGAGACAGAGAGAGACAGAGTGCAAGTGGGGGAGGGGCAGAGAGAGAATGAGACACAGAATCTGAAGCAGGCTCTAAGCTCTGAGCTGTCAGCACAGAGCCCAATGTGGGGCTTGAACTCATGAACCATGAGATCATGACCTGAGTCGAAGTTGTACGCTTAACCGACTGAGCCACTCAGGCGCCGCCCCCCACTCCGAAAAATTTTTTTTAATGTTTATTTATTTTTGAGAGAGAGAGAGAGGGTGGGGGAGAGAGTGGGGGAGGGGCAGAGAGAGAGGGAGACACAGAATCCGAAGCAGGATCCAGGTTCCAAACTGTCAGCACAGAGCCCGATGTGGGACTCGAACCCACAAGACAGGAGATCATGACCTGAGCTGAAGTTGGACGCTCACCTGACTGAGCCACCCAGGCACCCCTTGGGTAACAGATATTTTGAAAGTAACGTGCGTGCGCGCGCACACACACACACACACACACGTTTTGTTTGTCCTCACAGGGCCTTCTCTTCTCTCTGTTTATGTGTCTTCTCTTTGACTTTTTTTTTTAAGAGAAAGCATGAGAATGTTTATTTTGTTATTTTTTATTTTATCATTTTATTTTAGAGAGAGAGCATGAGTGGGGAAGAGAGGCAGAGGGGGGTGGAGAGAGAGAGAGAGAGAGAGAGAGAGAGAGAGAGAATCCCAAGCAGGCTCTACACTCAGTGTGGAGCCTGCCGAGGGGCTCGATCCCATGACCGTGGGATCATGACCTGGGCTGAAATCAAGAGTCAGATGCTCAACCAACTGAGCCACCCAGGTGCCCCTCTTCTGCCTCTTGTAAGGACACCTATCATTGGATTTAGAGTCCATCCAGCAATCCAGGATGGTCTCACCTCAAGATCCTTAGCTTAATTACATCTGCAAAGACCTTTTGTTTGCTATGCAAACAATGATTGGAAGGTAAACTGCTTCCTGGAAGAAACTCATGCTATGGAGAGAGCATTTAAAAAACATTCCATTGTTCTGTGATTTGGGGGATAGAAAATGATGTACCTACATCACGTGTAGCAACTCTCCCGTGTGTGTAAACTTTAAAAACTTGGAAACGGAATTTTCAAACCTGTTTAAAAAAAAAATCCTTTGAACACGGTGTTTCCGAACCTATTTGCTAAAAATATAAAAATGTAACACCTTTTGATTAGTTTGCAAGAGCCGCTGATTGACATCAGGGAAACTGGAAATTTGCTTGCTGAATTTCAACAAAAACCTTTGCATAATTGGTGGATGAGAATGAAAAATAACGGTAAGGGTTTAGTAAGCACAGCCAGGATTGCTGTTTTCCCACTTGGATCAATGCATCTTTGCATGGTATCTGGTTATTGCCCCCAGCCACAACAGCAATTAAAATCAAGTATCACAATGATCTGAATTAAGAACCAGGCTTTGAGCTGCTTTTCATAAAGCTTTGCCTTTGAAAAATGAAACATTCCCAGGGCGCCTGGGTGGCTCAGTCGGTTGAGTGTCCGACTTCAGCTCAGGTCGTGGTCTCACGGTTCATGAGTTCGAGCCCCGGGTCCGGCTCTGTGCTGACAGCTCAGAGCCTGGAGCCAGCTCTGTGTCTCCGTCTCTCTCTGGCCCTCCCCTGCTCACGCTCTGTCTCTTTCTGTCTCTCAAAAATAAATAAATGGTAAAAAATTTTTTAAAAATTAAAAAAAAAGAAAAAGAACTGGTGGGGGTGACTGGATAAAGCAGTTTGGGACAGTGATAGCCATGGAACCAGCCCCTGGGGATGCTGAGAAGCGAGTAGCCCTGTGGAAGCTTCGGGGCGGGGGGGCTTCTGGGAACAGAAGGGGTCAGAGCTGCCAGACTCCCACGGCATGAGCCAGACATCAGGCTCTGTGCCAAGGAGGCAATCAGGACTGTCATGACAGCGGTGGCCCGATGTCACTCCAAGTTCAGGGGAAGGAAAGGAATCTGGAAGAGGCCTGTTGCCCCAAAGCAATGTCCAGAGAAATCCTTTGTGCACTCATACACCTATCAAGTTGCAGTCCTTCCTAACCCCACCTTTCGGAACTTGTCTGGATGTGGGATTCCCTGTGGTTTTGGTGACAGCACCCGGTGCCTTCTCTGGATCCTGGAACCTCAGGCTGCTTGTCTCTGTGTTGCCTCTGCCCAGGCCAGACAAGGTCCTCTGGAACCGCTCTCCTGTGGCACTTCACATTGTCTACAGGGGGTTCTATCATTTGGGGCTATGCCTTGCTCCCCCTTGCTTGTAGTGGGTTGAATGGTAGCTCTTTTTTTAAAAAAAAATTTATGTTTATTTATATTTGAGAGAGAGAGAGAGAGAGGCAGAATGTGAGTGGGGGAGGGGCAGAGAGCGAGAGGGAGACAGAATCCGAAGCAGGCTCCAGGCTCTGAGCCATCAGCACAGAGCCCGATGCGGGGCTCAAACTCACGAATTGCGAGATCATGACCTGAGCCAAAGTTGAACGCTTAACCGACTGAGCCACCCAGGAGCCCCGAGAGGTAACTCTTAAAAAGATACATCTACATATCCTAGAACTTGTGCATGTGACCTTGTTTGGAAAAAGTGGCTTTGAAGATGTAATAAACCCAAGGATCTTGAGGTGAGATCAGGCTGAGCTACCCAGTCGGTGGTAATCTGTTAAGGCAACCCCAGGAAACCAAGACACCCACTAACTTTTTAGTCCCGGCATCGATATCTGGGAAACCTTCTCTGGCCTCTCCAGTCTGGGATCTAGACCCTCCTTCGGGTTTCTGACCCGTCTACGTGCCAGGCTTCTCCAATTGGCATTTATTCATGTGTATTAGAAAACACCTGGTCTACCTGATGAGCTGTTACTTTGCTGGGGTCACAAGTCTTGCCATTCTTATCAGCCATTGTTCTCCACCGCCCAGAAACAAGTCCACTGTATGATGACCATATCTTATGTTTGTTGAGAAGTTACCAAGTAAAAGACATTACGAGGAGCATTGAGCACAATAGCTTATGGATTCCTTGCATCATCCTTACATGGAAGGTACCGTTATTAGTTCTATTATATAGATGAAGGTAACCGAGGCTCAGAGAGGTGACGTGACCTGCCCGAAGTTCACACCACTAGTAAACAGAGTCAGGATTTGAACTTGGATCTTTGGCTCCAAAGCTTGCATTCTTAGCTTCTACTGCCTCAGCTAGCAGGTGCTCAGTAAAGATTTCTCAAAAAAAAAAAAAAAAAAAAAAAAAAAAAAAAAGAGGGATCCTCCTCTCCTTAGGGCAGGATCCAGGCCTTCCTCCTCTGGGATCTGGTACGTTTACGGCAGCGTCTTGGTCAGGGGCCTTTGCCGGAAGCCACGTGGCACACAAGTCTGGCGAATGGGTGACCTGGCTTCACAGCCCAGAACAGAGAAATCCGTCCAAGCAGGGAAGGGTTGCAAGAGGTGTCACTGTGCCGTCTAGAAGCTTGATAGGGAGGGGCTGGGAGGGGTGATGACTCTGGAATTTAGAGCAGCTCCAGGAGCCCCACCTCTGCCAGCCCCAGGGGAATGCTGGGTGACGCCTTACTTTAGCAATGCGTGTTCACTGGTGAGCCCGGTGTCCAAGCTAAGCTTAACTCCTGCTTGGCGTCCCCTGGTGTGTGTGTGTGTGTGTGTGTGTGTGTGCGTGCGCACGTGTGCGTGCGTGTGTGTGTTGAGGGGGGTGCAGTGAGAGGGGATAGATACAGGGGGGTGTGATACGTTTCAGGCGATTTTTAAAAATCAAAAAGGGTTAAAATCAAAGTAGTATTTTGGTGCCTAAAGGGGGTAAACTCCCATTATCTCGAAAATTTCCTTTTGAGCAAAAGCCTGTTGCTGATAATTCTGAATAAATGAGGTGTTACCGTATTAATATTGTCGATAATGACAAACATTCGCGCAAGTATTTTCAGGCTACAAGACATGCATGCATTCATTCATTCATTCACTCACTCATTGGCCCTTGTATCATCAGGTAGGAATGTTTACGGCTGTAAGATTTTGCATACCAAATAAGTGGCTTGAACCTAGCGGGTATATCTTGCTCACGAACAAGAAATTTTAAGGTAGGAGGTGCCGGGTGGATCTGGCAGCTGAATGATATCCCTGAGGAGCCACGTTCTTTTCTTTCTCTTCTGCCATCCTCGCTAACGGTGACATTTCCTGTGGTTACCAGTTGTCATCTGCAAACACCGCACCTCCCAAAGCAGCCTGGAAGGCGTGAGGAGGAAGAAAGGTCCAGGAGAAGGAGAGCCCTGTTCCTGCGCCTCCCTCCTTTCCTCCCGGATGGAAACCTGTCCCCAGATCCTCAGGTGACTTTCCCTTATATCTCATTGGCTAGAACTGGGTCACGTGCCCACCCCGTTCACGGTAAAGGGGAACAGTGTCAGCATGACTTATTTAGAGCCATCAGGCACCATTGTTGCCGGGCCTGAATTTGGGGTCTGTTAGCAAGAGGGAAGGCAGGGTGGCCATCGGGTTGGCCGCATCCATTCGTTCCGCAAACATCTTTCCTGTGCCTGTTCTAAGTGCAAGGGCCACACAAATGATCGAATGGAGTTCTGGTGACTGTCCTCTGTTATCTCCATGTTACGGATGAGCAAACTGGCTCAGACCACCGAACCGACCCGCCCAAAGCCCCCGTCCAATGGGGGTGATTCAGAATTCGACCCCACGTCGTTCTGAAGCCCATACTCTTTCCACCACAGGGAGCTGCCTCTTTGCACTGACCTGTCTGACTCGCTGACCTGGGTGCGTGGCCCACAGCCTCCCTGGCAGGACGCTAACGGGGCTGTTTTATGCCCTGATCTCTCCTGGGATTTCTGGAGTCCCAGGCTGCTCCTGGGGGATACAGATGGGAGATACCCCCTCTCTAACAAGCAGGCAGGCTCCCTGCAGATGGGCCCCAGATGGTGGCATTATCTGAGCAGTGGGATGGAGGCGGGGGAGGGGTACTGGGAGAGGGTGGGGGCCAGGCTTGGCCAGCCAAGTGTTCGGTGGAGAGCATGGCCCAGCCTGGAGGGACAGTGCCGTGTAGGTTCAGAGCTGCTGGCCTGTGACGCGTTTGGCCAAAGTTGGCACCACTGGCCCAACCCTGACACTTAACTTTCCCCCTGGATCAGGGATCAGTGCCTGGTAAATAGTGGGGCGGTCTCTGGGCTTCTTGGGGCTTCTCGGGGACAGGAGCGCTCCCGGCTGGGTCTTCACCTTTGGGCGCTGACCCCATCTGCAGACCTGAGCTCCAGGAAGCTCTTAGGTGGCTCTCTCTCATCGCCCACCCTTCGTGCCACATGAGGCAATAAGAGTCAGGTGCAGTCAGGAGCCTGGCCCTCTGGCTCTGCCTCCCAGCTCACCGCCGATTCGCTGTGCAACGTTAGGCAGGTCATTCAACCTCTCTGTTCCCAGGTTTTCTCACCCATCAAACGGGACCAATAATGGCGCCAACGCCATGGGATTGTTTTGAGGGTTGCATAAGTTAGTGTGTGAAACACTTTGCTCAGCGTTCGGTGCATGGGGAGTGCTCTATGGGCTTCAGCGGGCCTTACTATTACCGCCACCCACCTGGCCCCCGGCACCGTATGGGTCTCACTAGTTTGTTCAACCCGGATGTCAGCTGGATGTCTCCTTGCTCTTGTTTTTAAATTTTTAATTTATTTTTGAGAGAGCGCGCGCGAGAGAAGGAGAGCATGGGAAGGGCAGAGAGAGAGAGGGAGACAGAAGATCCAAAGCAGGCTCTGTGCTGACAGACAGCAGCACGCCCGAGGCGCGGGCTCGAACTCACGAACCGCGAGACGGTGACCTGAGCTGAAGTCAGACGCTCAACCGACTGGGCCACCCAGGCGCCCCACGGATGCCTCCTTGCTCTTGCATCTGAGTTAAAGCTGGGGGGATCTTCCCAACTCCCATGGCCGGGGGAGGTCCGTGACTTCTCCGGGACTGCCATGCGATCCGGGCGCCTGGGGTCTCTGGTCCCCACCACGTCACCTCAAGCCCACCTGGCTGAAGAATTCAGGTGGTTTTCACAGCAAATCCGGCCTCGCCAAGCGTTTCAGGAGAGAGAGCGACGGGGGTGGGGACGTCACGAGGCCCCGCTGGCCGCATGGTGCCATCTCACGGCCCATCCTCCCGCCTTTCTAGGCCCCCCTCCCCCGCCCCGCTCCTCCCTCTGTTCAGCCAGGATGCTTCTCCCTGAGTCATACCAGGCGCTACCATTTGTCAAGCACTGGTTGTGGGCCAGGAACCATTCTAAGCGCTCTGCAGTCACCTCATTTAAACCTCACGCGATGTCTGTGACTATACGCTTTTCCTAGCCTCACTTTGAGGGGCAAGGAAATGGGCGACACGCTCGGCCCAGGCAGTGGGGCCCCGAGCCGGGGGTCCAACTGTCCGCTGCACTGCTCGGCTTTTCTGGAAACCCTAGCTCTGGGCTCCGGGGCTGAGCTGATACCCACGTGAGCGCTCTGACTTGTCCCTTTTTCACTCTGTCTGTCTGTACCCACAGGGAGGCAGGCAGGTGCATAAGAAAGAGGATGAGTTCTGGTGCTGCTCAGACGGGAGTTCTGGCCTGGCTCTTGGGCCAGTCACCTCGCCTCTTGGAGCCTCAGTTTCCCCTCCTGTGAAGTGGCTTAATGACAGTATACAGGTTGTTGGGAGGGTCAGCATGGGTGACCATATAATCAGCCTCTCTGTCCTCAGCTCCCAGCCTGGGTCACGCCGGAAAGGGCGCGTTGGGTCACATTTCCATGTCTTCAGGGCTGGCTTCTGTCTGTGCAACTGACCTACGGTACGGTCTTTCTTGTTCTATCCCTTTCTCGTTTCTGTCTCTGGCTGAGTCCTCTCTCACAGTGAACTCCCGTCTCCCTGTGTTTGGGGTCTCCAGGGGCAGAGGGGCTGCTCTCCCCAGTGCCTCCAGACCCCCCCCGCCCCACAAAGCCAGCCCTAGGACAGAAGGGACAGGCTTGTGGGGGACAGACAATCTCTGAGCGGATGGGTGTGCCTGGCCCGGCCCGCCGCAGGCCGAGAGGACACGGGCAGATGACCCGGGGCTGGGCCGTGGTGGGCATCTCCCGGTGGCGTGAGAGGCAAGCAAAAGCTCCTGTGCCCACAATCCGCCTAGTTCCCTCTGTCGGCCCCGTGGCCACCTCCCCGAGTAGAGCTGCAGAGTCAGAGGGTGACGGAGCTGGGAGTCCTCGTTTCCAGCCCCAGGCCCGAGCGGCTTTCTCCAGTCTGTTCTTCCCACTCCTCTCCCATCAGGGTGGTCCCTGACCCTCCCCCACCCCTCTTTCCCCGTCTCTGTCTCTGCTTCCCCACCTGCCTCCCCTCGCCGTCTCTCCCTTCCCCGTGCCCCTCTGTCTCCGCCTTTCCCATCCCCAGCCGCAAAAACATGCTGACAGTTGCTTCTCCGGGAGGCGTGAAGACAGAGCTGGCAGCTGAGGAGCTGTGGAGGGGGCAGAGCCAGGAGCCTGGGGGTGGGGGTGGGGGGACGTTCGGCATTCGGGGTGGAGAGCGGTGGTATCCCGGCCAGCAACCCCGGGAAGAGCCACGGGGTCCAGTAAGGTCAACGCTAGGATAGCACTGAGGTCTGCAGGGAGAGCTGGAGGCAGGGTGGATAGGGGGTGAGGTTCTGAGGACGGGGTGTGTGCGCGTGTGTGCCCGCATATGTACGTGGGGGGTGGGAGTGAAGCCTGCAGGTTCTCCTGCTTTTCTGCGTCTTGTCCCTGTCCGCGCTAGCCCAGCTCGGGCCTGGCCACTAACACACGGGGCCATAGCAGATGGCACAGGGGACCGGTTCCTGTGAGCCGTGGGGGCAGCAGACAGGAGAGGTCTGCGGGTTTGGGAGCAGAAGGGGCCCAGCGTGCGTTGCCGCGCCGTCAGTGACGCCAAGGGGCTGTGGAGGAAAACCGGAGGAGCGAGATCCGTGGGTCTCCTGCTCTCCAATGCCCTGACCACGCTCCACGGCACTGAAGCTGTGACCAGAGGGCCAAGGGATCAGTCATCCCGCACTCTTCAGTGCCAGGGAGCTCACCGCTCACAGAAGCAGCCCATTCTGGATTTGGAAACCGGTGTCTCCTAGAAAGAACAGACAGGGGACAAACTCCTATTCATCCCTCAAAGCCCAGCTCAGAGGTACCTTCTCACGGGAAGCCCTTCACAGCTCTCTGCCTAGAGACCTGCCGTGGCACCGAGCCCACCATCTGGTAACATTGCTGTACCTTTGTGTCTTCTTTATGAAACGTGCAGCCCCTTGAGGGTAGGGCAAATATCTGATTTACCTCTGTGTCCCCAGTGTTCAGCATGGAGTGACCCAGAGTGGGTTCTGAGTCACACAGATCCTTGGGTCACTCACACTGGGCCCGAGGAGTGGGGTTGTGTGAGCAACATGCTTCAAGCCCCGGGGTCCCTAGGACTCCAGGTCTTGGTTAGTCACTCGGTGAGCCCTGGGGACTGAGGGCCCATTCTAGGTACAGCTGGCCCCGGGACCCTGGGACGGACCCTGGGATGGCGGTGCTGGGAACCCCATTCTGAAGGGAGGGATGGCCCTGACAGGAGACCCTGCCGTCTGAGAAGGACAAAAGTGGCCCGTAGGCAGAGTGTGTCCCTTCACCCTCCAAGCTGGCTTGTCACCACAAACCTGGATGATGTCTGTCTGTCTGTCCTTCTTTAATTCAGTTCTAAGGTGATTCCTGCACCCCCAATCCTGTGTCTAACGAACCTGACATTCAGAGGAAATGTCTTCGGGAAAGGTCACCAGAGGGAGGTGGCGTTCTCGCTGACAGCACCTGTCCTTCCGGCACGGGCAGACTCTCCTTCAAGACAATTGCCCGTGCTCCTGTCCCTCGGAGCTGCCCCTCCCCACCAGCTGCCTCTGCTCCTTCAACCCTTCATCTGGAAAGACACGGCTCAGGACCCGCCTCGTTTGTCTGTTCATGGTCCCTACTGGCCATTGAGACACAGGGACGACTCCGATCCCAGCCCTACCTGGCAGGGCACCCGGGAGGGCAGATCCTGAGATCACGGCTCAGGGGCGGGAAAGAGACGAGGTGGGCAAGGGAGGCAGAACCTCGTGGTGAGACGTCACATGCCCTGCGCTCAGAAGTTTGACCTCCGTCCTGAGGACAATGGTGAGTGACTGAAGAGTTTAGGCAGGGAGGGGCCCCTGGGTGGCTCAGTCGGTTAAGCTTCTGACTCTGGCTTTCGGCTCAGGTCATGGGCTCACAGTTCGTGAGTTTGAGCCCCGAGTCGGTCTCTTGTGCTGATGGTGTGGGATCTGCTTGGGATTCTCTCTCTCCCTCTCTCTCTCTCTCTCTGCCCCTCCCCCGCTCATGCTCTCTATCTCTTGAAATAAATAAATAAACTTAAAAAAAAGAGTTTAGGCAGGGAGGCATTGGTCATGTCTGTGTCGCAGGAGGACTCCTCGGGCTGCGGGGTGGAGGATGGGTGCAGGGAGGAGGTGAGAGGTGATGGGGCCCCCTCGCTTTTTGAGAGTTCTTCTTTAGATCCTATTTCCTTCTGAGAGTGTACTGATTACTCAGCACCACAAGCTGGGGAGCACCTGCCATTGTGCTCCCATTACCGATGGTGGCGGTGGGGACAGTTTGGATGACAGGCTGCCCTTTGTCTCAGAAGGTCATGCCTGACTCCCTATGTGGCGTAGTTGTAATCTTCGCTGATTGCTGATCATGGATTTGCCTTGCAGCCGTCAGCTCTTGGTGTTCCTAGAGAGTTAAGGGGGCTGGAATTTGTTGTCCGACATCGTGGCTCAAGTCCGTGGGAACTGGGGCACCAAGCTTGAATCTGTCATGCCTCCGGTTCCTCGTTAGTAAACTGGGCACGGCGGTAGCCCTCTGCCCTGCACGCCCAGGATGGTAGTGAGAAGGACCCGCTTGTAAATGTGCAACGTTTGGCTGACGTGTTTGTCGTGTTGAGAAGCTGTTAACCCAAGTGCCGCTCCCGGGCTCTAGGAGACCATACGGTTAGGAACGTGTGTGCTTTAATCTTGGCTTTGTGGTTTCCTCACTGCCTGTCTCAGCCTCAGTTACTTAGTTTATAGCAGGGGGGTCATGGTAGGTGCCTCCCTCAGGGTGTATTGAAGCCAAAGCTCCTTTCAAACCACAGCTGTGAACGGGCCCTTCCTTCTTTTGGGAAACGGACACGGGTCTTGGAGCGACACGTCCTATGACTCGACGGCTGCGTTTGGAGCGCAGACTGGCCGCCCTCTCCATCCAAGGGCGTGGACTCCACGGGTGGCGCATGACCTTGCCTCAATCCGTCGTAGCAGGGGCTGTGGCGCCCTGCCCAGTCCCCCAGCCGTCAGTGCTGTCCTTCTGCAAGGTCCCGCAAGCCTCCGACGGAGGGCTCTCTCTTGCTTTGCACCAGGTACAGGCTGGAGCTGGTGCCGCTGAGAGCAGCCCTCAGCTAGCAACGGATGCAAGGTGACAGCTAAACACGGCTTCTTTGACCCTTGGGGGGGGCCACTTGTGAGGCGTGCCACTGAGCCCCGGGTGCCCACGGTGACAACCCATTTGTTAACACTCTCTGTACCGTCTCCCTTCCCTCCCCCTGTCATCCCCATCCCCTTAGCTTTGCCTCCTGGGGGCACTTCCCAAATGAGTCACTCGTACCCAAATCCCCGTCTCAGCTCTGCCTCTTGGTGAACCCAGTTCGGGACACCCGAGATGGTGGGGGGATGAGGGATATGCTTCCCCCGGAAACGAGGGAAGAGAGGCCAGGAGGCTTTTGAGAGACAGGGGGTCCGAGCAAGATGGCGAGCACCCACAGGCTTAAAGACGAAAGGTGGCAATGAAGCATTACCGGGAACGGCTGAGGTCAAGAGCACTGGTTGACTTCTAAGTCACATGCTGTGCTGTGTAGCCACTGTCGTGGTCCTCAGACCTCCAGGAGAACTCACTCGGGTGGAACAGCACGGCACTCATGGTTGCTTTGCGGAATCAAAAGGAAAGGCTGCAGCGTTCTTTGGGTTAGCTCGGGGCAGGGGGAAGACTCCAGTGACGGGTGTGGGGGGGCGAGACCCGGATGAGACAGAGAATTTGGCCACGTGATGTCTAGGAGAAATAGAAGTCCCTGCAGGTATTGTTGGGGCTGCAGTGTCCCCCACCACCTGTGGCATAGATGCTGGGGCCATTTTGCTTACATAGTAAGAGCAGGGTGAAGCCACAAGATTGGACAATGTGGGGACACCCAGGTGCCTGCCAACAGGAGGTTATGTGCGTGAAGCACCCAGCTCAGTGCTTGGTTCACCCTCATCACTCAGGAGATGGTAGAGAGGGCCCCTTCTGAGCAAGGTCGTATGCTGTGCCAAGCAGGTGCTCAAAGAGCATGGAAGCTTGGCCTTGTAGAACTGGATTTGAAATAGTTGCGCCAACCCGGCGGGCTGAACCCCATCCCATCCCCTGTCCTCGCCAAGTGCCTGGGGATCCTCTCCATGCCTCACCTTCTCCTTTGTTAAGCAGGAAACTCCAGCACAAAATACGTGTTCTTTTGGTCGATTTTCTGGACATCCTTCATTTGAGAGCATCCAAATCTCACACTCTGGGGGCATTTTATTTCTAATTTGTGGCTAGACATATATAGCCACAAATAGGACTGCCGGTGAAAGTTGCTGAGCGACCAGGAGGCAACTTTTCTGTTTTTCCTTTTGTCTTGAAGTTGTGGTATCTTCCTGCCCGCCACAGGGCCTTTGCACACACCGTTCTCTCTGCTCAGAATGCCATCCTGCGGACACCACCCCTCCTTGCCGAATTAATTCCTACCTGTCTTTTGCGTCTCAGCCCGGGTCTAGCTTATGAAGGAAAATCCTCCTTGATTCCAGGTTTCCTTTCTTACAGACTGTGTTCTTTCCCTCAACCTCAGCCTATGTGATTGTGTGAATGGCACCCGTGAGCCAGGAAGCACTACGAGGCGGGAACGGCGTCTGATTTTCTCCCTATCGTACTGCCAGCACCAGCACAGCTGGCCCAGAGAAGGTGCTCATTAGATATTTGCTGAAGAAATCAGTGGAGATATTTTTAGTTCCAGGGTAAAGGGGTAAACTTGGACCTCATCTGTGGGTTCCAGGGCTAATGGGGCCTCTTACCAGCCATCCCTCTGCCCTCTGCCTCCAGGTGAATCATTGCTTAAAATGCAAACATTCCCAAGTCCTGGCTCAGCTTCCCCCCTCCCCATCCGTGTGCCTGAGGAGCAGTAATTGTGCGGGGATGCAAGTGCTCATTACACGAACAGAGGGCAGCGTGGGACATAAATCTAGAAAATTGAAAGGTAAGTGTTCTTTGTTCTCTCTCCCTCTTTCTCTCTCTCTCTCTCTCCTCCCTTTTCCTCCCTTCCTCCCCTCCTCACTCCCTCCCTCCCCCTCCTCTCTCTCTCTCTCTCTCTCTCTCTCTCTCTCTCTCTCTGTCACTGTCTCTCTTTCTTCTATAGGTTCTTCTCTGAGCTTTCAAATGCTAATGAACATGGTGAATCCCCAGGAGGGTCTGCTCTGTAGCATGTCCCAAGTGTGTTTGATCCTAGAATTTATTGATTCATTGATTTTTTTTCTTTTCTTTTTTTTTTTTTACGGAGCAAATTTGAGATTCGTGTTTCACAAGACATTCTTGGGAAAATACTGACCTACAGAGTTAAGTCCAAGTTTCTTAGCTTTAAGTTTAAGGTCCATAAAGACCTGGGTCCTGTACGTCTCAGTGCTCCCCCTCCCTCTCCCGTTACTCCGCTCTAACCACGCAGGGAAGGGTGGTTTTCCCATCACCACATACTCTCTCATGTCTCCATTCCCTCTGTCAGGATGTCAGTGACTCTGTTGTCTGCTGGCTGACCTCCTGTTCAAGACCCAGACCAAATATCACCTCCTCCGTGAAGCTCTCCCTCACCCTTCAACTGTGTTCTCAGAGCCCCTGATGTATCCTTCCACCATAGCATGGCCATGGTTGGCTATAAGGAGCTATAGTGTCTCTGACCTCTTTTTAAACTCCCCGGGGTCAAGATCAAAGTCATGTATTCGCAGCCGTGTCCCCAGTGATCAACACAGGACCTATCACATTATTCATGAATAATGGCATGGATGAGGGCTGAAACGGAAATGTTTCCAGTCTTTAAAAGGGTGGAGACAGAGATGGCCCAGCCTCCCTTGCCAAGATCTGCAGTGAAAATCTCTATCCCTCCATCCTTGTCTTCTGCTTCTATGGTTAACCCCATCCTGGGCAGCTGGAAGTGATATATTCCATTCTGGTGAGCTTTCCTTTGGCTCAGGGTGGACGCTGCACACAGTGTTTGCCCTGATCAAGGTTATGCGCTGGATTCTTCTGGTCACTTTGGGGTCTTCACCGAACTTGGCCACTCATCGACACTGAACAGAATTGCTCACGCTCTCCTTGAAACATCATCTCCTCTTGGCTTCTAGGACACCACATCCAGCTCCCCAGTCCTTCCCCTTCCCCCGCCGGACCTCCAATTGTTGCGGGGCCCAAGGGGCTCAGTCCTGGGCTCTTCTCTACATTCTCCCCCAGGACATCGCGTCTACTCCACTGGCTTTGAGTAGCACCTCTGTGCTGCTCTCTCCCGTCCTGACCTCACCCCTGAGATCCAGGTGCATTCACCCAAAAGCTCCACTGGATGTCTGAAGGCATCCAAACCTCCCAAGGCCAAAGGGGGATCCTTGGTTTGCCCTACCCCCAAATGGCTTTCCTCTCTGGTCTTCCCATTCCAGAAAATGGCCCCATTACTCACTTAGTTGTTCAAGCCCAAAACCTCTTAGCAAATGAATCTGTCAGTAAGTCCTGCATAGTTTATTCCTAAATATGGATGCGATCTGCCCCTTTTGAACCCTTCCCCTGCTATTGTGCCGCCACGAGCTCTCACCTGGACCATTGCAACAGCACCCACACTGATGTCTCCGCTGCCCCATCTGCCCTACACTCCTTCCCATTGCCACAGGCCAACCTCATAGAGTTCGTGAAAGAGTGAGGGCTTTGGGGTCCGGCGTGGGTTTATGTCCCGGTTCTACCACGTATGATCTGTGTGACCTTGAAGGAAGGACTCAACTTCTTGGAGCCTCAGTTTCTCATCTGTGAAATAAATATTAAAGCAATCAACTTGCTTTGGAGCTGAGGTGTCTCTGGGGCCTTCTTTCCTATGGTTAAGATGATGAGATAGAGCTACAGGGTAGACTCCTTGAATTTGATTTCACCAGGAAAACACAAAGTCAGACTAAATACCCGGGGAGAATTGCATTTAGAAATATGTGTGTGCTAATTTTTGTGACCATTGTAATTGTATCTACTGAATGTCAAGCCCTGCTTTGGGTAATTTACATACATTGACATACGAGGTTTAAAACAACCCCGTGAGGATGCTTGGCTGGCTCAGTGTGTAGAGCATGGGACTCTTGATCTTGGGGTTGTAAGTTCGAGCCCCACGTTGGGTGTAGAGGTTTCTTAAAAATAAAATCTTTAAAACAAGAATAAATAAAACAACCCCATGAGATATACTCATGCAGGAGACCCAGAGTAGTTAAGTAACTTGTTCAAAGGCACACAGCTGCTAAATAGCAGCGTCAAATTTTTGAACCTCGGTTCCATTCTTTGACCCTAAAGAAGCTGGCCCCGCCCATACAGAGGTGGTCTCATTCAGCAGAGGGAGCCCTGGACTTGGAGTTGGCCCTGGGTTCGAGTCTAGACTCTGCTGCTCAGAGAAGTTGCCTCAGTCAAGCCACTACATCTCTCAGAATCTCTATTACTTTGGGGCGTCTGGGTGGCTCAGTCAGTTAAGCATCCAACTCTTGGTTTTGGTTCAGGTCATGACCTCACAGTTCGTGGGTTCGAGCCCCACGTCAGGTTCTGTGCTGGCAGCGTGGAGCCTCGTTGGGATTCTCTCTCTCTCTTTCTCTCTCTCTCCCTCTCCCCTGCTCATGCTTGCACTCTCTCTCTCTCAAATAAATAAACTTAAAAAAAAGAATCCCTATTACCTTGTGAGAAAAAAAACATGAAGACAATAGCAGTTACCTCCTTAGGTGGTGTGAAATCAGATGTGATATGGTGTGCTAACGTGTTCCACAAACTGTAAACACGTGAATTATTATTTCCCCCCTCGGTATTTGTGAGCAATATGGGTCAGAGAGGCTGCTTTTGGGGGCCCCCGTCCTGCATCCTGGAGTGCATCAGCATCACCGCGGTGATGTGTCCCCTGCCTGGGGAGCCTGGAATCTCACTTCTGCTCACCCTCCCCTTAGCTGCTATTATTTTCTTGACTCCGTTTCTCTCTTGAGCCATTCGTCTCTCGGTCCTTATGTTCCATTGTTCCAGCCTCCTGGAAAACCTGCCTAGAGGCTCTCACTTGGAAGACAACATCTGCCTATCCAACTCCCAATTTGTATTACTGTATTATTCTCACTCAAGGGAAGACAGCCGTATTCTTAGCCCCCATGTAACAGTAAAGTTTTTGTTTGTTTCTTTTTGCATTTCCAGAGATGTTTCTTATTGGGATGGGGTTGTGAGAGGCTGCCTCTGTTCAGACCCAGGGCTTCCTCTGCTTCCTCATTCGGGTCCCTGGGATGTAGCCCCCAAACCTACCCTGACCCCAAGAGTTGAGCGCATGATGGCCCGTGGCCAGCAGGGGGCAGCAGAGGGCAGCAGAGTATGACCTAGAAGGGGCTGGCAGAAAGGACGCGTGGTTGGTTCTGTCCTTGGGGGGCCAGGGGCTCCAGGGGAAGGGTCTGGTCACTGGGTCTGCCCTGCTCTGAGTCTCTAGGCCACACCCTCTGGGCTGGCCTGGAATAGACAGCAATGAAATGGGAACTGTCTCCAGAAGGCTGGTGGAGGGAACGCATCTCTAATAGGGTAAGGGAAGGCTGGTTGCAAGTGACAGAGATTCCACCGGAAATAGTTAAGACGGCTTTCATGTTTTATTCTCCTGCAGATTGGCCCCTTCCAGGAACGGGAACCATGGTCACCAGCAACTCCTGCCTCACGTGTTCCCTGATTCATCGTCTTCCTTTGGTTCTGATTGGCCAAACCTCAGGGGGTGACTTATCCTCTGGAGTTGGGTTATGCCCTGCCCATGTGGCCAGGGGGCGGGAGCATCCTCTGACAGCCAGGGCTGCATGCTGGCCTGGGGGGAGGAGGGTTCTCCAGATGAAGGGCTTTCTCTTAGGGAGGCATAGATGGGCACTGAGCAGACACAACAATATGCATCTGCCACGGCCACGGTTGTGTGTGACAGTGTCCCTTTGGTACAAGGGCCCCCGCCATTTCTCAGATTCACGAGCTGACCTTCAGGGCCCAGGTTAGCAACCTTCGTCCCCACCTCCCTTTCTGAAATGAAGGGGTAGCATCCCAGGAGGACGACAACCTGCCTCTCCACCTTAAGTCGCCCTCCCCTCTGATCCCGTCATGTGATGAAGGGGTCACCACGAGCTACAGTCTTAGCTGGAGGGCATGAGAGGAGAGGAGAGGCCTGACTACCTCACTGAGGTCTCAATTAAGATCGGCAATAAGGAATCATTACAAATGCTCTGCTCAAGATGCATTGTAAAGAGTGATTCACTCTGTGCCCATTTCCTGCTAGCCCTGAAAGCTAAGCAGGGGCTGCCTGTGCTGCAATAAATGTCACTATATGAACACTATTAGTGGTATCTTCTGATCTGCGGGGTCATCTGGTGAAGCATGGGGGCAGAGGGGTCCGTGCAGGCTGGAGGAGACCAGAGCAGTGTCCTGGAGCCCCCCTGGGGGACGAGGCAACCGAGGATGGGGACGGTGTGCCACACACCTGGGGCAGGATCCGCCGTGGGTCCCATGGCGGGGTGGGGGCAGGGGGCAGACGGGACTCAGGGGATCTGGCCAGATCATTGGGCAGTTTTCACCCAAATTCCTTAAGTGTGTAGAGTATCTGCCATATTTGTTCCCATTTCACCGTTGAGGAGGTGGAGGCTAAGAGAGAAAATGATCGGTTTCGATTCCCAAAGTCAGTGGTCAAAGCTAGGATGGGGTCCAGGGCTCCTGATGCTCAGACCAGGTCACACTCTCTGTTGCCTGGAGGGTGGAACAGAGGCGGCTGGAAGGGGGAAAGGGAAGGCAGCTGCTGGGATGCGTCCCAGACATCTGGGGACAGAGGCCAGTCCGTCCCGCAGCACCCTGGTGGGATGCACGAGGGGAATTCTGTAAAGTGAGTCATTGGGATTGCTTTAGTGACAACGCTGATTGCCGAATGCTACTGGAGCAAATGGGTGTGCTCCTGTGGATGACTGCATTCCACCTTCTGGCACCTTCTTCAAGTCCGGACCTCTCTCCTGAGCTTCCAGTCCGCATGTGCACAAGGACATTCCCTTGAGGAGCTCTCAGTCCTCTCTGTCTCCCTGGATCTCAAGCTCATCTCTCTTTCTCCGTCCCCAAACCGCTCCTTCTCCAGGACCCCCCACCTCAGTGAATGGGACCATCTTCCCCGAGTCATTTCAAGTCAGAGCCCCAAGTGTCACCTTCAGTTTCGGCTCCCCTCTTCCCCACGTCCAGCCGATCCCCGGTCGCCTGGACTCCTCTTCCCTAGTGCCACTCAGATGCATCCTGGCCCGGGTCCCATCCAACGGACCCAGACGACGGAAGCTGGGGTGGCTTCTCCAAGCACCTCTGGGGAGGTCTCCTCTTGCCGGGGCTGAGAGTGAGGCATGACGGGAGATGCCCCCATCGAGGGAGGAGCCAACAGACTTGGCATCCTTTGGGGAGGGGAAGTAGGCATGGAACAGAACTGTTGACAGACTCCGGGCTGCTATATTGGGAAGATCTGACAACACACACAAGGAGAGAGTGAGGGCGTGTTGACGGCTGGTGAGAGGCGCGGGGGCCGGCTGGGGACGTGTCGCCACCACCCACGCAGGAGGAAGTTGGGAACAGATGGCTTGGGACCCGTGCCAGCCTCCTGAAGAGTCGTCCGCTCCCTCTCTCCCAGTGCTGGCACCTGCCGAGCAACTGGGGAAGGGACTGCCGCGTCCTGAATGTGTGTCCCGAGATGAGAGTCCAACTGTGCACAGAGAGGCCTCCCTACCATGTGGCCTCAGTTTCCCCAGCCCATCCCAAGCCATCCGACCCTAACATCCTGCACCTTTATGTTCCCCTCCTGTGTTATCTCCTCCCGTCCCCTTACCTCCGAGGCTCTCACCGTCTTATCCCATCCCACATCCCAGAAATGACCCACGAGACATTTCTTCCAGTTGCATTTCGTGGTATCTCACCTTGAGTGGATGCGAACAAGAGAAAGAGGTTCGTGTATTATTTTAGGGCTCTGTGCCCCACGCTGGTTTGGGACCCGCTAAGCAGTATCACAGGAATCGGGCAGATAGAGTCGTGGAGAGTGTGGCTCGGAGGACAGTGGTCTCGCCCCTTCTCCTGACTTACCCTCCAGGCACAGACAGACCTGGACAATCACAGGCCTCTTCTCCAGGGGCAGCCCCGCGGGGTTAGTCCACATTCCGAATTCCTTCTGCCCGGTCTCCCACTGGACAAATCATTCCCTAGGGCGATGCGAGGGATATCTGTAGTTGAGTATCTCTGGGCACACAGTGGACTGAAGCTCCTGGCGGAGCGGACCTGGCTAGGAGGGGAGAAGCAGAAGTGCCTCGTGAGTGTCAGCACAGCCCCGCCCCGTCCTCCACCGCAGGTGACAGAGGGGTTGAGAGGACCGCGACTTGCCTCCCACCTCACTGGATCTGAGGAGGAAATAAGAAAATGAGAAGTAACCTCCTTGTAAAGTGCCTGATGTGAGCACTCAATCCATTAAGCCCGTGTCGGTGGTTTGGGGGGAGTTGAAATGCCACCTCTACTTCCTCGAATTATTTGAGCGGCTGTTCTGCAGTGCCCCTCCTCCCCCATCTCCTGGATCCTCTGAAATGGGATCCCCATTCCCACTGGATCTGTTGTTCCTCCCGAGGCAAGGGGGCGGGAGGGGAGACAACGGATTCCGAGAGACTGGCCAGCCTCAGCCCCCCATCTTCTCCTCCCCTCAGTGAAGGGTGGTCATCCGTAAGGGACAGGGCACCTGCTGGGGCCGAGTCCACGCTGGCCCCTACCTTCCTCCCTGGGCTCCCCTCCCCTCCTTGCCTCAGCCCCCTCCTTCATGCTCACATGGCCCTTCCCACCCCTCCTGGGGGGGGGTCCCACCCTTCCTGGGAAGTTCACACGGACCCTATTCTCTGGGAAACTGCCGAGGGGACCTTGGCAATCAACCTCCTTCGTAACTCCTTTTCCGCTATGCCTCTCAAGCGACAAGGTCATGAATGCAGTCCAGAGACTTGGGACTAAGCTAGCAATTACTGAATTCCTGAGGGGGAGGACCTGAAAAGCACTTGAGTGTGTGTGTGTGTGTGTGTGTGAGTGTGCTCGCACGTGTGCGTGTGAATGTGTGTGAGTATGTGCATGCATGCCCGGGGAGTGGGGCACAATCTGTGAAGAACTCTAAACAGACCAGTTAATCATACCTAGAAGTAACTGGGTGATGAGAGGGGATTCCTGGAACTAGCTGGCCATTCAAGTTTTGGCTCTGACCGTTAGGAACTGTGTGGCCTTGGGCATGTCAGTTCACCTCGTGACTCCACTGTCCCCACTCCCGTGGGCGCCACGGGTAGATGTGACTCCTTGTTGGGGGCCACCAATGACATCAGGGCGGGGCAGGAGCCCTGGAGAGTCAGGTGCTGCATGACAGCCATTGTCATCACCAAGTGGCAGTTGGGACCCCCACCCCTGCTGACGTTCTAGAAGACAGCTCCACCAAGTGCACAGGACAACCATAGGGCTTCAGGCTGGGATGTCTGGAGGGTCAGGACTTCCACAAGCAGAGATGAGGGTGGCCTGGAGGGCATTTCATGGGAGGGCAAAGGCTCACCTGGAGTTTGGAGGATTGCGAGGGCAGCATCTAGCGGTAGGGGTTCGTGTGTGAGAGACGCAGGAGGGGTCACCTGGACGGGAAGATTGGCCAAACCACTGGCAGCTCATGCTGTCGAGAATGGAGTGCTCAAATTGGCCAACCCACCCTTTTCACAGATGGGCAAACTGAGACTTGGAGGCGGGCGAAGACACAGAGCTGCTGCAAAAGGAACTGGGGCAGCTCAGGTCTGAGCTCCCGGTCTCCACTTCCTCTAGTTCCAGAGGCCTTGAATGTCCAGCTAGAGCACTGGTCCACCTTGCTGCCCCGGGAAATCACTGTTGCCTCTCGAGCTGGGGAGTGTGGCTGAGAGATGATAGCAGACACACTGGATCAGCTTTCCTTGAGTGTTGGCGCCCCTTGGACACCACTGGGAGCTTCTGACTGACGACACTGATAGGCTGGAGTCGGCTCAGGATGCCGGGCTGAACCGTCAACTCGCATCTAGATGGGAGGCCCCCGTCCTGACTGCATGTCGGGGTCACCTGGAGAGCGGAACAAAGTGGCCTAGGCTCTCCCAAGCCCGCTCTACAGGTGATTCTTCCCCAGCCAAGCTCCTGGCCATCAGGGCTCCACGGGGCCATCGCACAGTCCCCTCCAGAGCCAGGCCTGGGGAATGGGTTTCCTGAGAAGAGCATGCCGGAAGCGTGATTCGTTACAGCTGAATTTCCATGGGAACAGGAAACCCGTGTCAAATGCCCCAGCCGGTCCCTCCCTTATGCACGTTTCCAATCACGTGCCACTGACCTGTCTGAAGCGCCTTACCCTTGGGCTGATTCTAATGAGACAGCACGCCCCGCCGTCCCCATTTGCTGGATCCCTAACTGCCGCTGCCTTCGGGATGGTCATTAGCACCTCCGCATTAATATCTCCCGTGTCCATCACGGCAGTGATTAGGGTCTGCGACTTGCCCGCGGCTCCCGGGGGTGTGGGGCGTCCCCGGGGCCTGGCTGCCATGCCCCGAGTGGGGGGGGGGCAGCAGGGGGACAGGCCAGCTTGTTAAACCTAATTACCTGGCTGCAGACGGTGGGCCTGAGCCCTTCTGAGAGCCGCCCGGCCCACCGCCTAATCCTCTGCCTGCCTTTCGCCATAACGAGCCTGTGCCACCAGCTGCCGCGCGGCTAGATGGGACTGAGTTTAATTGCTACCCCAAATGTCAGCCCTTTCAAACCCACAGTATTTCATCACTTACCTTTAAAGAAGAGGGGGAAAAAAAAATCAATTTGGACCGTGAGTTTCGGCAGCAAAGCCTGCAGAAAGGGCTGCCCAATTCTTCAGGAGAGCTGTTCTTTTCATTAAAATAGCTATTTTTAAAACTCTCTCCCTCTCTCTCTCTCTTTAACACGAGATGAAAAATCCCAGCTACAAGGAGAAACCCTTTCATGAGGGAATAATAATATAAAAAAAGAGTTTAAAAAAGCCCACTTCTAAAATGGGTCCTTTTTTTTTTTTTTAACCTCTCAAAGGTTAAAAAAAAGAAAAGAAAGGGTTTTATTCTCAAAGGGCTTTCACACCTGTGATCTCATCCACTCTCAGAGCAGCTGGGGGGTGTTGGGGGAGGGCAGGTGTCATTGTCCCCATTTTACAGATGAAGGAATGCCCCCAGAGGCTAAGGAGTTGCTGGGGGCGGGGCAGGGGGGGGGCGGTGGCTGTCACACATCTATTCAAGCACCAGGAAAGAGGATCCCCACTTTCTGTTCCCCAGACTGGCCTCTTCCTCTGGGTCCATCCGGTGCTGTCGCCAGATACACCGACCTCCTAAATTCAAGCTATTTACCTACTAGTCAGAAAGTACAAGTAAGGGGCATAACAAAACAACAACAACAACAAAAACAACCAACCCCAGAGACCCACTGGAGTTTAACACTCATTTAACTCTCCGTGAGATCACAGCCATCCTTTCTTCCCTAGGGAGAATTTCCCCCCTTTCCTTTCAGAAGAAAGGGATGTAATTCTTTTGGAGATTACATTCCCCGGAAACTGGTTTCTTAAGCTCCCGCCTGAAGAAGTGTTCCAAAGTCTGCAGACTAATTAACCCCATTGTTCAGAATTAATCACCTCAGGAATATTTGGAGTCAACAAGAAATGTATCAATTGGGCTCTTAATAAACCTAATGAAACGACTCAACATAAAGGCATATGAAATAGACTGAAAACATTAGCATAAACCACCGACCTCCCCCGAGCTCTTAGCAGCACAATCTTAATTGACACTTTATTAGCACCGAGAATTGCTATCAATTTGGCAAATCCCCCCACATTGCCTACTGAAGTGATAGACGTTTTTTTTAAAAAAGAGAAAGGTGGGGGGGAAGAAGGGACTTGGAGTTCTGGGAGCACGGAGACAGAGGAGACATCGCCTCCGAGTCCCGGCTGGAAACGGAGTGACCTTCCCCTCACTGGTGTCCAGCCGAGGCAGGGGTCTGCACCACCGGTCCCTTCAGGGTCGAGCAGCTGTCACGGACACACAGCCAGAAGCAGCCCCAACCGTCTGCCTGGATGGTTCGCCAGCATGGGCGCTCTGCAGGGTTTGGGGTGGGGAGTCTGGACACAGGTGGGAGTGGAAGAAGGGGTGAGTCATGAGGAGACTGGAATCTTCCTTGGGCTTCAGCTTCCTCTGGGATGAAACATCTGCTTCCAAACATTGGGGACTGTTTCTCGTCCCACGTTCTCTAGTCCCTGTTAATTTCTGATAATTCTGCCCCGAGTTTGGGGTAAATGTTAGAGGGGCTCCAGGTTCTCCTTAGCAATCCCAAATTAACAATGAGCCAGGAAGTCAAATCCCCTGAGGTTTGTTTGTTTGTTTGTTTGTTTTCTTTACTTTAACGGACTTGACACAGTTTGGTGTTTCTGTCCTGGGGGTCTGTGACCACCCTGACATCGATGATCTGCTTCTCACCTTCTTCCTCCTTCTCCTTCTCTCTTTCCTCTGCCTGTAATTCATGAGACACGGTTTTAGGGCTCAGCCCAGCTAGGCAAGGTGGCCCCACATGTTTTGGAGTGGCTCCTGCTTGCTTGGAGCGGCCAGAGGGGAAGAAGCCTTGAAGAACACGATGCTGTCCCAGACAGGGCAGAGACAGTGGCAGTGTCCAGCCCTTGGACAGAGAATTGGAGAAATAAAGGGGAGACAGCTCCTGCTTGATTTGAGACTGACGGGGGAGTCTGGCAGTTCCTGCCGTAAGCCCCCAACTCGGCTTGAGCTCTACATTGTGCAGCTATCACGGGAACGGGCCCGGGGCCACACCGCCTGGATTTGAATCCTGGCTCTGCCACACCTTACCGACGTGACTTTGCGTCGGTCTTCTCATCCGCAAAACGGGATAGTAACAGTGCCCCCCTAAAAGGATTGTAATAAAGTTTGCGGGGTGCCTAGACGGCTCAGTCGGGTTGAGCATCTGACTCTTGGTTTCGGCTCAGGTCATGCTCTCACAGTCTCGTGAGTTTGAGCTCCGTGTCTGACCCCACGCTGGCAGCTCAGAGCCTGCTTGGGATTCTCTCTCTCTCCTTCTCTCTCTGTACCCCGCCCCCCGCCCTCACCGCCCTCCCCCCCACTCGTGCCGTCTTTCTCTCAAAAATAAATAAATAAACTTAAAAAAACTACAAAGGGGTTGTAATAAAGTTTGAGGAAGTAAGTGCAAAGCCCTTAGACTGGTGCCTGTCACGAAATAAACACTCTACAAATGCTCTGCTCTTGTTAGCGAAAAGGAAACCGAAAGAAAGCGTGGGCGAACATTCACCGACCATTCATTACATGGTGTCATGAAAGCCCAGGGCGGAGAGGGTCGTGAAAGGGAAAAGTCAACAGGGTCGAACACCCCAGATTGATAAGATGCTGCCTGGGGGTCTCCCACTAAGGCCTTGGTGACCACTGGATCGAGACTGACTGAGATCTGATGTCAGACTGATCAAGACCACACACGCCGTCCCTCACATGCATTATCTCGATTCATCCTCACAGAATCCTCTAAGGCAGGCACCTTATTTACCCTCACTCTATACACAAGGGAGCTGAGATACAGAGGGGTGAAGTACTTGGCCCATGATCACATAAATGTAAGGGACAGAAGTAGGACTAAAACCCAGGCAGTCTGGATCCAGCTTCTGTAACCTCAACCAGTTAGCCATGCACTGGCTGGGACTTCGTGCTTCAGCTTGGAGAGAGTAACATCAAAGGGCTCAGTGGTAACTGTTTTTCTCTAGAAACCGTGCCAGAGCTCGAATCTGGGAGCAGAGGACACTGACTGGGTCTTTCTCTGAAGCCCGTTTAGGTCGTTCTAGTGTAAACAGACTCGAGCAAATCGTGCTGTAAAGCGTCGTTATCAGTTTCGACGGAGGCTGATAGGCACGGAGGCTTCTTTAGGTCACTGTGATCGGCGTGCGGAAAGATTTTTAGAGTGCCGTGGCACTGTCTGCCCAGGGGCACGTGCCCTGCTTTGCCCAGGCTATGTGGACTTCCCCTACGGACACCCTCGCTGGGACGTCCCACGACTTTGCCTCACTTCTTTCCGCCTGAGTAATTAGTGTCCAAAAGAGCTGGGCTGTCGTGTGGTACTCTGCCAGTAGCTGTCAGCATCCAGGACAGGCAACACCCTACTTTGAAATGTCCTTGAACCGCGATCTGAGCAGGAATATGTTTGCCCACTTGGGTTACACAGAAAGTTTTCAAAATTAGACAGGGGCGCCTGGGTGGCTCAGTTGGTTAAGTGGCCGACTTCGGCTCGGGTCGTGATCTCGCGGTCCGTGAGTTCAAGCCCCGCGTCGGGCTCTGTGCTGACAGCTCAGAGCCTGGAGCCTGTTTCAGATTCTGTGTCTCCCTCTCTCTGACCGTCCCCCGTTCATGCTCTGTTTCTCTCTGTCTCAAAAATAAATGTTAAAAAAACAAAATTAGACATGATCTGTCCCTTCCCTCGCAAAGACCCTGATCTTGCAAAATTTCCGTTTCTCCTTCTCTTCGTCTCTTGCTTTAAATGTGATCCCGGAACAATATATTCCCAAATAATACATTGTTTAGTTTGATTTTCTAAAAAATACTACAGCCAAGTGGTCTTTTCAAATGCAAACCTGATCAATCAATGTGATACACCGTATTAATAGAATAAAGAACAGAAACAAAATGATCATCTCAATAGACACAGAAAAAGCATTTGATAAAATCCAACACCCTTTCATGATAACAATGCACGACAAACTAGGAATAGAACTCCCTCAACCTGATAAAGAGCACCTATTAAAAACCCACAGGTGACATCGCACTTAATGGTTAAAGCCTGCGTTTTCCTTCTAAGATCAGAAATGAGACAAGGATGTCCGCTCTTAACACTTGTATTCAACACTGTATGGAAGCTCTAGCCAGGGCAATTGGGCAAGAAAGTGAAAAAAAAAAAATGAAGCAAAAGGCAGTCAGATCGGAAAGAGAGAAGTCAAACCACCTCTATTTGCAGATGATGTGATCTTACATGTAGAAAACCCTAAAGAATCCATAGAAAAACTCTTAGGATGAATAAGGAAATTCAGCAAAGTTATAGGATACAAGATCGATGTGAAAACCAGTTGTATATCTATACACCAGCAATGGGAAATCTGAAAATGAGATTAAGAAAATAATTCCGGGGGCGCCTGGGTGGCGCAGTCGGTTAAGCGTCCGACTTCAGCCAGGTCACGATCTCACGGTCCGTGGGTTCGAGCCCCGCGTCGGGCTCTGGGCTGATGGCTCAGAGCCTGGAGCCTGTTTCCGATTCTGTGTCTCCCTCTCTCTCTGCCCCTCCCCCGTTCATGCTCTGTCTCGCTCTGTCCCAAAAATAAATAAAAAACGTTGAAAAAAAAATAAAATAAAAAGAAAATAATTCCATTTACAAGAGCATCGAAAAATAGTAATAAATTTAACCAAGAACGCTCAAGGGTTGCGCTTTGAAACTTAACTGAGTGGAAAGACATCCACGTTCATGGACTAGAGGACATCGTGTCGCCAAGATGACGTGGCCTTCCCAAGCAAAGTAGAGGCGGTGCATTCCTAGTAAAATCCCCACTGCCTTCTCGCTCTCTCTTTTTCAGAAATGGGCAACCCGATCCTAAAACTCCAGGGGAGACATGAGGCGCCCCAAATAGTGAAAACAATCTTGGAAAAAGAAGGACGGAGAGGACCCACAACCTCCTATTCCAAACCTTACTACAAGGCTGCAGGAATCAAAATATTGTGGTGAGGCAGAAGGATAGACATACAGATCAGTGGGAAAGAAGGGAAAGTCCAGAAATAATCCTAGACATCTGTGATTTTCGACAAGTTTGCCAAGATCGTTCAATGGGGAAAGAAGACACTTGCTTCTTAGCAAATGGTGCTGGCTCGGACAATGGCAATCCACACGCAAAAGAATACATTGGTAGTCCTATTTTACACAATATTAAAAGGTTAATACAAAACGGACCCAAGACCTCACTGTAACAGTTAAAACTATAAAACCCTTGGAAGGAAACAAAGGTGTGCATCTCAGTGACCTTGGATTAGGGTCTGGTTTCCTTCTTTCTTTTCTTCTTCTTCTTCTTCTTCTTCTTCTTCTTCTTGTTCAAGTTTTTATTTAAATTCCAGTTAGTTAACATAAAGTGTAGTATTAGTTTCGGGAGTAGAATTCAGTGATTCGTCGTATACATACAACACCCAGTGCTCATCCCAGCAGGTGTCCTCCTTAATGCCCATCACCCATTTCACCCATCCCCTTCACACACCCGTAGGGTCTGGTTTCTTAAATGCGACACCAAAAGCACAAGCAACAAAAGAAAAAAATAGACAAAGTAGACGTCAACAGATTAAAACATTTGAGCGTCAAAGGACACTATCAAGAGAGTTGAAGACACAGCCTACAGAATGGGAGGGGATATTTGCACTTCATCTATCTGACAAAGGCCTGGTATCCAGAGTATATAAAGAGCTTTTACAATTCAATAACCAAAAGACAACCCAATTTAAAAATGGGAAAAGGGTTTGGATAGATAGATATTTCTCCAAAAGAGATATGCTAATGGCCAATGAGCACACAAAAAGATGCTCAGCATCATTAGTCATCAGAGAAGATAAAAATCAAAACCACAAGGGACCGTTTTACACCCACTGGACGACGATGTAGAAAACGAAACAAAAAGGACAAGTGTTGGCAAGGACGTGGGAAAACCGGACCCCCTTGTGTGTTGCTGGTGAGAATGTGAAAACGGGGCAGCCGCTGTAGGAAGCAGTTGCGCGCGTCCGCGAAAAGTTAGTGTCGCCACGTGACCCAGCAATCCCACTACTAAGTACGTACGGAACCGAACATACACGTTTCCACAAAAGCTGGAACCGGAACGCGTATAGCAGCAATACTCAGAATAGCCGCAAAGCGGAAAGAGCCCAACGTCCATTAACTAGTGACGGGGTACACAACGTGTGGTCTAACCACGTCACGGGAGATGTCTGACCATAAACAGGACGGCGGTGCTGACGCGTGTGGCGACACGGGGGGCCTTGGAAACGTGACGCTCGGTAAAAGAAGCCTTCTGCAAAAGGCTACATGCTGTCTCCTTCCACTTACAGGAAACGCCCAGAATGGGTGATTTCACAGCGACAGAAGTAGATGATTCGTGGTTGCCGGAGGACAGGGGGAGGTGGGCTTTGGGAGTGACTACTTACTTAACGGGTACCGGGTTTCCTTTTGGGGTGAGGGAAATGTTCTGGAACGCAGATAGTGACGATGGTTGTACAACACTGCGAATACACGAAAAACCACTGAATTAGACATTTTCAAATGGTGACCTTTAGGTCGTGTGAGTTTTATCTCAATAAAAATAATTGCCAAAAAAAAAAAGCAAACCTGATCATGTCAGTCCCAGCCTGAAATCCCTTCACTGGCTTCCTGGCGTGACCTTGGCTGCTCCCCGCCATCCCCTCGGCCCCCATTTCAGGCCATTTGGTCCATCAGCCTTTGGATTTCAGCCTTCCTTCCATCGATCCCTCAAGGGAACGTTCATGTTCCCTCCTCCCTCTGGGCCTTTGGACAGGCTGCTTCCTCCGCCTAAAACACTCTTGTTCCATTCTCTGCATCTTCCAAGGAAACTTCCATGACTTTCCAAACTATGCCAAGACTCACAAAGCCCTTGTTCTTTTCCTTCTGAGTATTTGCCCCTATTTGTGTGTTTGTATGGGCACACACCCAGGCACGTGCGCGCGCACACACACACACACACACACTTTATTTGACTAAGGTCTACCTTCCCCACTGGACCCCAAGCCTTGTACCCTATTCTATCCTGGGTCCTCAGCACAGTGCACAGCACACAGCTTCCGGGGTGAGCCTCGCTGGTCCCTTCTGTGGATTATAGAGCCTGACTTCATCAGCTCCTCGTTCTTGGTGACTCCGTTTCATCCCGCTAGCCAAGAGGTTCTCAATCCTGGTTGCCCACTTGGATTACTCAAGGAGTTTTCTTTTTTTTAATGTTTATTTATTTATTTTCAGGGAGAGAGAGAGGGAGAGAGAATCCCGGTACAGGGCTTGATCCTGCGACCATGCAATCACACTCTGAGCCCATATCAAGAGTTGGATGCTCAACTGACTGAGCCTCCCAGGCGCCCCTCTTTTTTTTTTAAACCTATGTCCAACCAAACAATTCGATCGGCATTTCAGGGGGTAAGGCCTGGGGCAAGGATGATTTAAACACTCAGTGTAGCCAAGGCTGGAGCTATCGCGTCAGTCTCTCTTCTCTCCCTGCTCACCTCCATCCAGCCTGCATTTACGCTGAGCACCTGTGAGGTTGGTCCAGTCCTCCGCAAGTCCTGGGAAAACCCCAGAGACCTAGACACCATTCCTGGAGAGAAAACACCCACTTCTGAGTTGCCCCAAGGGCTTTTTAATACAAGCTGCTACCAAGACACAAAGTCAAGCAAAGAAAGCGTGGAAACTTTTCTGAACTCAAAGTCATTGCTGAGGACTCCAGCAAATAGAGCTGTGACATCTTTCGGCCTGAGGCCTCCCCCAGCCGCTGACCCAGCTCCTTGACCCTGCCTCACTTTTGCCCATGGCTTCTCCAATCTTCTTTTTGTATCGGCCCTGGCTGGGTAAGACAGAAGACCCTTAGGGGTGGCTTCAGATGTTCAAAGTCTAGGTTAATACACATTTGCAAGTCTAACCTGCTTCTGCCTTGGCTGGCCTGGCTGTCATGCAGAAACCCCATGGGGGTGGCTCCAAGTTTCTTGTGCTTCCAAGTGAGAGGGGTTGGGGTCACAGGCTGGTTGAAAGCAGTTCGGGGTGGGACCAGGGGATTTATGTTGAAGCTACCTTTGCGTTGAAGCACGTAATTTTAACTTAGGTCATCTACGACAGATCAAGATAAGTAGCAAACATTGTAGAAAGAGGACTTTATAATTTACACAAGATTGGGGAAACATCACTTGCTCGTATCTAAGAACATTATTATTATTATTATTATTATTTTTAACAGTAGCTCTGGAGGTGAGTTGGTGAAAATGTTGATGGGGCCCAAGCTATCCCTTGACACTCCCACTGAAGAGGCTTTTCCAATCTTCCTGGAAAATGCCCTATTGAACTATTCTCTGAGCTTAAAAATGAGAGCAATACTCACACCCTCTAAAATAAAGCTCTGACTTTGGCACGTGAAGCAAGGAGCAAAGGACTTGGCCTCTGTTTCCACTGTTATTGGCTGACTGAAGGACCCAAGGAAACCAAGTGCCTCAGTTTCTTCTTCAATAAAATGGGATAATAGAACCCACCACAGAGGGTTTGGGGGAGACTCAGGGAGATGATCCACATAAAGCACTTAGCACAGCACCTGCTATAGAATAAACTCTCCAGAAGCTTTACTGTAATTAAACACACGAGCTACGCCTGGATGTGTGCACCTGTCTATGTGCATGAGGGCCAAACGCCGTATTTCTGGGACTGTCCCTCATGCACCATATCGTCTAATGCACATCACCTTATGAATAACTGAAGAAAAATTAGGCATTAATATTTAAGCTGTGCTCTACATTGTTGATGTTTTATCACGTGGGGATGGCTTTGGAATTATTTTTGGTCTGTGGAACGGTATGGCAGCAAACATTTCATCAATGGGCCCACGTGCTTGTTGTCCATGTTTCTTCCAATGTTCACTCATCTGAGAGGCGGTTTTTGATGAATCGAGACCATCACAAGGTCAGGCCACAGGCCTGGGCTTGGAACCTGCTTTCAGCCTCCTGCTGCTGGTGTGAGACCAGCCTCTTGGAGTGGGGGGGGGGGGGAAGAGGAGAGGCAGGGGTGTGAGGGGCAAGACTGGGAGCCTTCCAGCCAGGGGGACCTGGGTCTGAGCCCTGCTCTGCCGCACCAGGCCAGTAACCAAATGACCTGAGTCTCTAAACAGTCCTGTGGTAGTGGGGCTGTAAGTCTGCTTGACAGAGAAAGCACCCGAGGCTCACGGAAGGGACGGGGCCTGCTCTAAGCCCCATGGTGTTGCCGCTGAAGGATGCAGGTGTGGTTCCAAGTCCCTTGCTTTTTGCTGTCTGCCAGGAGAGTGGCCCAGGCTTTTCCAGCTGGGTGGCCAGCTCCACTCAGCCCCTCTGCACCTGCCCTCTGCACCTGCTCCCTACTCCGGCCTAGGTGCCTTGGGACAGGGAGCTGGGAGGGTTTTGGGGAACCCCTTGCCTTAGGTGTGTAGAGACGCAGCCACAGGATGGAGAGAAGGCAGAGGTGATCGGGTGTGGATACCAGCCTCCGGTTGGAGGGCGGGATGTTCCTGGCCCCGAGTGGTTCTCGTGCCTTTCGCTGTAGTGGTGGCAGAGGGGGATGGGAGGTGGTGACTGACTGGTGGCCCAGGGGCCCTGCATAGATGCCTGGGAAACCGGTGGGCAGGGATGGTGAGCAAAGCTTGCCATCCTAATTCTGGGCGGGTTGGGGGGGCACACAGGGAGAGAATGGAGGGGCGATCGCCAGAAGCCTGTCTCTCAGAGGTCCCTGCCCCAGCCAGGGGGCTGCAGCTGTACATCCTGGTGAGAGAGACGTGCGTGGGCAGAGGAAGCTCACTGTCCTCTGCGCCTGGAGACCTGCCCTGCAGTCAGCACTGTGTGTCTTTAGAGGCTGTCCCTCCTCTCCTGGAAAGAACCAGGTGACACGCCCTGGCATCTCTGAGTGCAAATACAATACGGGCACCGCCAGCTACAGAGACAACCTGCTCTCGTGAGAAGAGCCTGGCCTGGAAGCTCCATCCCCAGCCTTCTGTGTGTCCCTTCCTCTCTCTGGGCCTCCGTCTTCCCGTCTGTAGAGTGGGGAGATTGCCTCTGGTGGCCTCTGACATCTCTCCTGGCTCCGACAGCGACGGTAGCCAGTAGAAACCTAATCGATATTTGTCGAATAAGTGAAAAAGTAAATGTGCTCCCGGGTTGGTGACAGGAATGAGCAGGAGGTGACTTTTGAAAGACAAACGAGGTTGCTTTAGCCTGGAGACATAACAATCACAGTGACCATTGACTGACCGCTTCTGCTGCGACCGACGCTGTGCCAAGCACTTCCTATTTGTTGCCTAATTAAGTCTTCATCACCACCGAATGATGTGAACTCTACTATTTTTCCCGTTTCACAGATGAGAAAACTGAGGCACAGAGAGGTACCCGTCCCCACAACACCCACCAGAGTGATGCTATTATTCAGGACCCTTTCAGCTGTTTGTAACAGAAATGGAACTCTTCTAGGCTTAAGGATAAAAGACAAGTCATCGCTTACGTGTCTGTAAAGTGCAGGGGTGGCTGGACCCAGAGGCTCAAGGGATGACCTCAGCACTTCCTGTCTCCTCTGCTTACTTCACTGTGGTTATCGACAGCGAGGCCTCCCATCCCGAGGAGAAACCATAGCGCAGACGTTAAGGCCCAATGTTTGAAGTCAGAGTAGCTGGGTCAAACTCTGGCCTTGCTGTGTGGCCCTGGACAAGTTGATCAGTTTCTCTGGCCTCAGTTTCCTTGTTGGTGAAATAGGGATAAGAGGAGTTACCTTGTGGAGATTACCCCCCTCTCTCTCTCTTTCTCTCCCTCTCAAAGTAAATAAATAAACTTAAAAAAGGGGGAACCCCTGGGTGGCTCAGTTGGTTAGCAATCAGACTCTTGATTGTGGTTCAGGTCATGATCTCATGGTTTGTGGGATCAAGCCCTAGGTCGGGTTCTGTGCTGACAGTGCTGAGCCTGCTCGGGATTCTCTCTTTCCCTCTCTCTCTCTGCCCCTTCTTCTTTCTCTTGAAATAAATAAACTTAAAAAAAAAAAAAGAGGGCTTACCTTGTGTGGCTGTTGTGATTAGATGAGCCTGTAAGTGTAAAGTGATGGGAATTGGACTTGACAGTCTGTGTGCACCCATGCTACCACCTTTAGAGATTCCACGTGGGGCGCCAGGGTGGCTCGGTCGTTAAGCACATTAGGCTTTGGCTCAGGTCATGATCTCCGCATCATGAGCCCTGCGTAGGGCTCTGTGCTCACAGCTTGCAGCCTGCTTCAGATTCTGTGTCTCCCTCTCTCTCTGCCCCTCCCCTGCTCACGTTATGTCTCGCTCTCTCGCTCTCTCTCAAAAATAAATAAATATTAAAAAAAAAAAGAAAGAAAGAAATTCCCCGTGAAGAAAAACTCCCCTCCACCAGTCCGAAAAAGCCCACATCTGACTGCTATTGGACTGCCCTGGGTCGTGGATCACCTCTTAAACCAATCACAGTGTCTGGGGGGAGGGGATATGCAGATTAGCCCTGGTCACGTGCCTACCTTGGAGCCGTGGAGCGCAGAGAGGTTCAGTCCTCCCCAGGGCCATGGACCAAGAGAGGCAGGGAGTTGAAATGCCAGGGGAAGAACACAGCTTATCACCAGAGGGGGAGTGGACACCAACCAACAGGAGGACACTACTGTAGCCGGCCTGGGACTTGAACCCAGACAGCCCACCTCCCAAGCATGCAAACATAGATTCTGGAATGTTTGGGTCTTTTTAATGTAATTTTCCACGTATTTAAAAAAATTCAATTTATATGCCAAAAAAGGACATGTTGGGTTAAATTCTCTGCATTTTAGCGAGTGCATAGAGTCTTAAAACCACCTCTACAAACGGGATACAGCACAATTCCAACACCCCAAAGAATTCCCTTGCTCTGGCCTATTGTAATCTGCTCTTCCCCCGCCCCAATGCCTGGCAGCCACAAGTCTGTTCTCTGTCCCTCTAGTTTTTGCCTTTTCCAGAAGGTTCTACCAATAGAATCATCAGCCTGGAATCTTTTGCAACGGGCTTCGTTCACTGGACATCATGCACTTGAGATTCCTCGGTGGCACTGTGTGTGCTCATAGTTCATTCTTGTTCATGGCTGAGTAATATTCTAGGGCGTGGCTGTACCACGTGGTGTTTCTTCATTCATCTGTTAAAAGGCGTTGGAGTTGTTTCCAGTTTTTGGTGATTACAGGTAATGAATAATGCTGCCGTAAACATCTGTGCGCGGGGGTTTTTGTGTGAACACAAGTTTTCGTTTCTCTGTAAATAAATACCTAGGAGTCAGGTTGCTGAGTCATACGATAAATGTTGTAAGAGACCGCCAGACTGTTTTCCAAGGTGGCTGCACCACTTTGAGTTTCCACCAGCACATTAGGAAAATTCCAGTTGCCCCACATCCTTCCCAGCAATTGCTAGTTGCCAATATGCTCTGCTGTTGTCACAGGTGTGCAGTCCAAGCATGGAATCGTGACCAAAACTTTAAGTGAATGGTATTGGCAGCTACAGAAGTCAGGAAAGGTCTTGCCAGAGTGAGCTGGGGACTAACCGCTGGGTCGCAGACACTAGAACGGTGCTGGGGGTTGGTGGTAGGGATTCTTCGAGAGTCTGAAGGAACTGGGTTAAGACAAATTCATGATGGACCTGGGAAGGGTAGAACAGGTCTCCGGTGGCAGAGCCATCCAGTCCCCCAGACGTCACCCTGAGCCATCTGTCCACTGTACTGATGAGGAGACGAGGTCTGGTGGCCAGGGAAGGGTCTTGCCCAGACACACAAGACATACAAGAGTTGCCCAATAAGTGAGTGAATGACAAAGGGACCTTTCTTCTTCAGGACCCCGCTGGGGCTGAGCTATTCAGCTATGCTTGTGCCGGAAGTAGGGGGTGTACTGACCGATCTCTCCTGGGTTCTTTGAACTGAGGGGTTCTTGGGCAGAGATCCAGCTCAGACGCAGCTCTGTGGGTTCTTGGGGGTACCCCGTGCCCCCCCGTAAGGAGGGAAGGGTGTGGGATTGGGACGGGTGCCAACTGTCCACTCTGCAGATATTAGTTGAACCTGTTGCATGAGAAGTGGGTCATTTTCCGGTCCCTGTGTGACCGGACAGCCCTGGCGTCTTCCAGGGACCTCTGGGTCCTCATTAAAGCCACGAGGCCAGTCCTGAAGGTGACAGAACAGTGCTGACGAGGAGGGGATCAGGATGTGGCTCTCCCAGGCCCAGAGCCTGGGGGACTCCACTTACCTCTCCTGTATCTGATCCTCAGGAAACCACAAGGAGCAGATGAACCACGGTTCTGGGAGACCCCGTGAGTTCTGGGGAGGAGAAGTAGGGAAGGAGAGACATCGGACATCGCCTTGACACTGGGCCAGGTGTGATTTGGCCCCACCACAGCTCCTGCAGGGGGGTGCGGGGTTCTCTGACTTTGCATCTCAAGCCCTCACGGGAGGGGACGAGGGGAGGCGGACGAAACCCCTCTTCCGGAAGCCTTGGTCAGGGAGGCAGCCCTGCCAGCTACGACTGTACTGGCACGACTTCCCAGTCCCCTGCTGTGCCGGGTACCCAGAATCCTACGCTTAGAGCCTCTCTGTTGACTGATGCTCTGACTCCAGCAGAGCTTTGTGGACATGTAGATGTCACCCGGCGAAGGCAGGCTGCATTTGTGTTGCTTGATTCCATTGACCGCTGTCACTTAGGAAGTGCGGAAGGCAGGGCTTGCAGGGGCTGGGGCCTGACAGGGGTGAGGCTTGAGGAGCGGGGGAGGGAACGGAGAGGATGGATTGGTCAGAGCCGAAGGCCCGGCCCGGCCCAGTCCGGGAAGGAGGGCATGTGCGTGCCTTGCGGGGATGGGGAGTCAAGGGTGACCCAGGTGGGGAGAAGCAGACTGACCTCCAGGGCCCGGTACGGGGTCCGGAAGAAGGTGCGGTGATGCGCCTGGAGGCATCCTTTTTGCCCGCTTTTCCCGAATCACACACACACACACACACACGCGCGCACACACACACGCACATCTTGAGAAGCGTGTGCTCCTGTGACCCTCAGACGCTGTGCCAGGGCTGCCCTTTGGGGCTCCCGGGAGAGTCCTTGAGGACCCCAGCTGTCGTGCCTTCCTTCACGGCAGACTCTCTTTGGCTACGGGAGCTCGTGACCCAGGAAGAAGAGTCCTTCACCTTGGCTTCCTTCTTCCCCGCTGGCGACATCAAAGCGGCCACCTCCTCCCAGTTAATGCATCCCGGGCTGAGAAGTCGATGTGATGCAAATAATGACAACGCCACAGCAAACTGGAGCGCTTACTTCCTGCCATGCTCTGTGGAGGCACTTCACGTGCGTTTCGCGGGATCCCCACAAAGACCCCATTATTTCCCCATTTTACAAATGAGGAGATGAGAAGCAGCTGGTTCAGGGGCATGTGGTGAGTATACAAAGATCAGGAATTCACAGGCAGGTCTGTCTCACTCCGGAGTGGACGCTCTTGACCACCACTCAAGGGCAGATGACATGGTCTGCCCCTTCGATTCAGGTCAGCAGAGGAGCATGGCACGAGGAGCCCCTGGGGGTCTAGGTCTGTGTTGGGCAGGAGGTGGGAGCTGGGCCGTGATCCAGACCCCGCCCGAGGGAGCCCCGGTCCCTCTGGTGGCGATGGGGCGGCACTGCTGGGGAATTGTGCCGATGCCTCCTACTGCGGCAGCCCCCACCCTTGGCTGGCATCCACAACAGGACTTCCTTGTCTTGTCCCCAGCAAAGTTTATCCAAGGAGAACTTGGCTGTAAATTTCTGCCAGTCCGCAGCCGCCCGGCCCTGGCCCCAGCCTTGGTCAGGGAATGCTGCTGAGCAGACAACAGATTCGTCACTGGGTGAGTCCTGAGCCAGCACAGCTGTCAGCAGGGAGGAGTGGCCCTGCACCGCGACCATGGCACGTTTACCCTTGAGCATGACAGGTGCAGACAGAGACAGCCGAATTTGTGGCTTTTCCCTCTGAGTGATGGACGGACCGGCCCCTCCAGCCTCTGCTCCGCCACCTGCTGTCAGAGGACGCGAGTTGGGCTCAGGGGTGGGGGTGGGGAATGAGGCAGAGGGCAGGACATGCCTGCCGTGGGCCTCTAGGGCAACTTGATCAGGGGGCAGGGCGGGGCATAGGCGCGGTGACCCTGGCCAGACTGGAAGAAGGGACTTGAAGCCCGGGAGCCTGAAGGCCACCACTTCCTCACTTTCTCTCTTGTCAACCCTCCCACCGTCCGACAAATACCCACGGAGCACGTGCCATTGGCAGGCGCTGTCCCAGGTGCTGGGGACAGAGCAGTGACCCAGACCCCCAAGGTGCCTGCCTAATGGCGCTCTGAGTCCAGTGCGAGCAGAAGCCAACAAACGCAATAAAGAAACAAAAACTTCAGGGCAACGCGGAGAACTAGGAAGAGAATTCAAACCGAGTGACCAAGGGGCCACTTTAGCGTAGGTGATCTGGAAGGTGTCTCTTGAGAGGTGACATTGAATGACGAGACGGCGCCGGTCCGGTGTGGTGTAGGGGAACAGCTGGAGCCAAGCGCCTACGGCAGGGTGAGGACGGAATGTTCACGGAGTAGATGCAAGCTGGTCGGGCTGGGGCAGAACAAGTGGCCGGGGACGCGACGCCGCGTGGAGAGGGCAAGGCAGGCCAAGGGCTGCCTCTTCCCTGGGCTTCTGAGTCAGCGCGAGGAGTTTGGCTTTTATCCTAAGTGGGATGGGAGGCTATTGGGGCCTAAAGGAGGGGAGAGGCATGATCTGATTGATGTTTTGAAACGATTATTCTGGTTTTGTTAGAGCAGATGCCACCAGCAACATCCAGACTTGCCACAGTGCTGCAGCTGCCAACACGCACAGCCTGTCCGGAATATTCCATGCTGTTTATCCTGGTGCCATTCTGACCATAGCGAATGCATTGTGTCTAAGACGATTTTAAATGTGTAGAGTTCTATAATCGTGTCATTATACACAGACACCTCGCGCCTGAGTGTTTCTTGATGAGGCATGTGGACAATGTCCAATCTTACCCGTGGAAGATGTGGAGCCTTGAGCAAAATTGGCACGGTTACAGACCATCCTGAGTCCATCAGTTACAAAAACTGCTCTTAATAAATCGAGTAAAGTTGGAAAGTTAAATGCAGGAGCCTTAGAAGCGTGGGCCCATTGGCCCAAAGGGATATTAACAGATTGGCATTTAAGTGTTGATGTTTGTTGAGCTTTTGGGCAGCGTCGTAATTCAACACATGGTTTGGTGTGACAACATTTAGTGTGATATGCTGAATCTGGATGAGTATGTCATCTATAAAAGAGAGGAAAAGAGCTAGCTGCTCAGAAAGGGAAGGGAGAGTAGAAATTGAGAAAGACGTATTAGAGCATGATAAGAAAGAATTCAGGAGCCTTGGAGTCGAAATCGAAAAGAATAGCATGAACTTATGACTTTAACATTCCGCTCAAGCACCGAAATAACCCAGGCTGCCTCTGGGCTGGTGCATGTGCCCCGGGTGTCGTGATATAACCGCATAGCAACACACCCCCCCCACGCCCCACTCCCCACCCCTGACCATGGATTCATCTTTTAAATCACTTTGTACCAAAAGGAAGCAGGGATTCCCTGAAGGGCAAATTGGATCTTGGGTACAGATGTCTTAGTGTTAGAAGGCTTTCAAAGATGCCTGCAGGAAAATTCGAATGCGCACAGAGCCCAGCCCAAAGACAGTGCCCTTTACCCCCCTGTTATGGTGACCAAGTAGGGACAATCGGGGCATAAAAATCAGTAATTACAGGCAGGAACAAGCTAAGTCCATAAAAGTGCTTATGTCTACAAGGCTATTGGAAAACGGAAGTTAATAGGAAGTGAACCGGGGGAAGTTGGTATGCACACCATCAGTTTTCAATATGGTTTACAGAGGGATATTGATCAAGTCACACGGCTACGGGCTCATGCTTAACTTGTGGCCAGCAACCAGGTCGCCGGTCCAAATTTTTGTTGACCTGCTCCAACTGTTTGCTCAAAGGATTAAAGGGCACGCAGACTCATGCTGTTCCTTACAATGTTTATTTGGTTGTACCCAGGGTTCAATGTTTGTAATAAGCATAAACAGCATAAACACGTTCAGACCCCACAAAGCCCAGGTTTTAACGTTATAGATTTTTGGACCGCATCTCCACACTGCCCTTGGCCCAAAGAGACCTTTGTCACCGGAGGAAGCGTGTGTATTTTACCAAGAAGAAATCAAGATGTCTTGAGAGCAGGTCAAGAACAGGGTTGGTATTGTCGTCAGTTATGTCATTGCAGCTGACTCCCCAGAGCCGTATTTAGCAAACAGATATGGGTGCATCTGTGGGCATTTTGACTCTTCTAGTGTCAAAAAAATGTGAATTGTTGCCAAGTTGAAAATTAGACAGATTGAGCATTTAATCCCGATTTTCAGTTTCTTTTGAAAAGTTGGAAGATCACGGGCACCTGGGTGGCTCAGTCGGTTGAGCATCCGACTCTCGATTTCGGCTCCCGTCATGCATGATCTTGTGGTCGTGAGATCGAGCCCCGCATCAGGCTCCACTAACAGTGTGGAGCCTGCTTAAGATTCTCTCTCTCCCTCTGTCCCTCTCCCTCACTCAAGCGTGCTCTATCTCTCTAAAATAAAATGAAAAATGAAAATGAAAAATTGGAAGATCTGGAAATGCAAAGCTGGCATTTTCATCGCTCTAGGAGGCTGGAGTTGAATACGGACCTTCTTTTCTAGAGGGAGCTCACCACTCCAGTTAGCCCCAGGCCCTGGGACTCCCAGTTGCCTCTTATTTACATTACTTTCTTGAGCTCTGTAGGCATTTGGGGTTTTGTGTCGCGATCAATAACAGCCATAATAAAGGGCCATTATTACCATTTTTTACAGCCGGAGAGCTCAAGTAAATTGCCTCGAAGCCACAGGTTAAGGGAGAGGCTGCTAGTTGATTATTCTACCATTCATTCTTCCCTTCCTCATTACTAACAGAACCCTATTTTATTTGGACTGGCAGTGTGCCCAGGTAAGAGTACATTCCCCAGCCTCCCTATGGTTAAATATGGCTATGTGATTAAATTCTGGCCAATGACATATAGGCGGACGTGTTATAGGACCACTTTTTAAAAAATCCTTAAAACAAAGGAGCAAGTCCTTTCTTCCCCCCTTTTTAAAATCCTCTTTCTTGATACCTGGAATGCTGGTGTAATGGCTGGAGCTCTTTCAGTCACATTGGGCAATGAAGAGACCTTGAGGATGGAAAGCATGTTCTGTTTTCAGGACAGAAAGGTAGGAACTGGATTCTCTGATGAGTGTGTAGATCCTCCATGCCAGTCCCGACCCACATTATGGCAGCCTTCTTTGATGATAGTTTCTATGCCCGGAGCTGATACAGTGATGAGGTCAGGATTCACGCTTAGTATGCCTGGTCCCAGACCCTGGGCTCTTAGTTTACTCCCTACTCAGCCTTCCAGTCTGTACCACAGTAGCGGCCAATCCCAGACCTTCCGTATTGCCTGAAGCTGGTTTCAACCCTCCCTCCTTGCCCCCTGGCGGTGGAGGGGCAATGGTACCACATGCTCGGACTGGCTAATGAGGAAGTGGTCACTTTCCAGCTCTACAGAAGCCACAAACCCGACTCATGCGAGGACAGTTTGGGAGTTCCTCGACTGGGGACTGCATTTCCATATGTCACTTCACTCTAGGAACAGTAGCCTCTGAGCATCCTTTCTGGGCTGCCCTCCAAGGCCAAATGACAGATACACAATGCCTGCAACAATGACCAAATGGAGGGGGTTCTCGGGGAGACCCCCCCAAATCTGCCAAAGCTGTCACCAGCCGGCACTCTATTTTTACTCACGCGAAGGGTGTTCCTACAATGACAGGTGCCCTTTCGGTTCAAAGTAACAGATCCCTCTTGTTGAAGTGGTTGAGAATAATCTGGCTTTTGGCAAAAGGAAAACCCACGTGGTCAGATATTGAGACTTCTCTGGGGGCTGTGAATGGACACAGCCTTTGGGCTGGAAAATTCTCAAGGTTTGTGCTTCAACCTCTCCGATCCTACAAACGCTGATGGTGACGGTGGCGGTGATAACGGCACTGGTGGCCATCGTGCCATCGTCCTTTTTGCCTTCGCTTCTTCAATGAATGATCTAAGCCCCTTCCCCCATTACGTCCCTTCCCTCTTACTCCTCACCCAATGACACCTGCTCCCGCCCTCTGGGGACAGCTCTGGGTAGGGTCATCAGCCACCTTCTGTTGTGAATCCAATGACTTTTTTTTTTTTAAGCTTTTATTCTACCGGACCTCTTTGTAGAGTTTGATGCTATTGACTACTTTTTCCTTAAAATATTCTACTCTTTCGACCTTCTGACGATAGGATCTTTTGGTGTTCTCTCCCCGCCTCTCAGACCAATTCTTCTTTGGTCTGAAGTTCACCCATTCTCCTGTTCCTTGGAAGTTTGTCTTTGGTCCCCTCTCTTTTCTTTCCTTTCTTGTCTCACTGGACACAGTGTCCCCAGGCTCTCTGCACCCCGTCCATTTATCTAACACTCTTCGGCGACAATGCCTGTCTTAGATCAAGGTCCTCAGAAACAGGCTATAAGATGCTGGACTGAATTGCTAGCAGAAGCTTCCTGAGGAACGCTTCCAGGAACAGCTTCTGAGTGGGGCGAAGGACCAGGGGCACATGAAGGAAGGAATGAACTGGGATGCCATGGTACCCAAGGCCCTAGCTGAGCCCATGGGGGCCCGGACTGGGGATGACCATTCAGAGTTATCCCAAGTGGAGGCAGGGTAGCCCAGCCTTTGTGCTCCTGCAGGGGCAAGCCTAGTCGCCGGATGCGAGCTGGCCCTGAGGGGCATTGCTGTGGGTGAGGTAGCTTCCCTCCACAGAAGGCAGTTCCTGAAGAGTGGCCCAGCGAGAGCAGTCGGCCACCAGTGCTCCCCGCAGCTAAGGAAATGCAGCCTCGGTCCTGAAGAGGGATCTGGACAGCGCCACGGCATGCAAGATACAGTCCCAAGTCCAACTACACTGACCGTCCTGACCTTCCTCTGAGTAAGCATCACGATTGCATAGCCATCTGCTCTGAATGTATTCACCCATGCCGGCTCCGGTTCCCCGAACGCAGCGTGCTGGGGACACCGCCGCTCCCCTCTGCCTGTGCACTCCCCTTGTCTCCATTCATTAATTCCACACTCGTTTATGGAGTGCCCACTCAGCGCCAGGCACTGTGCTGGGCCCTGGGGTCCCGGCCGGGAGCTTAATGGAAGTCAGCTCTTGGGCGAGGAGTCCACCTGCTGGGTCCAGAGAGGCTGATGGGGCTGCCCTGGCCAGCAGGGCCACGCTCCCCCACTCTGGAGGCTCCTTGTAGCCTGGAGGGTGTTCTGGCAGGAGTGAATCTTGGAGCCTGGGACGGGCAGGGGCTCAGATGACAGGCAGATGTGCGGGAGGCTTGGGCAGAGTGGAGCAAGGGTGCCCTCCACGCCGTGTAGCCCCTGCTTGGCTCCTGGAGAACCTATAGGCACCCGCTCGCTGAGGGTCAGCTCCTCTGCCGTGAGAAATGGCCCGCAGTCCCTTTCGGCTCAGCGGACTTGGAACCGCACACAGACCCACATGCCCGCAAACAGAGCTGTGTCCCTTGTGCACAAACAGGAGATCATGCCTCCGATTCTCCCACAGGCACGCACGTGGGTGCGTCCATGTTCCCCATGTACATACATGTATGAATGGGCGTGCCACAACCCAGTGTTTACCCACGGCCCTGTGTCCACACTCACACTCCCCTCCCGTCCGCGCCCACACAAGGCAGGGGCCCGTCTTCCGGCTGGCACGCACGCACACACGCGAGGGCTCTCACGGACATTCTCACGTGCTGGTGTGGGCACGCGCCCGCACCCACCCGTGCGGGAAGCCTGAGTGACAGCTGTCAGGCTGCACGCTGCTGGGCATCTGCCAAGTCCCTGCCGCAGACCAGGGAGAATTATGGTTCCGATGGCTGCATCAGCCCCCAGAAGAGAGAGGTGAGCCTTTTCTCTTTCCCTTTTTTTGGGGCCAGCCTTCTGAAGTGCCATGAATAAGTATTCAGGTCCCTTCCTTCCCCAGAGACCAGGTTGCTCTCTAAATACCAAGGCAGGAAAGTAGAGACTTAAAAAGGTCATTACCAAATATCGAGAGGCTGGTATTTAGCTAGTGAAGTGGCTCCTGGAGAAGAACCTCAGACCTCAGTGGGGAGCCTTTGTTAACAGCACGGTGGTGCTGCCCTGGGTCCCTGTCCCCCCTTCCCCCCTCCCTCCCCCCCAAGCCAGATGGGGAGGAGCAGTAAGTCTCCTCCTCCGGGACGGCATGGCCCCCTGAGCTGAGGGACAGACCCCCGAGGGGAGCACCCCAATTTTTCTGAGGTGCACGTGGAAGGAAACAGGACATCAGTGAACATCTCAGGACCACGGGGGCCCAGCCAGAGCCAAAAAGCCCAGCCCTCTGCCTCTAGACTTTGCAGAGGTTTCTGGGACAGGAATTACTATCTCCCTCCTTTCTCTTTTTATAGTTAAGGTGAACAAAAAAAAAAAAAAAATGGTTATTTAAGGGCCTGACAGCACGATTCCTCTTAGGGTCTTTGTTTAGGGAAACACCTTGGTCAGCTGTCTGGGCAGGAAGGTGAGACCCTGATGCAGTTGCTGGCAGGAGCCAAGGCAATGAGAACGAGAAATTGGCCAGACTTCTCTGCAGGAGAAAGTGAGAGGAATTCGTTTTTCTCCTGAGCAGGGAAGAAAGAGAGGAAAGACGGGAGGGAAGGGAGGGGAGAGCCAGGCCTCCAGGGGGAGGCCGGCTGCTGGGTCTTCTCCACCTGCCCTCCACGTGTGTCCCCTCCCTTCTCTGCCCTGCTCTGGGCCCCAAGCCCGACTCCCTCCAACAGCTCTGATCTCAGAGGCCCCCCCTGCCTCTGGCTTCCGGTTGGATTTGGCCAATGGGAAGTGCTTCCGGGAGAGCAGAGGGCAGGAGGGAGATTGGGGTGTCTACCCTCTGGCTCCCTTCCAGCTTCTACCTGAGGTCACAGGTCTTGCCGAGAGCCCCCCACCCCCACGCCCAGCTCCAGCGACAGCCACACACGCAATCCTGCGTCTTCCTTCCTGTTTGCCGCGGTGACTTCACCACAGCTGGCATGAGACTTGGGGACAGGATGCTACTGTCTGCTTCTAACTCGGCACAAACAGAGCACCGGGCCCCGAGGGTTGTGTCCCCCGAATACATACGTTGATGGTGGTGGTCTTAGAGGTGGGGTCGTTGAGAGGTGACTGGGTCTTGAGGGTGGAGCCCCCATCAATGGGATTAGTGCCCTCCAGAAAGAGACCCCGCGGGGCTCCCCTGGCCTTCTGTCGTGTGAGACACGTGGAGAGATTCACAGTCTGCAGCGCAAAGAGGACCGGCACCAGAACCCGGCTGTGTTGGCACCTGATCTCAGACTTGCAGCCTCCAGGACTGTGACAGATAAATGTCTGTTGTTTACAAGCCACCAGTCTGTGGTACTTTGTCAGAGCAGCCTGAGCTGACTAAGGCAGAGAGGAAGGGCGGACACGGATGGATGAATGGTGACGGGAACCATGTTCAGGGCATGTGTCGGGGGAGGGGGTCGTAAAAACGAGGCTCGCGACCCTGAAGGGGGGCCTTCCGTGTGAGAAAACGCCTGGGAGTCTCAGGGCCCCACCGCCAGTGACGAGGGAACTGGCTTCCCCTCACCCCTGCAGGTGGCTGCAGGTCCTGGCCTGCTTGTGGCCGTGGGAGAGCCAGGTAGGGGGCAGTGGGGGAGAAGGAAGCTACAGGAAGGGTGACTCAGGGATAGATTTATTTTTCTGGCTCCTACGAGGCAGCAAGGGAGGGGGGACAGGCAGAGGGGGGCCTTTCAGGACTCATGACGCATAATGCAATCAGATGACATTTAAATATTCATAAAAAAGAATGCAGATGTGAGTGTGAGACTGGTAGGCTAATGTGGGAGGGAGGGAAAGAGAGAGATTGGGAAGCACAGGCTGCATTTTCCAGAACCACAAGATCTCGGAGTGAGAGAGAGCATTTGGGATCATTCAGTCTGACCTTTCGCTGTTGCAGGAATCTCTTTATGGCGTCCTGATTGGCAGGGGGCGGGTGCCACCACAGACAGGGAACCTACGCCGTCCTAAAGCAAGATTTTCTATCTTGGGGCAGCAATCCTTGCTGCAGGGCGTTTGGCTGCAGAGTGGATAGGGTTTGGCTTCCCGGGGAAGCCGGGAGGGAGTGGGGTGGAAGGAAACAACCCTAGCTGGTGGGATCAGGAGACCTGGGCTCCTGATTCAGGCTGGATACTTCCGGCTGTGTGACCCAGAGGTGGTCACTTCACCTCTCTGGGCCTCGGTTCCTCATTCATAAGGCAGACACACCTTCCTTACGAGGAGTGCATGAGGGTTAATGAGCTGGGAAGGGCAGGTTCCTCAGCTGGCAAGGTCCGGACACTCAGCTGGGTTGGGGGTTCTCTGGACCACCTCTGGAGGCGCTGGGGGGAGATAGCCATGGTCTGAGGACCCTTGGCCATCTGGGGTTCATCCCTGGAAGCTCCAGAGGGCAGCCAGCTTCAGTGATTGTCATGGAGAAGGCTTGGCGGGGGGTGGGGGGGGGGCGACTTCACCACTCAGTGATGCAGCATCCGCTTAGGGCTGGACAGGAGCCCCGCAAGGTGGGTGGAGAAGAGCCAGTAGCCCAGGGCGGAGGAGGGACAAAAACCAGGAGCTAATGAATGTCCTTTTCCTTCTCAACTGGCTTTGTGGCCTCGGGCAAAAGCCCTAACTTCTCTGACCCTTAGTTTCTCTATGTGAAAATTATAGAAAACAAATAGAACCTCCCAGGGACGTTCTTTTTTTTTTTTTTTTTTTTTAATATTTATTTATTTATTTGTTTTTGAGAGGGAGAGAGAGAGAGAGAGAGTGCAAATACCAGGGCGAATACCAGGGCGAATGGGGGTATAAGGACTCCCAAGAGCCAGATGGGGCCATGTGTGTTGGTGGGGGGTGCTGAGGAGGATGTCAGCATACCTTTGGCTTGGCCAGACTCAGCTTTGTCCCTCTAAACCTGGGGCAGCAGGCGGGGAAGTAGAACCCATCCCGTTCCTTTACAACCTAGGGCAAGATAGGACACGGAGGGCCACGATCTGACTTCCCACCAGGTGTGGGGACCCCCACCACAGGCCCCAGCTGGGATTCTTGGCTTAGACTTCTGACTGCTAGGGAGCTCACTGCCTCCCACGGTAGCCCCAGAGGCTCTGCTGGGAATTTTCCCTCGGCTGGGCTGTGTTCTCCGTTCTCCACAGTCCCATCAGCCCCCTGGCCCCAGACAGGCTTGGGAAGGTCTAAGAAGCTTCTACCCTTGGGGCTGCAGCGAGAAGAGATCACATAACAGAGCGGTCAATAGCTGGATGGAAGGAAAGGCTATTCCTGGGCCTCTAGTTGTCCTGCCAACCCTGTCCAGCTTCATCGTCATCTGTGTCCCCCACCTCCTTGCCCCCACCCCCACCTCAGACGCCCAGCCGTTTCTCTAGCTGTTCCCTCAGCCTCCCCTGTGCCCTTGACTCTGTCCCTTCCACTCCTCTCGTGGGGCCTTTCCTATGAGTAACTCTTCTCTCGGATTTCACGACCTCTGCCTTCACACTGCCCTTCCCCCTTTAGCCTGTACACCTACCGAAGGCTCTTCCATTGTAAAAAATAAGCCCACAAAGAGGCACGGAACAACAGCGACAGCCCTCCCAAGACCCGGTGGCTCCTGTGGCTCTGATCCTGTCCTCTTTGCCTTGAAGCCAAGTTTCTTGGACGCTTTCTACTCCTATCCTCTCCTCCTCCGTCTCCCCTGCCTGTGGTTGGTCTTCCGCTCCCACAAAGACCCTTCCAAGGTCTTACCAGTGGCATCCGTTTTCCTAGACCCTACAGACACCCCTCAGTCCTTACTTTTTTTTTTTTTTACAATTTTTTTAATGTTTATTTATTTTTGAGAGACAGAGTGCGAGTGGGTGAGGGGGCAGAGAGAGAGGGAGACACAGAATCCGAGGCAGGCTCCTGGCTCGGAGCTATCAGCACAGAGCCCGACGCGGGGCTCAAACTCATGAGCTGTGAGATCATGACCTGAGCCAAAGTCAGACGCTTAACCGACTGAGCCACCCAGGCGCCCCCTGCCTCAGTCCCTATCTTGACTGACGTCCTGAGCCTCTTTGCTCCAAAGGCACCCCTCTTTCTGGGTTTTCTGCCTCCATGTGGCCCCATTAGGCTCTTCGGTATTCATGCTCCCCAGGGCTCTGCACCTGGCCTCCTTCTCTTTCTATTCCTATACTCCATCTGGGTTGGCCCACCCCCTGGGTCACCCTGCTTGCCATCGCTGTGCCAAGGACTCCTGAATCTCCACCTCCAGCCTCGACCTCCCTCCCGAGCACCAGACCCGCACATCCCACTGGAGGCTGGCCAGCTCGGTATGGACGCCCTTCGTGCTCACTGAGTCCAGCCTGAAGTTTGTTATCTTCCCGGGTCAAGGAATGTCAACGCTACCGACCCAGGCTCCCCAAGACAGAACCCTGCGGCCCTCCCACTCTGACTCCTCCCCTCTCTTACTTTCCTACTTCCATTGGGTCGCTGGGTCCTGCCAGCTCCACCTCCTGAATATCTCCCTTCCTTTCTGTCTGTGAGCACCACACACAGCAGCCTCTCCTGCCTACATCACTTACACAGCCCCCTACCGGTGTCCCAGCCTCTGGTCCCCTGATGCCAGCAACGTGGTGCTCTGTCCCAGGGAGGAAGTGAGACAGCTGCAGACGTCAGGGATTCGGGCCTCTTGAACCTGGGACAGATCAGGAGTTCTGTTTCCCTATGACTCGGGGCCTGGCCTTGGGGAGAAGGAATATGTGCACGTTTGTGCGTCTGTATGTGTGTGCATGCGGGTACCGTGTGCATGTGCAATGTCCGCATTATGTGCCCGTGTGTGTGTGTGTGTGTGTGTACGTGCGCGTGCCGGAGGGCGTGTGATCCAGGAGGGGCTCCCATCCCCACCGTCCCTAGAGATGCTTCCCAAGAGCCTGTCTCCGGGCCGTCACCCGCCCACACGGGAGAATAAAGCTCTTTCCAGCTGACTGCCGCCCATGTTTGCGAAGCCGAGAGTTGTACGTCTCAATTTTTATCACATGAAAATGAAATAAAGGACGCTGGTCCAGATCCCGAAGAAGCAATATTGCAGAGGGAGACGACTCCTTTGCTGCAGAGTTCCCCATCCCCGCTGCACCTCCCCGGAGAGCCGTCCCTGCTGAGATGTCAGCACTCTCTCTCTCTGGGACCTTCAAAGAGGGTGTCGTGGCTCTTACATTCAAAAACACAAGGAGAGTTAAATGCGCCACAGCCGCGAGAAAAGCGGTCCCGAGATGCGCTAGTGTTTGCTGCCGGCTCGCGCAGCTCGCCTCCCGCCTTGATGTAGCTGCCTTGACTCGACAGAAGATGTTTTCCTTCCCAGTTAGGAAAAATCCACAGCTTCCTGCCCCACGTGGGAGGTGGCAGTGCTGTAATTAGCGGGGGGGGGGGGGGGCTGTGGGGAGGGGGCGGCAGAGGCCGCGGTTCCCTCCACTCGTCAGGGTTTCAGCCCCAGCCTGGCCTGGACCCACGTGCTGGCTTCCTTTGGGTCTTTCCCTCCCTCCCTTCCTCTCTCCCTCCCACTGGTTCACACAATAAAGGTGAACTTGAGCCACTTTGCCGCTCTGTGCCGGGCCCCTTGGTGGATCAGAGGACACAGAGGAATGAGATGCGGTCCCTGCCCGGGGATGGGGGGAGCCCAGAGCGAGTCAAAGGCAGCGATGGAAAAGATAGGTAAGCTAGCCTCTTTCTGTTCCCTAAGATCAGATCGATTCACACCCTCCTTCAACAGCCCGTATGCCAAAAGCCTCCCAAGACCCCTGCACGTTCCTGGGGGCTTTCTCCTGTGTTGTGGTTAGGAGCCCAGACGCGGGGCAGACCGCCTGAGTTCCAGTCCGGCTCTCCCCTGCCGGAGGGACCCACGTCACTCGGCTGCTCCGTGCCTCCGTTTCAGCAACCCTGGAAGGCAGAGGGCAACAGAAGCTACTTCATAGTGTTGTTGCAAGCATGAAATGAGCTAGTTCGGGTGCAGCACTTAGAGCAGAGCCCGGCCCATCGTGAGCACCACGGACGATCGGCTCTTTCTTCTCGTTGTCGTTTCTAGCTTTGAGCCCCCGCTTGCATTGAATTAATTCAGTTTGTGCATCTTTTCACAACCCCCCCTGCGGGTGCTGTCAGCTCTAGCCCGAGTCCGTGCTCAATCCTTTTCTTCATATTCCGTTACAAAAAATCGGCCTCACCCCTAAAACAAAGCGTGGCCGGGCACACAAAGTCCCTGTGGGTAGCACACATTTCCAAAGGAAGGCGAGAAGAAGGGATTTACAGATTGCGCGAGCGCCAGCAGCGTGAAAGCCCATCTTTGATACTTCCCTTCCTAGAAGCCCCTCCGCGTTTCCACCACCTGGGTATCAGCCTCCTGCTACATTGTTTTCGTATTTTCCCCTTTGCTCCCTCCCTCTCTCTCTCTCTCTCTCTCTCTCTCTCTCTCGTACCTCCCAATTCCCACTTATTTCCCATGCAGAGCAGTTTAACTATCTCTTTTGCTTCCTTGCCTCCTGTCAAATCATACCCTCAGGATGTTACCTCCCCACCAAGTGCCGTATCAAGGTATTTTGTTATACAAAGACATTTGCTTCCGGAAGAGGAGTTCTGGTGTCAGATGTTGTATCACTCAGGATCCAGCCGGGAAAAGAGGAAGCTCCGTAAACATGTAAGACGGGAGGGATTTAATGCAGGGCGTTGGTTACCCAGAGGATGGAAAGGCAGAGAAGCCGAATAGCGCCAGCGTGTGATACGTCGAAAGACGTTCATGCTGTAAAGGGCCGCTGCCTCAGTTTCCCGAGGGTTCAGTGTTTGGGCCTGCACCCCCGAGCCTGGATGAGTGGGGCCTAGAGCCATGTGAAAGCTTCTGAGATCACCAGGCAGGCGTGCATCCATGGAGCCGGGAGCAGCACCGGGGAGACTGGAGGCAGGCCGACCTTCGGGAGTCTGCGGTCAACAGTTCCAGGGCAAGAATCCCATCACTGGACCCCGGTTCGCTTCTCGGCCTCTCTGCCGGGTGGTGTGTAGGCAGCATACCCTCCCCACCAAGGATGAGCTCTGCGTGGGGCGTTGGCCCATCTTTTTACAGATCGGGAAATCGAGGCCAGAGAGATGGAGGTTTGCCCCCGGTCATAGAACAAGTGAAGACCAGTGCTGGGGCTCCTGCGGCCCAGCCGAGAGGGCTCTGCCCCTGCGTCCCTCCCCAGACCTGCGCGGTAACGCGGGCACCTCGGAGTCAGGAGGAGGGGGAGACGAGCGAAGAAGAGAAGGCGAAGGTGAACAGAACCTTCAGATTCCGCTCGGAGGGAGACAGCAGAAACTAATGAGAACTCTGCAGGACGCAACAAAGCTGGGAGAGGCCTTTGAATGGCTGCGAGGGAAGGGACTACGGGGCAGTCAAGGACACACACAGCCTACCTCTGTGAGGGCGGGGGGAGACGCAATTAGCGGTGGGGAAGCGGCCGCCAAGCCTCTCTCCAAACAGACGTGACACAAGGGCCTTGCTCCCCGCCTGTTGACCTCAACCAATCTTATCAAGGCGCAGCCTGTAAGAACCGAAGGCCGTCATTTGGAGATGGAACGTCCAGTCCTTCTTGGGTCAGCCAGGGCCAACCTGGTCTCGTTTGAAAGTAACCGAGACAGGCTCTGGGCAAGTTACGCGACAGGGCATTGAGGTTCTCTCAGACTCAAGTGGGGACGGGAGATCTGGCCTCAGAAACAGGGTGAAAGTGAGGGGGTGGCGGGCCAGACCGAAGGGAGCGTGTGCGCCAGCCTGGACAGTTTTGGGGGGTGCCGCCAGAGCCAGGCCGACAGTCCCTTCTACCATGGCATCCCTCCAGGAATCACGTGGTAGTGTGAGCAGAGGCCCCACACCCATTGCCGGGCGGCCCAGGGAAAGAAAAAGTCATTCTCAAGGACCAAGGGCAGTCACCGGGAATTTTCTTCCTGCCGAGACAATACTCGATGTGGGAGAGGTGCCCTCAGCCTGCTCTCTGTCGCCCCAATCCAGGTGATATTAGGAACTGGGCCTTGGGTGCTCAAAACCCAGCAAATATTCCACGTGGCTTTCATTTGGAAGAACCACAGAGGAGAGCCACCTGTCCACCATCACCAGTGACCCAGTGCCTCAGCCCTGCTAATGGTTTAATTATATGTCTCCTTTCCGAGGGCCTGTGTCTGAAGTTGGAGGGTTCTGGAGAGAGCACGGGTTGGGTGTGGCCTCGTTCTGAATGAGCTGCATTGCCTCCCCGAGCACTGAAGGGCTGTGGTGCTCCATGGCAGGTCCTCCCTTCCCCTCCGCTCGGGGTCTGCCTGGAAGAAGTCCTTCCTGCGTGGGGACTGGGTGGCTATGGCATAAACTGGGCATAGCTGTGAAGTGGACCCTTGGGTGTCCCAGGTGGCGGGGAAGGGTGGGGAGTGGTGGCAGCAGGTGCCCAGCTGTGGAAGGAGGTGGCTCCTGTTGACATGGCTGACCCAATGTCTGGAGCGTGCAGAGATGAGAGATGGGAGGGAGCTGGGGAGCGCTGACCCTGGGAACCCCTCCCCCCCCAGTGGCCCCATCGCGGTCCTCCAGCCGTCCTCCTCCCTCCCACCCTCCCGCTCTCCCTCTTCTCCCAGGGGCTCAGGCTTTCATTTCAGCTGCAGCGATATCTGCTCAGGCAATCGTCTCTCCCCGTCCGCTTTCCTCTGGCAGCTTGTCGCTGTTCACTCTGCAACCAGGACATATTTAAAAGAGAGAAACTTTAAATTAAGTTTGGGAGAGTTTATTTTTTTTTATTTTTTAATTTTTTTATATATATGAAATTTATTGACAAATTGGTTTCCATACAACACCCAGTGCTCATTCCAACAGGTGCCCTCCTCAATACCCATCACCCACCCTCCCCTCCCTCCCACCCCCCATCAACCCTCAGTTTGTTCTCAGTTTTTAAGAGTCTCTTATTGGGAGAGTTTAAATGAAAGAAAACAAACCCTCACTATTATCACAGGTAAGAAAAAAAGAAGCTTCTGGCTCCTGGTGGAGAATTGCGGGCTTTCCTTCATCTTGGAGCCAGGAAAAAAGAAAAAATCATGAAGTTTTTTTCCTTTCCCTCACCCCCCTGCCACCCAGGTGCCAGGTTAATTGAATAGGAGGCCCGTCTGTATCAAAGCTGCCGAGTACCGGTCCAGCTCTGGAGGACAAGGTTCCTCCTCGCATGCATTCACGCAGAGCTCAGAGGCTCTGCAGGGTGAAAGGGAAGAGGGTTCTTTGATTTCAGCACCCTAGGCCTCTCCTTGTGGGGAGGGGAGGTGGGCTTGGAAGGAAGGAAGGAAGGAAGGAGGCAAGCTTGGCCTCCACCTGTAGGCTACCTGGGCCCGGGAGGGGAGGGGCTATCCTGATCATCTGGGTGAGGGGCTCCCCGGAAAGCCAGGCTCTAATGGGTTCCCCCATGTGCTCATCCCTGTCCAGGGTGCTGCTGAGGAAGCATGAAAGAAGGGGGCAGGTTTCATGGATCGCTCCATTTCTTCTTGCACCCATGGCCTTCCCCATTCCCGGGGGTGGGGGCGGGGGTGGTGGTGGAGGCTGGGCTGGAGCTGGAGGACAAAGACATTTGTCAGCACCGTGCTGGGATATGGAGCTTGACCATGCCAGGGATAGAGCTCAAGCCTTCCACTAGGTTACTCCTCTGTCTCTTCCTCCCTTGGTTTTAGGCTCTTGGGAGCACAGACCTCTTGGGCTCATCTTGGATGGCCATCTCTAGAGCATCCGATGTAGGGAGACGATCCTGAGGCTGCCTCTCCCCGGCAGGACAGGGGGTGCGTGGTCAGGCTGGTTCTGCTCCGGGCATTGGGAAAACTGTTCATCCTCCTCCTTTTTCCACATCTCTTTTCCTGTCTGTGGTGAGATTTAGGGGGCAGGGATTTGGGGTGCGAATGCGGCAAGACGTGCCAAACGACACTGTTGGACCTGTTCACTGTTGTCAACCTTGAGTTGGTCTGTAAGTGGACTTCGCCCCCTGGGCCCCCTGCGGTCGGTCCTCCTGGGCCCTCAGACGGCAGCTGGGGTTTGGGGCTGAAGTCTCAGTACTTGGGGAAGCCCCTCTGTACCCCCTCCGGCCTAGCCTATGGTGACAGCTGGCTGCTAGGGGTTCAGAGGCTGTGTCTCTATAGTCCGTCTGAAATATTAGTTCCTATGACGTGAGCACCCGCTATGGGCCAGGTTCAGTCCTAGGAGCTTCACTGACATTGTCTCTCTCTTTGTTATGGAGGGAAGTTTATAAAACATAAACTAGGTTACAAACACATTCCCCTATGTCTTTTAAAATATTTGTCAAGTTTATTTTACAGATCGCGTTCTTAATTCATCTGAGATCTGGTTTTGTGCATGATACGAGGTAAGAATCTACCTTTATTTACTTTCCAGATGGCGATCCAATGAACTCAACGTGACTTACATTTTCTTCACTTATGTTTTTAAAAGTTTATTTATTTATTTTGAAAGAGAGAGAGAGAGAGAGAGGGAGAGAGAACATGCATGTGTGAACAAGCAGGGGAGGAGCAGAAAGACAGGGAGAGAGAATACCAGGCAGGCCCCAAGGTGTCAGCACAGAGTCCAACACGGGGCTTGAACCCACGAACCATGAGATCGTGACCTGAGCTGAAACCAAGAGTCCACGCTTAACCAACTGAGCCACCTAGGCACCCCTTTCTTCCCTTATTTAAACGGCCACCTTTATCTTATGCTAAATTCATGTAGCCTTTACTTTAATATGCATTTATTGAATTCCTACCCTTTGCCAGGCATTATTCTAGGCAGTGAAGATACAGCAGTGGACAAGACAGACAAAAGAAAGCAGAAAAAAAGCAGAAAACAAAATGAAAATGCAAAATTCTATGATCAATTTTGACAACAAATACAACTGGATTAAATTTCCCTAATGTAAAGCAAGAACTCTTGGTGTAGATAAAAAAAATGTAAACTTAATTCTAGTCCAAGGATAGTCAAATAAGCAAGAGGAATCAAACAGAACGCCCAGACACAGATCCTAGCACTTAAAATAATTCAGTTGGCCAAAAGGTGCCCTTTGAAATGTATGCTTAAGGTTGGATTAGTTAACACATGACCTTGGGGCAACTGATTAACTATTTGAAAGGGAGAAAAGTTATATCCTCTACCTCACTGTTATCCAAATAAATTCTAGATGGATATGTAGCTTAAACTATTACATTTTATTTTGTATTTAATTTTTTTAAAATGTTTTATTTATTTTTGAGAGACAGAGAGAAAGAGCGTGAGCGGGGGAGGGGCAGAGAGAGGGAGACACAGAATCCAAAGCAGGCTCCAGGCTCTGAGCTGTCAGCACAGAGCCTGATGTGGGGGCTCAAACCCACAAACTGTGAGATCATGACCTGAGCCAAAGTCAGATGCTTAATCGACTGAGCCACCCAGGCACCCCAAAACAAGTGCATTTTAGAAGAATCAGAAGGAAATAGGGGTGAACTATCTGATTTTGTAGTGAGGAAGGTATTTCTGGGCACGGTTTTTTGAAGAATGCAAAAAGAGAAAGAATGACAAATCTGAAAACATAAAAACCAAACCATTCTGGAGATCAAAATACCATAAACAAAATTAGAAATCAAACAACAAACTAGGAAGAAGTATTTATAATGTATACGTTAGGTGAGGTGAAACACTCTTACAGATCAATAAGAAAATCTGAAAACCCTATTAGCAAAACAAGCAAAGGACATAAATAAGAAATTTACAATAGAAAACTACAAATAACCAATAGATATATGAAAAATTTCAGCCTCATTAGCAATAAAGGAAATTCAAATTGAAACAATGAGACCTACGGTTTGCTTGTTAACTTAGCCAAGCTTTTAAAAAATCATAGTGCTTCAGGCTGGCAAAGGTTTGAAGGAAAGGAAATTCCTCTGCTCTATGGTGGGAGTGTGAATTGTCACAAACATTTGGAAGGGTAATTTATTTATATGGATCAAAAGCTTTAAAACGTCTAGACCTTCTGATAAAAACAATTCCATTTATAACCATTTCTCCTAAGGAAATAATTAGAGATGTGCACAAAGATTTATTTCGAAGGAGGTTCGTGGCGGCATAGTAGGCAATAACAAACGGATAAAAACAAACAGAAAAATAAAGATAATTGACTTAGGGTCCCCCCTACGAGGAGATTTGTTGAACAAATTATGTGAGACTTGTATGAGGGAATGCAATGAGGTCATCAAAAATCACGCTTCCAATCATATCTAGTTTCGGGGAAGATGCCCAAGATATAGAGTCAAGTGGAGATGAAATACCGGACTACATTGATTGTATGGGTGATAAATTTCCAAGTAAGTCTGGTCAGTTACATGCCGCGTCTCTACTTCCGCCCACCCCCAACTGTCTGCTGCTTCTTCCAGGTGCTGCTCGTTTGCCCAGCATGGTCGTCTCTCCTGGGGTCTCTGCCATTACCCAGCATAACAGCTTTGCTGGGCACTGCCCCCCTCGTCAGCACCTTTACCATCCACGGGCTTCCAGCATCTTCAGCCAGACCCACCGTCATTGCATTGGAGTCACCCGGTACCAAAGCCTCGTTGGGACTCTGAAGTTCTAGAATCCCAACCTGCAACGGCTGGATGAGAAGAAGAGTTGATTGGCTCACCACCCATGGGAAGTAGAAAGATACACTTGGAGTACAGAAGTGACAAGAGCTGGGAGTTTGACTGCCTTCCCAAACCTCCCTACTGCGTCTCTCCCCTCTGTTTCTCTTGGTGCCTTGGCTCTGTTTCCTATTTCACACTGATCCCTCCCACAGGGTGGGAGAGATTGTCACCAATAACTTTGAGGATCACGTGGCTTTGCCTTCAGGTAAAGACTGACCCTTTACCCTCAGTTCTGATTTGAAGTTCTCAGAGAGGATGCCTGGTTGGCCGGACCCGGGTCGTGTCCTCTCCCGTGTTGCTCTAAGGTTCCCTCCTGGGATTGACATTTCCCTCTTGAGCTACAGGATTGGAGTTGGAGACGAAGCAGCTTCCCAGAAGAAGGGAAGGGGGGCAGGCAGACAGGTCGCACTCCTCTCTTTCAGTGGAATGCCAACGGAGTATGTTAATGTCGCCGAGGTCTTAGGGGGGATTTTAGTCGAGTTACTCTTTTTACTTTTGCTTAAGTTCCCTCTCTCCTTCCCAGGACCATAGACAGGAGTCCAGGGGGCTGGGCCGTGGCCAAATCATTCTTCAGGCTGAGGTTCAGAACTCACACGTTATCACTTCCACCCACCTACACTGGCCTGAGCTACCCAGATGCCCATGGCCAAAATCAACTGGGTGGGTATGATCACATCATTCTTTTTTTTTTTTTTTTAATGCTTAGTTTTGAGAAAGAGAGAGAGAGAGAGAGAGAGAATGGGGGAAGGGCAGAGAGAGAGGGAGACACAGAATCCAAAGCAGGCTCCAGGCTCTGAGCTGTCAGCACAGAGCCCGACGTGGGGCTCGAACTCATGGACCTCGAGATCATGACCTGAGCCGAAGTTGGCGCTTAACCGACTGGGCCACCGAGGTGCCCCAGATCACATCATTCTTTATTACTTGTTTTAAAGTCACCTTGTAAAACTACAACCATGTACTACTCTAGTCTCATGAGAATGGCTAGAGCAAGCAAACAAACAAAAAGCCCCGAAAAACAAAACCCACAGAAACCTGACAATACCGAGTACTGGTACAGACAGAGAGAAACTGGGAACCTCATGTATTGCCAGGAGGAAAGCAAATTGATACAGTACCTTTGGAAAACCGTTCAACAGGTTTTAATCAAGTTAAACATACACTGACCATACGACCCAGCAAGTCTATCCCCCAGAGAAAGGAAAACTTACACTAAGCTAAAGAAACCAGATTCAGAAAGGCTTTCACTCCATTTATAAGACACTCTGCAAAAGGGAGGACTATAGAGACAGACAACAGAGAACGGATTTTAAAAAATGATTTACGGCAAAGGTGGGCCTTTCTAAAAACTCCTTCTGTTTCCTTTGGTGAACTGTTTTTGTTAGAAGCCTCTTCTCCTTACCCTAGACTGATCTGGCCACTGTTTTCTGTCACAATATACTGTAGAGCCTGTGGGGCTTGGAGTTAGCCTTTCTACTATCAAAGGAAAAAAAAATTCTCTCTACATCTAGTGTTTAACCGTAATCAGGGAGGGTGGATTTTCCTTGGTTCTACTCAGTCTACTTGGTTGCAATTTTTCTATCTGAGTTCAAACAAGGTCAGTCCCCAGCACTGCTTTTCCGGTCCGTCATAGCTGGGCCTGACCCAGGCCAGGGGAGCAGGTCCCAGACTCAGGGAATCCAAGTTTAAGAGATGATGGGTGGCGTCTTCAGTGTGGCTTGAAAGAGAACACCAACGGGAGAGGGGCCCCGGGACAAAGGAAGCTCAGGCTCCAGGTGGCTAGGCTAGGTGACGGCGAAGCCTGAAGTTGTAGCCTGAAGGGGACGAAGCTGAGGGGCTTCAGGCGGGGACAGTTGGTCCATCCTCTGGCCTCGTCCCAAAGAAAGGCCAGGAATGAGGCAAAGGCAGGGCAGGGGGCTGTTATCCAGGCTTGCCAGCCCTTGGGAACCACGCCCCCACTGCCCAATTTCCTCTGTAATTGAAACCCTGCCTCCCCCCCACCCCCCCACCCCCCACCATGAGCCCCACACGGATCCTCAGCAGGTAGAGGGTTCACAGTGAGATTTGTGGCTAAGAAGGCTGCATGATTCTGCAGAGATGAGCTCCCCAAGGCAGCGGATGGGCTGGGCTGGTGCCCCTGGCTCCTTCCTCTTGTCCCTGAAATGATCTCTGGACAATCAATCAGTCACTCTCTTCCACCCCCCGGTCTGCTCTGGGCGTGCAAGCAGCCTGCTGGTCTCCCTGGGGTGACTTTGGCTTGGAGGCTGGCATGGGGCAATGGCAACATCAGGGCTGAGCCAGGACTAGCACGGCGCCCCACCCCCCCATCCCTGCCCCAGATATAGAGTTCCTCTCGATTACAGCCATGACTCCCTTATCCCTGGACGCCTCTCACTTCCCTGGATCAAGCTTCCAGCTTGGCCTGGCTGGGGTGTGATCTTGGGAAAGTCCCTTCTCCTTGGCTCAGGGGTCCTCTGTCAACCATCCAAGGCAGTGACTGGTCCTGGGAAGGGAACTGAGGAGAGCGGTGGTGGGTCTCGAACCCAGGGAGGGTCACCTTTCCCCACTAGGTCTGGACTGAGCTGAGCTGGCCTCTGTCTATGGGGAGAGCAGAAGCCAGGCAGAAAACGCTCTCTAAGGGACCTTCTGCGTGTGTGCTGAGTCTGTAGATTCAGAGAAGCCACATCCCATAGCGGGTGCAGGTTACTACGCGTGCATTTTCCTTTCTGTTATCCTCGGACCTTCTGCGGAGCCTTAGTAACATCCCAGACTGGTCCCCGATGTGCTGCAGGAAATGATGGAAGAGTCTCATCTCTGTTTGGGACAGAGTGGCAAGGTGGGGCCCTGTTTTTGCTGAAGCCCCCTCCGTGGTATGAGCACGGGCAGGAAGAAGGAAGCCTGGCACCCCACAGCAGGGGTGAGGTGAAGGAGTTTGCACAAGGGACTCCAGGGAAGCTGGTGGTGGGTGTGGGCTGGGGGGACGCCCTGAGCGGCACAATGGGGGCATTTTGAGGCGGGGGAGGCTTTTGTGAGGGTAGGTAGTGGCTGACGGTCCAAGTTACTGCCATTTAAGAATTCCTGCGAATGGGGGGGCACCCGGGTGGCTCAGTTGGTTAAGCGTCTGCCTATTGATTTCAGCTCAGGTCACGATCTCACAGTTCGTGAGATTGAACCCTGAGCTGGGCTCTGTGCTGACAGCATAGAGCCAGCTTAGGATTATCTCTCTCCCTCTTTCTCTCTCTCTCTGCCCTTCTCCTGCTCTCTCAATAAACAAATAAACATTAAAAAAAACAAAAAGAATTCCTGGGAGGGTGACCTCCTTTTGCAGTCCAGCTGAGGAGGTGGGGACATTGTGGCAGCAGAGGGAAGGGATATTAAGTGGCTCCTTCAGTCTGGGAGGGGAGGGGAGGGGACACTTTCCAGAGGGGCCGCTGTCTGAGTGGATCTCAAAGGGCACATCAGGGAACATCTTTGTTCAGACCCCTTTGTGTCTCAAACTATTTCCTTAGGGCAAATTCCAAGAAGTGGAATTTCCGTGCCAAAGCATAGGGGCATCAAATTCTTGCCTGTAGTAACAGGACGCCCTTCAGGCTGGTGTATCTAGATTAAACAAGTGTGGGCGGGTGGTGTAGTAACTCACCTCAGTGCAAAAGCCCAGAAGGTAGACATGGCTTCCGTCATGGTGCCGTCCGGGACTCAGTCCATGTCACTGGGGGCTCGTTCTCTCTCCCTTTGCCTCTAGCTCAGTTCTCTCCCGGGACCAGCCCTGAAACTCCGGCTCGTATCCCGCCAGCTCAGCCGTTGGCGCAAAACGAGAATGTCTCTTTCCTTTTCGGTCCTCGCAAGTCCTGGGCTGAGTCTCATTGGTGTCCCTGAATCAGACACAAAAGGCGGGGACATGACACAGTGTCTCAGTTGCCCCGAGTCTTGGGTCGCGCGCCTATTCCTGGGAGCTGGAGGTATTGTCCACCCAAACCCAGAGTGGACCCAGAGTGAGAGAAGGGGGCTTCCCAAAGGCAAGTCGGGATCCTATTACCAAAAGATGACAGGAAAAGATTACAGCAAGCCCCACAGGTGTCCACCACGAGCAGGGACATTGCTAACCCTCTCAATATTTTGTCAAAAGTTATTTTAAGCAATCCCTCAATGGCCGTGGAGAAACCGTTGGAGCAGAGGACCAAGGAAGGCCGGGAATCCTGGAGAGAATCCTTTGCTCCACGTGGATGGAAAACCACTGCATGGCAGGAGTGTGGCCAGACACCCTTCTCACTACCGGCAGAGAACTTCCATCAGAGTCAGGGGGTCACAGTGGGCCTTGGTGGGGAGGGGCAGGGGGGCTTGCGGGGAAGGTGGGGCTTGAGACTTGAAGGAAGACGGGTAAGACGGGAGGGGAGCTGTTTGGAGGGAGCTGAGCAAAGCCCTGGAGACCAGGAGAAAAAATGCACAGTAACTCCAGGTGGCTGAGTGTGGCTGAAGGCTCGAGGGGTCGAGACAAAGGGAAAGAATGAGGAGGGAGGGCCTTGCCAAGGGGCTTGGACTTGACCTGGGGCCACGGGAAGGCAGTCAAGACTCCGAGCCGGAGAGTGAATCTCGCAGACGTGTGTCAGCCTGCTCAGGCTGCCACGACAAACCAGCCCGGCTGTTTAAACAGCGGAGAGTTTCGTGCAGTTCTGGAGACTGGGAAGTTCAACATCAGGGTGCAGCCAATGCGGGTTCTGATGAGAGCCTTCTTCCTGGCTCGCCTAGGTGTGGGCACCTAGGTGTGGGCACAAGGAGACAGAGGTCTCTCTCTCACGTTCTTGTAAGGCCACTAATCCCATCGCGGGGGGCCCCACCCTAACCTACTCCTAATTACCTCCCACAAGCCCCGCCGTCAAATACCGTCATGGTGCGGGGAGTGGGGGCTTCGACATACGAATTTTAGGGGAACACAAACATTGAGTCCATAACAGACGGTTGGGGCAGGCGTGGAGGGACTGGTGTCCTGTGTAAGCTGAAGGGTAATACAGGGTCACACCCCTGAATTCCCCCACTTTCCCCCTCCTGTGTCTGTCCTGTCCCCACCCCCTCCCGCTCTCCCTCCCCCCTCTCTCATTTTCCCTCTTCCCTTTGTCTCCTTGGAGGACGGGGGAGCTGCCTTCCCAGAAATAGAAGTTTATGGGGAAGTTTATCCTTGGCGTGAGAGACATTTGCCTCACTCCAGAAAACCCCCGGTAAAATAAATCTAATTAAATCTGTTACTGTTCACAGAGACTAGTTTTGTGGGCAATTGACCTGTTTTATTTATTATGTAAACCATCATGAAACCCAAGCTCCATATTATTTATGCTAATGGAAGGGAATAGGTAATAAATCCCGCCTGAGGATGTGGGCAGGCCAGATGGTGTGGTGGCATTTTGATGGCTGGTGCTGGAGGAACCCGTGCCAGACGTCGCTCCCCACCCCGGGAGAAGGGTTGGGGGTGCCGGGAGGGGGTGGCACAGAGTCCTGGGGGCAACCTCACCCTCAGCAAATTGCGAAGTGCTAATGAGAACGGGGTGGGGGGGGGCTTTCTGGGTCATCTCCCTCTCGGAGGAAACTCCAATCTGTGTTATATCCCTTGGGGAGGTGGGAATAAAAATAGATGGTTCTCCTCCTGTGTGCCGCGTCCCAGGGCAGGCACCGTCATCTACACGATCACATTGGATTTTCACAATAGCCCTGAGAAGCAGGTCTTATTTGCCCTGTTTTATAGGCAAGAAGAAGAATGCCTAGTCTGGGAACCGGGGTTTGAGCCCGATGTGTTTGGCCCTAAGCCTTCGGTCTTTCCAGGGTGCATGAGGATAAAACAGATCCAGGGAGGGAGGCAAGGCATGAACCAAGAGAGGAGAGAGGAAGAGGTACTCTCTTCTGCTTCTGAGCTCAAGCTGGCCCTAGATCTTCAGGGGAGACGGGAGTCGGGGAGGTATGTGGGGATAAGTGCAGGGACGGTCCACGAGCAAGTGGGAGAGGAGAACGAGGGCAGCTGCCTTTTAGAGAAAATGAAAAGCAGGGAACTTGTTTGCAGCTGAAAGCTGCATCATCTGTTTGAAGAAAGGAAGAAAGGAACAGGATTCAGGAGGCAACGGAGAAGCCTCCGGGTTTACAGGAGCCTTGCAAGTAAGCGGAATTGGCTACCAGCCCACAGCCGCTCCTCCCCAGTCTGTGCCTCCCCCTGCAGGCAACACCAGGCAGACACAGCGCTCTCTCCTGCACGTCGTCGTACAAATTCTTGTTTTCCTTGCTTGTTGTGTGGGTAAAGGGGCCCAAAGAGAGGAGCTGCATCCCAGAGTGGTTTGATTTATTTTCAAACAGATAAGGCACAATCAGAGGGATACAGAGGGGGAATGAAATCAGAGGGGTTTCGACTAGCCGCGGGAACTTGAACCAGTCACTTAGCCTGTGTGAGCCTCCGTCTTCTCAGGGGACAGCAGTGCCCACCTCAATGTTGTTGATGAGGACCGAACAGGACAAGACGCATGGCAGCATGGTGCTCCGCACGGGCGAGGTGCTCTCTGAGGTGGGTCTCGGGGAGGCACACTCTGAAATGGGGAGTTGTATGCGGGGAGTTCAGCTGGGGCTGTGGGGAGGAAGGACCCTGGACTGGGCAGAGGAAGGAGCTGGGGAGTGATGCGCTTGCAACAAGGCCTTGGCTCGCAGGGAGCTACGATAGACTCGCCCAGGATCTACAGGGTTCCCAGGTTACAGGACTAAAACTGAGAAAGTCCTAGGTGAACTGGGACACACGGGTCATCCCATGTCACTGAGTTGTCCTGCCTCTGTGGCACAGGGGCTGGACCTTTGTGTCTCAGTGGATGAAGGCTATCTCCAAGGAGGGGACTTAACTGTGGGCAAGGTGACTCCCTTTGGCTGAGATCAGTTTCTGGAGCGGGACTTGGCTGTGAGCCGTCAGTTGCCCACACTACAGGCAGTGGGGGAAATGAGTGTCTTGTCTGTGAAGGTGACATCCGAGCGGCACACTATAGTATCCACTGCAGCGGCTCGGTAAATGTGAATTTTCTCCTCACTGCTCGTGATGGAGGTCGGGGTAGTTCTAAAAAAAAGGTTCTCGGGGCGCCTGGGTGGCGCAGTCAGTTAAGCGTCCGACTTCAGCCAGGTCACGATCTCGCGGTCCGTGAGTTCGAGCCCCGCATCGGGCTCTGGGCTGATGGCTCAGAGCCTGGAGCCTGTTTCCGATTCTGTGTCTCCCTCTCTCTCTGCCCCTCCCCCATTCATGCTCTGTCTAGATGTTTGGCTATACAAAAAAAAAAAAAAAAAAAAAAAAAGGTTCTCTAAGGTGTCACAACTGGTGTCCACTGTCTGCCATATGTTTTTCTCTCTTACTTTTTAAAAGTCTATTTCTTTGCGGTCGTCCAATTTGTTGGCATGTAATTTCTCATAATATTCTCTTAGAATCCTTCGTATTTCTTCTCCGTTTCTCATTTTGACTCCTCCCTCTCTTTTGATGAGTCTGGCTAAAGGTTTATCCGTTTCGTTTCTCTTTTCAAAGAACCGGCTCCTGGTTTCATTCATCTGTTCTATAGTTTTTTTAAATCTCGATTTCATTTATTTCTGCTCTGATCATTATTGCTTCCTTCCTTCTACTGGCTTTGGGTTCTGATTGCTCTTCTTTTTCCAGCTTTTAGGCATAAGGTCAGGTTGTTTGAGATTTCTTTATTTTGTTTCTCGAGGTAGGCTTGTATTGCTATAATCTTCCCTCTCAGGACAGCTTTTGCTGCATCCCAAAGATTTTGGACTACTGTGTTTTCATTTTCATTTGTCTTCATATATTTTATTTTTTGATTTCCTCTTTGATTTCTTGGTTAGCTCGTTCACTGTTTAGTAGCGTGTTATTTAACCTCCATGTATTCGTGTTCTTTCCGTGTTTTTTCCCTTACGATTGATTTCCAGTTTAATATTGTTGCAGTCAGAAAAGGTACAAGATATGATTTTGATCTTGTTGAATTTATTGAGATTTGTTTTGTGGCCTAACATACGATCTATTCTGGAGAATGTTCCATGTGCACTTGAAAAAGAATGAGTGTTCCGCTGTTTTGGGATGGAATGTTCTGAATGTGTCTGTTATGTCCATCTTGTCCAGTGTGTCATTCAAAGCCACTGTTGCCTTGTTGATTTTCTGTCTGGATGATCTGCCCATTGCTGTCAATGGGGTGAGCCACTGCCACCTTTAAGAGCTCAGGAGGGCTCCTCCAGACCCAAGCAGGCTCCGTGCTGACAGCAGAGAGCCTGACATGGGGCTCGAACTCTCTGAAGTTGGACACTTAACCGACTGAGCCACCCAGGTGCCCCGGGATTAGCAGATTTAAAACAAAATTGTTTTTCAATGTTTATTTATTTCTGAGAGAAAGGGAGAGAGAGCACGAGCAGGGGAGGGGCAGAGAGAGAGGGAGACACAGAATCTGAAGCAGGCTCCAGCACAGAGCCCGATGCGGGGCTCGAACCCATGACCCACAAGATCGTGACCCGAGCTGAAGTCGGAGCTTAAACGACTGAGCCACCCAGATGCCCCAGATTTTTTAAGCTGGAGATTCTTTTGCTTTTCTCGTGGTGATTATTTTTTCCTTCCTCTAGTCTGGGAGTCCCAGACTATCTTCAACTCGGATAATTAAAATAATTAAAAATTAGTAACAGTTGACATTTGTAGAGAACTTTCTAGTTGGTGTCCAAGCACTGTTCTAAGTGCTCTACATGTAACAAATCAGTTTATCCTTCCAACCATCCCAGGGGTAGGTACAGTGATCACTCTATACCATTGCAGAAACTGAAGCCCAGAGAGGTTAAGTATCTGCTAAAGGTCACAGTAAAATGAAGGCAATAAAATAAGGATACAAACCCAAATAGTTTGCTTCCAGAACTTGTGTTCTTACCCACTGAGCAATGGCACCACTAGACTGGGATTGCCATATAAATTCAGACTTAGTCTGTTCCTGCTGGCAGTGCTGTTCCTGCAGCCTTTAATAGTAATATTATTTTTAGGGGTGCCTGCGTGGCTCAGTCGGTTAAGTGTCCGACTTCAGCTTAGGTCATGATCTCACGGTTCATGGGTTTGAGCCCCATGTCAGGCTCTGTGCTGACAGCTCAGAGCCTGGAGCCTGCTTCCGATTCTGTGTCTCCCTCTCTCTCTGCCCCTCTCCAACTCGCGCTCTGTCTCTCAAGAAATGAATAAACGTTAAAAACAATTTAAAAAAATACTATTATTTAAAAAATATAAGGGGTGCAATTTGCGGGGACTAACCCTGTTATCAGACATCACGCTAACTGCTTCGCCTTTGTCACCTCTTTGATTATTTTCACAATCCTATGAAGTAGTCATTCTTATTATCCTCATTCCATAGATGACTGTCACTTACCCAAGGTCACAAAACTGCTGGGTTACTTACTACAGAAGTAAGTTCTGGTTGCTTACTTCTGGGTAAAAGACTCTCACAAAATTGGTGGCTTAAAAGAACCACTTTTTTTTTTTTTTTTTGTATCTGACTATTTTGTGGGTGAGGCACTCAGGCAGGCTTCAGCTGGGTGATTCTTCTGCTCCAAGTCGCATGGACTGGAGTCCCTTGAAGGCATTCAGCTGATTGCTGGGCTGGGCTAGAGGGTCCAAGGTGGTTTCTCTCATTTGTCCGATGTGTTGGGAGGCTCAGCTGGACCCCTTTCCTGGCCCTAAAGCCTCCCTGGCCCCTCCACACAGCCAGGTGCACCCCTTATGTGGCAGCTTGGGCTCAAGAATAAGTGTTCCAGGAGGCAGGAAGTGGAAGCCGCCCAAGGCCTGGGCCTGGAAACTTCCAATGTTCTCCATTGGTCAGATCCATCGCAGCTCACCCAGATGCCAGGGGGAGGGGACTTGGACACCCCCATGGGAGGCGGGCCAGAGAATTTCCTGCCACCTAAATCTCCCACGGGGAGTGAGTCTGTCTATCTCCCACAGCTTCCTGCCTTCCTTATCTTGCTTCTCCGTTCCCTGTGATTCCCTCACTTTAGGACACTGGTCGGCCAGCAGACTCTCCTCGGCCTCGAGACCTCTGAGAGTGGCCTCCAGGATAGGGCTGTTCAGCTGGGGGCAGAGCCAGCCTGGGTCAGTGCTGCTGCTGGCTTGGGAAACTCCACTCCGGTCAGGTCCTCGTCATCCCCGTCTGCCTCAGGCTAAAGTCCTGCAAGACCCGAGGTGCCACTCTGCACCTCACCCCTCCGCACCCCCACCTTGTACTTTTACCTGGGAGGCTATAGGGCTTGGGGCGACTGTGGCCGTCTTAAAACCATGAGAAGCCTGGGAGGGGAGCTGCTCAGGAGAAAGTGGGGCGGGGGGAGATGCGTAGAAAGCAGGGGAGGAGAGTGGAGAAAGAGGGGGAAAGAGGATGAGAGGAGAAGGGGAGGGGAGGGGGAAGTTGAAGGAGAGGGGAGAGAGAGGGAGACGGGGAGAGAGAGAACCAGGACAACTGTCTGAGATCTGGATCAAGTCATACCGAAGCTTTACCAGATTCATCCCCCTCCTCAGCCACACGAACCAGTGTATTCTTTTATGCGTTTAAGCCAGTTTCGGCTGGAGTTTCTGTCATTTGCGACAAAAGAGCCCCAGTGATGGTGGGTTTGCAGAGGATTAGCTTGGATATTCAGGCCTGCGTAATGGTAATGCCCCTCTCCTCTGGGGAAAGAGCATAGAATTTGACTGTCTGGGCTGGAAAGCCCCAGCTCTGCCCTGTAGAAATGGGAACCCGAGGTCCAGAGAGGCAAGATCACACAAAAAGAGACTGAGGTCTCTGGACTTCAGTCCAGTGGTCCTTCTACCACCGGAGATGCCTCAGCAGGGATGAGATTTCAGGGCTAGGGCTGGTCGGCGCAGGAGGCTGGAGAGCCACAAGGCTGAGCCCTGATGACGTGGGGTGGACACCACATTTGCTTGTTTAACTCACTGTAGTCCAGCCACACTGGCCTGCTCAGTTTTTGGAATGTGCCATCAGATTTTGTATCAGGGCCTTTGCACATGCTGTTCCATCTGTGTGGAAAGCCCTTTCTACCCTCCCCTTTTTGCTTTCCTCTCTCTTTCTCATTTTTCAGGCTTAAATATCACTTGCTCAGGGAAAGTGATCTGAGAGCATGAGAGCAGGAGACTGGCAGGGGTCACACCGTGGTCTAGGCAGGTATGATGGCTGCTGGGGCTGGGATAACAGCAGCAGCGGTTGGATTCTGGATACGGTTTCAAGGTAGAGCCGGCAGGATTTGCCAACAAACTGGACACGGGGCGTGAGAAAAGCAGGCAATGGTTTTGGCCTGAGCAACTGGGTAATGCCAATGAGATGAAGAAGACTTAGGGAGACAGGTTTTCGGGGAAGCCGGGGGTTATATAAAATTTGGAACGCCTCTCGGGCAAACGGGGAGGTCCAGTAGGCAGTTACATATATGCGTTTGAAGTTCAAGGATGGGGTTAGCTCTGGACACATGCATTTGGGCACCCTCAGTTTACAGAAGGCATCTGGGGCCACGTCCTTGGGTGAGATTGCCGAGGGAGAGAGGGTGGAGAGAGGAGAGGAAAGGTCCAAGGTCCGAGCCCTGGGACCCACCAGTGTTGAAGGTCAGGACTGGCGGGGGTGTGTGATAGTTTCCCAGGTGCCTTAAAATAACAGAAACATTCTCTCATGGGCACAAGTTCAAAGTCAGGATGTCTGCAGGGCCGAGCTCCTCCCAGATGGTCTGTTGGGAGAATCGTCGCTTGCCTCTGGGGGCTCAGGCGTTCCTTGGCTTAAGGCTGCTTGGTCCCATGTCTACCTCCCTCTTCATGGGGCCTCCCCTCTTCCTGCCCTGTGTCTCCCATTCCGTCTCTCCTCAGGACACTTCCTGGATTTAGGGCCCATTGGATAATCCAGGATTATCTCCTCTTGCGATCCTTACTTTCATCTGCAAAGACCCTGTTTCCAAGTAAGTTCACATTCACAGCTTCTGGAAGGTGGACACATCTTTCGGGGGGCCGCCCTTCAACCTACTCCAGGGGCATGAGCAGAGGGATAGAGGTGGCCAGATAGGGGAAACGAAGTGAGAGTGACTTCTGAGAAGCAAGCAGAGAAGATTTGCGGGGGAAAGAGGGAATGACTGACTGGGTCCAGTGCTGCACAGGGGTCAGGATGAAGCCTCGGAACTGACCAGTAGCTTTGGCCCGTGGAGGTCACCCAGGGCCCATTATATGCTCATAAAGCAGCCTTCACTGTCCCTTGGTCCCATGCCCAGAACTACAGAGTTATTTGTAGATGCCTACCTCCCCTACCAGACCGAGACTTCCAGAGGGGCAGGAACTATGTCTGTCTTGAACAGTCCTGGATTCTCAGGGCCTCCTTCAAGGCCTGGCACATGACAGAGGCTCTGTAACATTTTTAATGGGTTCCAGAGGTGGAGGCTGGGAAGGCCTGCGGGCTGACACCCCAACCGAGAGCAGAGTAGGCGAGGCCAGCCGGCCATTTTGCACAACGTCTGCCCATTTTCAAGCGATCTGACCTTCAGGACCTGCTCCCAGGGTGCTGACAGTCAAGGGTAACAGACCTCAAGGAATAGTCAAGAGCATCTGGGGATCCCCAGGGACCCCCCAGACCATGGGTTTCCAAACTCTCCTGGAGCAAGCCTAGGGCTGCTAAGGTGTGAGCTGCCTCCCCAGGGTGAGGGTAGAGACAAGTACAGTCTCCCTGGGCCCCAGGGCAGGGTGTGAGACGGAGGGATGGGGCTGGAGGGAGCTGGAAGGCTCCACGGAGCCAGCTGCTGGCCAGGCCTGGCCTGGGGAGGGGAGCGGGGAGGGGAGCAGGCGAGTAGGAGGGCTCCGGGCTCTTCCTCTTGCTGGATGGAAATTCACCCCAAATCCTTCCCTCACATCTGGGGCGTGCTGCCCACCCTCTTCAGCCCGGGTGCCAAATGCTAATCCTGGTCTGGGCCTCGGTAAGCTGCTGTTTAAATAGTCAGAGATTAGTTTTCAAATTGACAAATAAAGCCCATCTGGAGTGCTTGGAGCCGGCCCCTCCAGGGCTTGGCTGAGCAAACTCAGTTTAATTATCGGGTGCTCAGCCAGCAGGGGTGGGGACAGTTTGGGGTGGGAGGGTGTGGTGGGGGTGGGTGGTAGCATCTTCTCCGTTAGCTGCTGGCCTCTCGGAGGCAGCAGCCGGGCTCGCCTCTGTCTATCTGTCCTAGCCCCTTCTGTCACTGCCCTGGGCCCTCAAAGGTCAAAAGACAGGCGCGAGGTGGGAAGAACGCAAGACCTCGCCGGTCCGGCCGCGGGGACCACCCTGATGTTCCTTCGCTGGCCGTCCGCGTTCACCTGGGCCCGTGTGCACGCCTCTCGGCTCGTCCGCTCACCCTTTCACGCATCTGTCAGAAGAGCACTGAACACCTACTGCTCGCCAGGCTCTGTTCTGGGCACAGAAGAGGGGAAGGCTCTGCCTCCTGGAGTTTTAGTCTAGAGGAGGGCAACAGATACCGGCCAAGCGATCACACAGACGAGTATTCAGTCGTCGCCTGTGAGATGTGCTCGGAGAGAGGCGGGCAGCGTTGGGGCTCGCTGCGGTCGGCAGGGGTGAGGCGAGGCTCCCGAGGAAATGGCATTGGAGCTGAGACTTGAAGGGCCGTGGGGAGTCAGCCAGGTGAGGGGGATGACTGTGAGCGTGCCCCGGGGCCCGTGGTATTCCAAACACCAGGCACCCAGACCCCCAGGGGAGGGAGCACCACATCCTCGTGCTCCTGAAAGAAGGCCCATGTGTCCGCGGATGGGGAGTGACTCAGGCCAAGAGGAGGTGGGAACAGGAAGCAGGGCGGCCACCCCAGTCTCTGACCCAAAAAGCTGGGGGACCCTTGCGGGCTTTAGGCAGGTGCACGGGGCTTACATCTTTAAAAGATGGTGCCGGCTGCAGTGTGGACACCTTCCTCCCGGCTGCCTGGGATGCCGCCCCACCCACTTTACCCTGGGGTGGGGAGAGCTCATTTAGAGCCAGCTTGGCTCTCCCCTCCCCCTGTCTTCACCCACCACAGAGGCTGCAGGCTGCTGTTTCTTGCCACGTCTACGCTCCTTTTGGACTTGGTCTGTCTTTTCAGTGCCCACCTCTGTGGGAGATAAATGAGGAAGGAATGAATGAACGATGGAAGGAAGGAAGGAAGGGAGGGAGGAAAGAAGGAAGAAGGAAGTCTTGGCTCTACAATGAGTAAAGACAGTTCCAACCAAGCTCGGGCCCTCAGATTTGCCCACTTTTCCCTTTCTTCACTCACGGACCCTGCACGGACATCTGTCATCTCCCCCAGCCCCTGGGAAGGGGTGGTGGCCTGGCAAGCGTTTACCAGTGGGCTCTTCAGAGGGGGGGGAAGAAGGTCTGATTGGTGGCATCTGCTGATTTCCGGAAACGTGCCCACCACGGCCAGCTTCGTTGGAAGCGGAGTCAGGAGGGATGCCCGCTGTCAGAGCTCAGAAGCTGTATGAGCCGCTCCCTCCCGCCACTGTCACAGGAACCTGGGCACGCAGTCTGATCCGGCCCAGCTGAGCCTCAGGCTGATGTCTTCCGGGCCCAACGGGGAACTTGGCTCTTCTGATTCCCCCTGGCGAGGCTGAACCCTGTGCCCTGCTGCTCCCCCTTCCCTTCTCAGCTGGCAGTGGGGGGCTCCCCATTTAAGATCTGCATGTCCCGGCTCAGACTCATTCCCCTTTGAGGTCCCCTTTGAGGACCCAGGGCTCTGCGTGGCAGGAAGGCTGGAACTTGGGGGACACAGTCCTTGAAGCCCCCGTTTGTCCTTCTCCCAAGTTTGCTCCAAGTCCCGGCGGGCAAGACGGTGGCTGGGGTTTGCTGGGGGCTCTTACTCACCGGCGTCTCCTTGCGAACAGCCCTGGGGAGCCCAGCCAGGATCCAGGCTGGGCCTGGACATACACACACGTGCCCAGTTGACCAGCACTCTGCCATCCTTCAGGACACAGAGGGGAGGTGGCCCATGAGCTGGGAAGATGGCAGTCGGCACAACAGAAGTGGGGCCAGGCTGGGCGGAGGCCAGGGCTCCCTGACGGGTTTGCTTTCTGCCTGGTGATTACCCATTACCTCCCGTCAGTGCCTGATAAACCGTTATCATGGAATTATCCGCCGCAGGCTCCGGCATCGGTATGAAATCCATTACTGTCCGTCAAGCCCTGTGGCTAATGGGAAAAACCCGGCAGCTGCCCGGTGTGCCAGGCGGGGCTCGGACAGATCCGTTATCTGTCTATTACTTCAGCAATCACACCTCGTAATGGAATCTTGGATGGGAAATGACAAGAAGTCCCAGGATGTGTCATTCTGAAGGGCGGCCGGTGGGCGGGGCTGCCTGGCTGGCTCTGGAGGGAGGAGTGTGGCAGGGAGGTGACCCGAGGGGTCAGCCCTAGTGCCAGCCCCCGAGCTGGGAGGAAGCCCTTGTGGCTCGGAGCAGGGGCGCATTACAGAGATACAGAGCCAGCTAAACATGTCGGATAGAAGGCTGGACGGACAGACAGATGAACAGACCGGGGGGGGGGGGGGTGGGGTCGCAGGCTGAATCGTAACACGCTAGAGTCTGTGCTTCATTCTGTCCCTATTAGCCCCCCTCTGCCTGGACTGAGCGCCACCCTGGCCCACGTTCAGGGATCAAGCTCTACAGCAGCTGGCAGGAATGTGGCACCAGAATCAGACAGGTGGGTCTGAAGCCCAGTTCCAGCACTTTCCGGCAGCACAGCCTCAGGCAGCTGACCACTGCTCTCTGCCTCAGTCCCCTTACCTATAAAATGGGGCCAAGAGTAAAGTAATGGCAGCTGGCTGATATTCTGTGTGCTGGGTGACCGGGGGCCATCCCCCATCTTGTCCCTCCCCGGGTATGACAGCCAGCGATGGCCACGGCATATCCTCGTTAAGCGCGCCGACTTTGGAACCAGCCAGAGTTGAAGTCCGGGATCCTGTAACCTGACCGTAGGCCCAACACTTCATTCATCCACTTCTCCCATACCTCATCTGTGGAGTGGTCCTAACGGTAAGTACCTTGCAGTGCAGGAGATGGGACTGTGAGAGACACCATCACTTGTAAGACCTCATTTCCTCTTCTCCCCCTGCTCACGCTGAGCCAGCCACTCTGGCCTCCCTAGTCCTCAAACACACCAAGTTCACTCCTACCTCAGGGCCTTCGCACTTGCTGTTTTCTCTGCCTAGAATGTTCACTCCTACCTCAGGGCCTTTGCACTTGCTGTTTTCTCTGCCTAGAATGCCCTTCCCCAGATCTCCTTCGGCCGATGCAGAGCTTCACCACGTGTCACCATCTCCGTGAAGCTTTTCCCAGCCACCTGATCTCAAATGACAACCTCTCCCTGCGCCCATTCCCCACCCGCCTGTCTACTTTGTTTTCCTCCCCAGCACCTGCCACCGCCTGACAGCCTATGTATTCGCAAGAGCGGATTGCTCCCTCCCTCTAGAATGGAATCTGCCTGGGGGCAGGGAGTTTTGTCTCGCCAGCACCCAGGGGAGCAGCTGGTCCAAAGGCCTTCACTAAATGTAAATACGAATGAATGAGTGATGGGTATAAACACACAGCTCGCAGGGAGATGTTGGAACTGCCACACTCTTGGTGACCCTGCTTTGTTCACGTGTGTCCTAACTTTTTCCTCCCTCCCCCTGGCCCTTCCTCTTTCTCTTCTTGCCCTGTAGAGTCCGTCGTCCACACAGCAGTTGGAGTGGATTTCTTAAAATACGAATCAAGGTATACGTTTTCCCCTGATTAAAAGCCTCCCGTGGACTCCCATTGTAACCAGAATGGATTCCAGCGCCTTCCAGGCCCTTCGTACTCTAACCCTGGCAACCTCCCAAGTCTTCCTTCTCCCTCGGGCACGCTGTCCTGCCTGCACCCTCTGCCTGGACCGCTCTTCCTCCAGTTCCCTCCATGGCTGGCTCTTTCCCATCACCGGCTTCCTGTGCAGGGAGCTATTTCCTAGACACCCAGTCCAATCCCTTCCTTCTTTTCTTCATGGACTTACCGCTAATTGGAGTTCTCTTTATTTATTTGCTTCATAAAATAGTCGCTCCCCCACCAGAATGTAAGTCCCTCCAGGGGAGGGGCTGATTTATCTAGTTCTCTGCTGGAACCCCAGTGCTCAGTACATGTTAGGTTATGGAAAGAAAGAAAGGATGAAAGAAAGGAAGCCAAAGAGGCTGGAAGGGCGGGGGGAGGCCTCCTGATGACCTTGCATCTGACTCTCATCTTCCTCTTCTGCAAGTTCTGCTACCGTCCTGGGGGCTCAGTGGCCACACGGACAAGCAGTCCAGCACCTGGCCTCTGTCATAGGGGCTGTACCTCGGGTCCTCTCGTTGCTCAAAGCAGATGCAGTTAAGGCGCGCCTGGGTGGCTCAGTGGGTTAAGCGTTCGACTTTGGCTCAGGTCACGACCTCCCAGTCCGTGAGTTCGAGCCCCCCGTCGGGCTCTGTGCTGACAGCTCAGAGCCTGGAGCCCGCTTCGGATTCTGTGTCTCCCTCTCTCTCTGCCCCTCCCCTGCCCCTGCTCACACTCTGTCTCTCTGTCTCTCAAAAATAAATAAACATTAAAAAAAATAAAAAACAAAGCAGATGCAGTCATATCTGCTCTACCCCGTGTCTTTGTACAGCCTCCTAGTCTTTCGGTGTCCTTTTCAGGATGTCAGTGGAATTAGCTGTGTGATCCCGGGAAAGTCACTTGCCCTCTCTGAGCTCCTTTTCCTTACCTCTGGAATGGATCTACTGATCCCTGCCCTGCAGAGCAAGACAGCAGCGAGCGTGTTAATGAGCACAAAGTGTTTCTCCCAGTGCCTGCGCTGGCTCCTGCCCCCAGCCGGGCTGCAGGTGCACACTCCACAGGTCCAAGGGGGTGTGACCCAGCGGGCTGGCTCAGGCCCAGCAGAGAAGGCACAAAAGTGCTTGACGGAAAACGGAAGCCCAATACCAGGTCGGGGCAGGGCCAGCAGGGCAGATCAGAGTGCGGGTGCTTGAGACCACGAGCACGGTGCTTGGACTGAGCGCCCAGGGCAGTGGTTTGAGGCTTGCACTGTGATTCTCATCCCACGTTACAGATGAGGGAACTGAGACCCAAGAGGTTAAGGAAGTGGTGTAGGGCTGTGGAGAGCCGAGCTGGGAACCCAGGAGGCGTGGCTCCAGAACATGGACCCTTAGCCGCGTCCTGTTCACGTGGCACACCGGGGGGCCCCCCACGCGTGCACACCCAGACCCAAGCACATGCTCGCACCTGCCCAGTCGCGAGAATTCCTTTGGCCCTAACTCGCCCCCCTCCTCCATATCCCTGAAGCGTCACGCTGGGTGAATTCGCGGAAGCAGACCAGGGACTGTGCGCGAGGAGCAGCGGGGGAGCACTAAGCAGCCCACCGGCTCCGCCAGGCCCCACGGAGACTCCGAAACCCAATTAGCAGTTTTATTAAGGACAATTGGATTAGACACGTCTGCAGCCAGCGTTTGCTTGGCTTGAGCTGGGGGAGTTTATTCATTTTTCATTAGCGTGTCTGCTCCCTGCTCCACTGTCGGTCCTTGGAGCTGGCTGGCTGGACACCCGCCCTGGCTGCCTCTCTCCTCTCACCTCACCTCACCTCACCTCCTCTCCTGCCTCCCACTTTCCTCGCTGCTCCTCTCCAGCTCCCCAGGACAGCACCTTGCCTCCCTGGGCCCCCAACCAGCAGAGAGGGCTCCCGGCCAGTCTGGGGCTGGACCCAGGACAGGGGAGCCTGCGGGACTGAACTCTCTCTACTGTCCCCAGGCCTCCTCCATTACCCTTGAAGCAGAGAGGGGACTTCACACGCTGGGGCCCGTGCTCCCTGCAGGGAAATGTGCCGTGCACATGACCACATCTCCTGTATTATTCCCTCTGGGCTTTCGTACTTGCTGATCGTTCTGCCTGGAAGCTTCTTCCCCAGCTCTTTGCACGGCTCCTTCTTACCTTTCAGGTCTAAGCTCATATGTCACCTCTTCAGAGAGACCCTCCCTGACAACCCTACCTCAAGTGACCTCCCCAGGTTGTTTTTTTGTTTTTTGAGAGAATGAGAGAGAGAGAGAGAGAGACAGAGGAATGCACAGGTGGGGGTGAAGAGAGAGAGAGAGAGAGAGAGAGAGAGAATCCCAAGCAGATTCCACGCTGTCAGCACAGAGCCTGATGTGGCTCATGAAACCATGAGATCATGACTGAGCCGAAATCGAGAGTCGGACACTTAACGGACTGAGCCACCCAGGCGCCCCTCCCAAGTTATTCTTTCGATCATCACCTTGCTTATTCATAGCTCTTATCCAGGTGGAAATTATGTGGTTTTGCATTTCTCGGATAAGTAAAATAATCCTCACGACAAGCCTGTAATGGTCATTCTCATCCCCATTCAACTGCTTGGGAAACAGAGGCACAGAGAGGTTAAGTAACTTCCCAAGGTCACACAGGAGGTTGGTGGTGGAACCGGGTGCGAACCCGAGTTCGGTGACGGCAGAGATATTACCCTTTCCCCGCCCTTCCCGCGGACTCTCTTCTTAGTGAACGTAGGGTCCTGGGGTGACACGCGCATACACAACGTCATTCCAGCCCGGCATGCTGGGGATCCCTGGGGGATGGGGGAGTGGGCCAGCCGCCTCGCCTCTGTGCACCTAGCCTGTCAACCGCTCCAAAGCAGAGGTCAGGCAGGCTGTGGCCCCAGGTCCAGGAGGGGCAGCCACAGGCTGCGCGCCAGGAGGCTTGACCTCATCCGGCAGCAGTATATTCCCTCCCGCTGCAGATATTAATTTGGGGGTTTATAGAAAAATCCATACGATGTGAGTTATCCAGGGCGGCGGTCGCAGGGAGAGGCACAAAATCAATAGTGAGAGATTGTCGTATTTCGTGGCTTCTGTAAACGGGGCTGGCGGGCCACTCAGGGGTAGGTGCAGGCTGGCCGGCCCCGCACTGCTGTAGCCTGTGGCCCCCAGCCCTTGGGTGGGTGGGGGGGGCTCGTCTCAGCGCCTGCTGGGGCTGATTTGTATTCTCCCTCGGCACTGTCAAAGGACTCGGTAAATATTTATTAACACTTCTCCGCGGGCAAGAGCGCCTCCTTGGCTCCCTCCTCTCCCTTGGCTGGGCCACTTGACTCCATTTGTAAGCTCAGTCCTGCTCCTGGCCACGTCGTAGCTGGGATCAGACATTCTAGAGCAGCGCTGTCTAACAGATATATGAGCCACAAAGGTCAGCCACGTGTGTAGTTTCAAATTTTCTGGTAACTGTGCTGCAAAGGGTAAAAAGAAACAGACACAACTGAATTTGATACTATATTTCAGTTAGCTCGGTAGATCCCAGGTATCAGCATGTAATCAAAATTAAAAACCGGGAATGAGGCATTTTCAATTTTTTCTGTCACAGGAGGTCTTTGAACCTCGCCACGTTTCAAGCGCCCGAAAGTCACACGTGGCCACCGGGTTGGACGGCTCAGGTCTAGAGAGCACTGAATGGGATTCACGTCTGTGCCCAGTGCCAACAAAGAGCCAGGCCCAGGGAGGGTATGGGGGACTGAGCGGACAGTGGTCATTACGTTGTCCGTCAGATATTTCCAGTTCTGGGCACAGGATAGGACGGGACTCGTCCAGCCCGTAAGGGTAGAGGCGGTCACGTGACTTGCTTTGGCCCGTGGAGCTGAGTGGATGTGGGACCCGTAATCTCCAGGCAGAAGCTTTAAGAGCCAGTGTGCAACTCGCCCTGCTTTCCTGTCCTCTGCTGCAGTGACCAACAATGCTCCAGATCACCGGCGGCTGCCCTGTCAACCTGAGCCTCAGAGTGAAAGGCCAAGGACCCAGATGATTTGTCAAGAGCCCCCCTGGCATGAGCAAGAAGTAGATTTTTGGGTTGAGGCCCTGACACCCTGGGGTTGTTCGTTACTGCCTCGTGTCCTGGCCAGTCCTCGCTGGCACCGATGGATGGAGGTACGGAAGACTTCATTCGCCCATCACCCGGCAACGTTGAATGAGTGCTTCCTAAAGCCGAGGGCCTGGGGGTGCCACAGAGACGCAGTCAAGCAAGGACCCTGCCCTCCAAGGGGACCCAGGCATTAAAGAACAGCTTTCTCAGGTATGTGTCTGGTAAGAATTGAGACGCACAATCTAAGAGGAATGTGAGAGGGGCGCCTGGGTGGCTCCGTCGGTTAAGCGTCTGACTTCGGCTCATGTCGTGATCCCACAGTTCGTGGGTTCGAGCCCCGCGTCGGGCTCTGTGCTGACAGCTCAGAGCCTGGAGCCTGCTTTGGATTCTGTGTCTCCCTCCCTCTCTGCCCTTCCCTCACTCACGCTCTGTCCCTCTCTTTCTCTCGAAAATAAATAAATGTTAAAAAAAAATCTAAGAAGAATGTGAGGAGCAATGAGACACTTTACCTGGGGAATCAGGAAGTCTCCGCGGAGCAAGAGATTCCTAAGCTGGGTGCTCGCACTAGGGGGAAGGAGGCAGGTAAGGGGATCGGGGTGGAAGCACTTTGTTGGTCTTGGGAACAGCATGTGTGACCCTCCTGAGGTCTCAGGGAGAACCTTCCTCCCCCGCTAGGAAAGGGAGAGGAACCGTCTACCCCAGAGAGAGCAACCTTGTCCTTCTGTCCCCTGCTCCTTCCTCCCGGCTCCGATCGAGGGAGCAGGAGACACTCCTGTGTTTGGGAGCCTGGAACTTGCTCCATTCGGCCCTTTCCCCTCTCACCGGACTCACACAGGAATCTGAGTCTGGACGTGGGAGGAAAGAAGGAGCTATACGTCCTTCCCTCCAACCTCAGCGGTGTGTTTGACGAGACGGCCCAGTGCCGGGGGAGCAGGTAGCGGAGATGAGGGCAAAGGGGCGGGTGGACAGGGGTCAGATTCTGCTCAGCCTTGTAACCATGGTGAGAGTTTTCAGACATGATCATATTTGTGTTTTCAAACGTCCTTCAGGAAGGAGAATGGATTGGAGGAAACGGGAATCAGGAATCTGTGCTTCGGGGGGCTTGCGACAGCCGGGTGTCCGGGCAGGTGAGCGTGGTGACCTGGGCAGGGGGAGGCCGCGGGGATGGGGAGAGGTGGTGAGCCTGAGTGTGGTATCGGGAGGTAGAATCAACAGGACTTGTTGGTGGACGGAGTGTAGGGGGGCACAGATGA